>NC_134185.1:0-369825 GCF_964188355.1 Buteo buteo | reverse complement strand
TCAGCTGCCTAACTGAAAGATTTTCTGAGATGCAGCAAAATCTGCACAATTTCCTCTAATCCATGGGATACTTTTTTCCCTCTCCATCAGTCCCAAAGCCTTTCTGTCCCCTCCCTTCTCCTTCCAGTAATCTGTCAGTGTCTGTACTAACTGCAAGACCCCACCTCATTGCTGTGCCACTGTGATTGCTTCTCCTTCTCATGTCCTGCAGTTCCTGTGACCTTCTTTCCCTGAGCAGCTGCTGAAGTAAAAAGCAACCACCCCTCCCCAGGAAGCTTCTGCCCTACCTGGTCCTGCTTATTCCAGGAACACTACATGACAGCTGAGAACAAGGTATATATGTCTTTCGCCAAAGATTTCTTCTAGGAATTTTTTCTTCCTTTCTGATCTTCCTTACTATTTTGAATCTTTCTGTTGGTGTGGAGCTCAGAGCTCACGTCTAGGAGCTTCTAACCTCTGCAGCACCACGGTTTGAGTCAGTTCTCCCTGTTCATCTCAGAAACTAACACAGAATGATGTTTTGTGCTACAAAACAATGAACATCCATCACTAGGTGGCTGGCATTTTGGGTTTTTTATTAGCTGGGAATGAACTAAAAAATGTGAAATGAGAGCTGAGTATCAATTCCAGACAGATAACTAAAGAACAGAGATGACATACAAATACTAGCTTTCTCAAAGTTACAAATTATCTCTAAATAAAATCAGCAAAATGACAGGCTGCACTGAAGCACAAATTAGTGTACAATTTGCTGAGCACTATCTACCTGATAGGCTAGCCAGTTAGTGGTTTTACTCCAGAAATCTGAATTTGTAGGTGGAAAAATGTTTCTAGTCCTTTATGCAAAAAGAGGCAGTTGAAACTACACTACCAATATGGTTCATTAAAAAAGAAATGTCGAAATGTTTAAAATGCTATTATAAGTGTGGATAAGTAGGAAATCCATTTAAAACTATACCAAACACTTGTGTCATTTATTTTTCTCTTTGAAGATGTTAGGAGCTATCGATTAGATTTAAAATCCAGATTCTAAAAAAACTGTAGACTTCTTTCCTGCAAGATCCTGAGACAGCATTGGGGGTTTGGTTACAGCCTCAGCAAAGAACTAGGCTGCTTTGCAAAGAGGAGCATACTCTTAGGGCACAGCGGGAGCCATCGGCTCCCTGGGGTCAGGTGCCAGGATCAGCTGGTGCTCCCCATGGAGGATCCATCAGGACAGGACCTGGCAGCCAGGGCCCGTCCCACCGCCCTGGCCAGGAGCAGGGTGGCCAGGGGGCACCAGGACAGCCCCAGCCCTGGGCAGCGGGCACCTCCATGGGGACGGGACGTGGGTCCACAGCGGGGCCCAGCTCAACGTGGCCCATGGCGGGGCAGGGCAGGGCTGTGGGCAGATGGAGAGCAGCCCGCTGCAGCTTTGCTGGGGCAGGGGCTGGAGGCCCTGGGGGGCTGATGGGGGGTCCTGGGCCATGGGCAGGTGGGAGGAGTCCCAGGGGGCTGGAATGGGGTCCTGGGCTATGGGCAGGGAGTCCCGGGCGGCCAGGCAGGACCAGTTAGGGCTGGCGGTGCCCTCCAGGCCCAGACACATATACGGAGTAATAGCATCGTGTTCCCTGACTATTCTGGCTGGTCAGGAAAACTGATAAAGAAAATAAAGCAGACACTTAACATTTAGAAGTTCAAGACAGGCAAAATCAGTAAGACACTTCTTTGTCAAAAGATTAATGGTAGGAGCTGTGTTCAAGGACCTAAATGCTTATTATGACAGCTGTGAAAAACAAACACTTTGCAAGTGCAGTAAGGTTTGGTATACATGCTAATGCAGCAGAAGTTGTAAAAAAAACCCTGAAGGTTTCTAAATGGAAACAATCTAAACCAGATTGCAGTTGTTTGCAAATTTATGTCAGGCCAGTAAATATTAGTTATGAATGGTACCAGGCAATATATAAAGTTCAAGAATGCAGATTCATGTGAAAACTGGACCCAAAGAGTCCCATATGAGAGACTGACTTTTCATTTCCCCACATTAGTAAGGAACTTGGTCTTGGTACAGAAAGAGTTAAACATTGTCGACAATTTCCCTGCTTGACCCCTGGAAATTTCACCTGAGTTAGAAACCCAAATTAAGCAAAGCATTTATGCTTAACTTTGTCAAAGAAGTCAGAAGACAGCAGTAGGTTCATCCCATCCTGACTGTAAAATTTGCTGGTGAATAAGAAACTGTAAAATTGAGACTTTCCATCAATTTCTAAACATTAAAATTGTCAAAAGACAAGACAATACCAAAAGGTCATAAGGCTCCACAGAGAAAAATCACTACCACCAAGACCTTAGGAAAGTAGTTAAGCACATGCTTAAATCTATGCAAAAGGTTTGGTGCAAAAATTTCTGCGTTTTGTCCATGATTGTGTACATGCTCTGGGCATACTCTGAGCTCATGACTGTTACCAAAAATTAATGAGACCATTGCCAAGGCTTCTGTTAATTCAATGGGTTTGAATCAGCCAAGTTAGAAACTTTGTGAATATCTATGTAATATCAGAGAAACTCAGTGAAAAATTATCTTTTCTGGTCTTTTTCCCATTTACTCAATATTTTACATCAAGTATTTAATCTTAAAGGTCCATTCATGTAAGTAATATTATTATATAGCAAACTGACTAATGCATAATGCATTTTTTTCTATCAATATTCATATTTTTCCCATGGCAACTGCTGCATGGGTACAGTGTCCTATGCTACTAAGCTGTATATCAAATAGTTCCATTTCCTAAGATTTTCTTTACTTGTAACTCAAACACTATTTTAGTGTTACTGAGTATGTATCTTATACTAGTGAATATAATTTTTAAAATAATAATAAAAAAGTGCAATAAATCTCAGTTTAAGTATGATCAAAGACATGATACCCTAAGGATCATAAACAAAGAACTTCTGGGGAGTGAAGTTATGAGTTGTTTTCCAGAAGTCTCCTGACCTCACAAACCTAGGACTTGCTGCCTTAAGTTTTAAAATATATTTTAATCTTTGTCCAGTGTAAGATGTAAGAAAAAATGCACCATTTTTTTTAAGATCTACAACTTCAGTTGCATACAAAACAACAGCAGACAGACTTCTGTGTTAGCATGAGAGACTGAGATACTAAAGCTAAGATCTTAAAAATGCTTCAGCACTAAGGGTAAGATTCACTTTCCCTAATTTGTAGGTGCTTTGTGAGCTAGTCTTTATATTGTACATTCCTACGTTCTCTATGCTTTCAGTGAAGAGGAGGGTATCCTTCATGGTCATCAGAGCAAGATCTGACTGCAGATCTCCATTGGAAATTAAGCAATATTTTTAACAGCGCTGCATCCCATTGCTAATACTTGTACAGCTATTTCAGTCATAGTCTGAGAGGTGGCAAAGAATGGAATGGGCTACAGAATTTTTTTTTCATGTTTTGAAGGCACCCAACATGATGACTAATGCCAGCTAAAAAGATAAGTAAAACCATACTGAGATTGCACAGAGAATCAGAACAAGGAGACCTGTTTTGAATCAGAGGACAACTTGCCTCACACAGTAAGGTGACTTACTTGAGCTGACCAAGAGGAGTGAAGTATAAACCCATCTGAGATAACTTTGGCTGTCCATTTTATTTGTACAAGCTGCATAGCTGGGAAAGAATAGGAATTTGGGTATCAGGAAAATACTATCAGAAGGCTTGTATTTAAAACAAAAAAAAAGGGAAAGAAAGAAAATTACAGGGGGCAAGAACTACCCTAGGATTCAAACTGGTTTTGCCCTTCTTGGTCAGGGTATGTGTGTGCTGGAAGACTTTGCATGCAGAGGAAATTATTTGACAAGCATAAAAAATGAGAAAAGAATCCAGAAATCCCTGTGTTAAATACAAACTGACAGCATCCCTCAGATGGTAGGTTTGAATTAACCTTTAGTCCCTTATAAAAATGCACCAGTTTTTGTATGCTGTTCTGAAGCAGAATGTTTACAGATCTTAGTTCACCCATCATCAGAATAAGAGGGCAGAGAATAACTCGCAGAACAGCTATAATTCAAAAGTACACATCTTGGTCCTTGAGCAAGTTTGGTATTTGTAGCATGGGTTTTCACCGCTGTAAAATAACATTTAACTGGCTGTCAAGCACATTTGCAAGTAATAGGGAGAAGTTGCTGTGTAGAAAGCTGAGGTATGTACCAAGTAAATTATTCCATTGTTAACAATTCTATTTACTCCTGCATCATCATTACCATTAATAATTTTTGTTATGTTCTAAGGCCTTAAAATTCTGCACTTCATTTCTGTGCTGACTTCTGCTGAAAAGGGAAGACATGTTTTGGCAGCTGTAGCTATATACTGTAGGGGGAAAAAAAATTATGAGAAGCCTGAAAGGCTGGAAGATACTTTAAAACTTCAGAGGATGTGAAACCTTTTTACTCCCTTTCTGTATGTGTGTATGTCATTCACTAAAGCTGTAGGAACTGCTTTGACTGAAACACTCTCAGCTCAGCAAATCCCCAACAAATCTAAGGAAAGAGTCCAAGAGAGTTTGGTCCAGATTCCATCCAAATATCCTCAGGATCCATTGCCCTAATGCAGTTTACCAAATCCACCCGTGTGGCATGGTGGTCTGCTTGGTGTAGCATATGGTCTTGAGCCCTAATACAGTTTATCTGGTAGGATTCAAGTCTGTGACTGAGGGAAGTGCAACAGTTGGAATGGCTCAAGACCAGCAAATATGTCAAATCCTCTTGGCTGAGACAAGTTGTGCAGACTGAAAAAAAAGGTAGAGGGGGAATGTTGCTTGCATTCATTTATTAAAAAGAGCATGTGAGCCTGAACTAGTCTAGCTAGCAAACAGAGAAATAAGAGCAGCTGCAGAGTTTGATCTTCTGCATCTTAGATACCTGTGTTAGAAGAAACGTTTGTTCTCTTTTGAATATACAGGAAGACATGGATACCTATAGTCAGACTGCAACATCTACCTTGTGACACGTAAACTCAGGTAAGATTAACTCTACTTCTGCTTCATGTCTAGAAACATTGGCTTTAAAGACAGCTTGGCTCCTACCTGCTGGCATGGCTTTTGGATTAAGGTGTAAGATACACAGAACAGTAATGCCAAACAGCTGAAATCCTGAGGATACCCCACCTCAGAAGTTGTCTACTGAAATGCTTGGCAGGGAAGCTCACAGCTATCAGTAACGGTAATTTACCTGAGTAAGGATCAATGGGATCAATGACCTTGTTTTAGAATGATTTGGGCCAGAACAAAGTTTTGAAAAGCAAGAGCTTTTGGAGGAAGGAAACCCTCAATTGTAGTCACTTCTAATAATGAACCCCACTTCTAATGCAATCACCAAGCACTGCAAAACAAAAGCTCACTAGTATGTATCTTCTGTCTCTTTTACCATCTGTGTCCATCAAAGCAGTGTGATGTGTTTTTAAAAAAATAAATTTGTGTTTTCATAACACTTAGAGAATTCCATTGATAAATTTTCATAGTGATTAGTCAGAGTGGCTCAAGAACTGAAATAGAACCAGATCATCAGCCAGTGGCAGTCAGTGGCTCACTCACTTCGCTAGAATTGGTTGTTTATCACTAGCTGAGGTACAGAATTTTAGTCACTTCCTGTTTCTTGGTTTAATGTAAGTTTAATGCAGGAATTTTGTCCAAGCTGCATTAACAATTATTGTCCTTTCTTGTTGTGGTGGGTTACACTTGGCCAGCAGCCTGATCCCACCCTGCTCTCCAGGATGGGGAGAAAACAGGATGAAAAAGCTCATGAGTTGAGATAAAGACAGGGAGATTGCTTAGCAGTTACCATCATGGGCAAAACAGACTCAACTTGGGGAAAGTAATTTACTTGTTACCAGTCAAGACAGATTTGGGTAGTGAGAAACAAAGACAAATTTAAAACCAACACCTTCTCCCTTCTTCTTATCTGACTTCGTTGTTCACACTACTGGTTCTCACTCTTTTTCTTCCCTCCTCCCATACCTCTGAGGTATTTTCTACCCTTTCTTAGATATGTTATGACAGAGGCACCCCCCGTTGGCTGTGGGGCTCAGCCGTGCCTGGCGGTGGGTGGGTTGGAGCCAGCTGGAACCGTCTGTGTCCGGCGCGGGGCCACCCCAGACCCTCCTCACAGAGGCCAGCCTGCAGCCCCCTGCTACCAAAACCTTGCCACCTACACACAATGCACTTAATGCACAAAGTTTTTCTTCCTTTTGATGTTAGTTCCATCATCTACAGTTAGCTTACCGTGTCCTCACTTAACTGACTGATGTTCTTCTGAGACCAAAGTTAGCCATTTGCATCCGTTCAGAATTTAAAGAGCATACAGTTTTCTAAGATGTGCTACAAAGATGGGCAAGGACCTAGAACATACAGTCTTTGAAGAGATGTGAGGAGAGATCAGCTTAAGTCTCGTGAAGAGAAAATTAAGGGATGATCTGATATCTGCCTGCAACTACTTGAAAAGCAGTGCAAAACATGAAAGAGTCAACCTCTTCTCAGTACTCTCAGGTGATAGGGACATAAACTTGTGGCTTGGGAGGTACCAGCTGGACTTAAGGAAGCAAATTTTCACCATGAGGATAGTGCAGCATTGAAACATGTTCCCTAGAGAGACTGTGAAACTGCCAAGTTCATTACTCAGCTAGACAAAGCCAAAGCTGACATGATCTAATGTTGATAGAACTGCCTCATGAGGGAGACTGGACTCCTTGACATACAGACATCCCTTCCAACAAACATTTATAATTTTGTGATTCTTATTTTTCACCCCTTTGTTGATCCAAATAGTTAGCATTGGATCATGCAGATCCATGAATACATTCAAAGACTGAGTGAAAAAAACAGTGATGTTGTTTAGTCCATTCTACTCAAGTAGACCTCTGCCTTCTCTCTACTATGGAGCCTTCGTCAGTTTTATTTTTAAAATATATTAATTCAGGAAAGACTACAGAAACATGTAGTCATGGATGAAAAGGGTTCTGTAACTGTCATTCTGTACCTCTTACTTTTAAAAATATCTCAGATGTATTTATACTATGAGGATTTTCCTGAGACGGTAAGACATCAGATTGCTGACTGCAACTATCCACATACCAAATATCCCACCTCCAACAAGTACTCATCCCTGGACAGAGCTTCTGTATCTGTACTCATAAACCTCACTGCTGAACTATGAGTAATGTTTCTCATTTGGTTTGCTATAATCTGGACTATCTAACATTTAAGAAGTCTTTCAGCAGGTATGAATATTTTCAGAATACAAGAATCAAATAAGTATATATTCAATACTCTTCAGCATCTAACCCTGATTTGGAAAGAATATTTATTTTGACTTTTATTTTAAAGGAGTGTAATCTTTCTTAGCAGACAGAGATATATAAACAGGTATATTCTGCTAAATTTAAAAAAATTTACCCACAAAAAGAGCTGTGCAAAACAACATTAAAATAGATTATTTCTCTCCACTATTTTTTGTGAATTTTGTCTGCTGTAATATTTTTTTCACTGGCAAATCTCAGGTGTGTTATCCTTTACAGCACTTCAGAAACCACTTTGTAGAATATAAATGTCACAAATCTTCCATTCTGTCACATTTGAATAAACTCCAAACACCTTTGAAGTTGCCATGACCTCCTTTTGCAAACTCTTTGAGATCTATAGATGAAAAGTACTATATGATGCTAGATAGATATTATCATCTATTTCTTTATACACTTAGGGACAACTGCCATTTATTTTCACCTATTTGTCACATCAAACAATGTTTAAGTTCCAGATTTGCTAAATGTTCAAAACTGGTTTCCATTTGCATCATTGAAAGTCACTCTTTGTCCTGGGGCAATATCCTAGAGAATTTCCAGAGCCATGTGCTGAAATGGATGGTTTCAACATCTAATTATATTTTGGCATTGTTTAAGTATAACATCTTTGTATATATAAGTTTATAGAGAGAGATTTTTTTTGGTAGACTGATTCATGTTTTAACAGTAGTTTCTTTTCTGTTGCCTGCCTATAATATTCTTGCAACAATATTCACTGTCTGAAAACTAAGTCACTTAACAGTACAGTCTGTCCAGAATGGACTTGATAGAGAAAGGAGGGTCTGTATAGTATCGCCAGCATGTTCTGCCTACATGTCAAACAACAAAATGCAGATAGACACTCTTATGCAATGCCAAGTGCAGGTGTATTATCTTTGACTCAGTATGGTACTAATTTCTAATTAAAGTTATACCTCTCTTGATTGAAGCAGGCTAGTATCCTGCTGTTTTGGCAAATGAGCAAAGCAAGCTTGTGATTATTGTGCACAATAATCCCTATAGGTGCACCTTAAATGCAATTATTTTTTTTTAATGGCCATGAAAGAGCAAGGATCTGACTTCCCAATTTGCAAGACAGAACATATGAGACAGGGAAAATGGCTGTCATCCCTATCCTTTAGCTATTAGTTAGGAGCACCAACTAATAACTGGTTAGTAGCTGACTAACTGGAATGTAGTTTGCCAGCAATTTTTTCTGCTACATGAACTTTTAGTAGGTCATACTCAGTTCTTTTACCCCAAAGAAAGAAATAATCTCTAAATTCCTAGTGCTCTGCAGAGTGTAGGTAGCCATACCCACCATGGGAGTAAGCTGCAGCATTCTGCCCAGCCTCCAGTTTTGGAGCATGAGTGATACCCATGGCTGTGGACAGGCCTGCACGGCAAAATGTAGGGATGGCAAATCAGGTCGGGACAGAAGCCTTCTGGGTCCAGTCTGGACAAAACACTATATCATGTATATTCTATCTTTCTTGTACTCAACATGGGCAAAGCCTGACTCCCAGGCACATGATGTGGACAAACTCACTATGTGCAAGGTGCAAAGCATGATGTAGAATCTCCTCTCCTCTCTAGGCTTTCTCATCCCAAGGCACTAGCTGATTCACTCCATATCAGTGCCTGGGAATGAACTGATATATATTTGTAGTATGGATAAGTACTAGCAGTAGTACTAGATAGTACTAGCACTATTATGGACCAAAACAGAGAGGATCTGTTTGGAAATACAGACACCCCTAAACAGTTACACACTTCTTGTAGCTTACTAAATGGATTTAGGACTTTGTTCTATGTACCTGTGAAACACTGAATTGCACTCTATAGATGTTTCTATTTCAAGGTATCTTTATTTAGAGGTGTATTGCATTTGCATGGCAAGGTGTTGGTAGTGGCAGGGGCTACAGGGTTGGCTTCGGTGAGAAGCTGCTGGAAGCTCCCCCCATGTCCAACAGAGCCCATGCCAGCCGGCTCCAGGACGGACCCACAACTGGCCAAGGTTGAGCCCATCAGTGACCGTGGTAGTGCCTCTGGGAGAACAGATTTAAGAAGGGGGAAAAACTGCTGCACAAAAGCAACTGCAGCCAGAGAGAGGAGTGAGAAGATGTGAGAGCAAAAGCCCTGCAGACCCCCAGGTCAGTGCAGGAGGAGATGCTCCAGGCACCAGAGCAGAGATTCCCCTGCAGCCCATGGGGAAGACCACGGTGAGGCAGGCTGTCCCCCCTGCAGCCCAGGGAGGTCCACAGTGGAGCAGATCTCCACCTGCAGCCGGGGGAGAGAGGACCCCACGCCGGAGTAGGGGGATGCCCGAAGGAGGCTGGGACCCCGTGGGAAGCCCACACTGGAGCAGGGTCCTGGCAGGACCTGCTGCCCCGTAGAGAGAGGAGCCCACACTGGAGCAGGTTTGCTGGCAGGACTTGTGACCCCGCAGGGGACCCATGCTGGAGCAGTCTGTGCCTGAAGGACTGCAGCCCGGGGAAGGGACCCACGCTGGAGCAGTTCGTGAAGAACTGCAGCCCCTGGGAAGGACTCATGTTGGAGAAGTTCATGGAGGACTGTCTCATGACCCCATGCTGGAGCAGGGGAAGAGTGAGGAGTCCTCCCCCTGAGGAAGAAGGAGCAGCAGAGACAATGTGTGATTAACTGACCCCAACCCCCATCCCCATCCCCCTGTGCTGCTGGGAGGGAGGAGGTAGAGAAAATCAGGAGTGGAGTTGAGCCTGGGAAGGAGGGAGGGGTGGGGGGGAAGGTGCTTTTCAGATTTGGTGTTATTTCTCATTACCCTACTCTGATTTGATTGGCAATAAATTAAATTAATTTCCCCAAGTTGAGTCTGGTTTACCTGTGACGGTAACTGCTGAGTGATCTCTCCCTGTCCTTATCTTTACTCACAAGCCTTTTGTTATATTTTTTCTCCCCTGTCCAGCTGAGAAGGGGAGTGATAGAGCAGCTTTGGTGGGCACCGGGCGTCCAGCCAAGGTCAACCCAACATAAGAGGGGTCTATGATGTTTATACTATTCTGTTCAAACACTAAAAAAGAAGGATCACCTAACATCAGTAACTGTGTATTCTGCTGTATTTGCTACTATACTTCTGCTGGGTTAAATCTCTGTTATTAAAGAGAAGACATTCTCTTAGGCCTTTACTGAATGATATGGAACTGTCACTGCTAAAGAGATCTACATTAGGAAAATGGATATTTCTAAAATTGTTTGCAGAGTAGCAGACAGCAAACAAGAAAATGTTCTGCCTTTATTTTGCATATAATACACTGTGTTTCCAAAAGAAAGATTATGAGATTATAATTTTCTTATGAAAAACATTTAATGAACCCTAAAGGTAAGATCATCTAGGTTTTTGCCTGAGAAAACTTTAGATGTCTTGGTACTATTCTAAAATTTGTTGGGGAACAAAGGCAAGTACTTGGCTAGTTCTGCCATGCATTATTTAGCAGAGAAAACAAAATCTGTTTGTGTGAAATTAGGCTACAATTTAGAAAATAAAATCAGATAAGGCCATTCAATTGCCTAAAGTCTAAAAAATGCTGCAATAAATGTAAACAACTATCGGTAAATTAGTTTAAGCATTATCAATGTCATTTTTTTACCTTGCAGCCCAGGTATAACATCTGCTTTTGAATACTATACCCATTCCTTTCTAGAATTTCAAGCCAGTAGTGATCTGAATTTTATTGTTCAGGACACCAGATGACAAGAGGTAATTTTTTGTTAATACTATTATCCCTTTTACCTTTCATAACACATCTTGAGCTTTCAGGGACTTCCACACCGTGTCTACATACACTGAGGACATAGGTCATGAAGGAAGAAAAGTAAGCTGAAAGGCAAACCCTGTGTAAGTCCAAAGGGGGGTAAGCTGGTTATAAATAAATCTAAATTAAAAAATGGAAGAAGAAACCAATAACTGAGGAAATTCTTCTTCTCCTTTGTTCGCACAGGGCCCAGGTGAATGTACAGTTCAGTCTGTTTAGGCAACAAAATATAAGACCCTGTGGAGATTGGCTTTAAAACTACAGCAGGCAGTAAATACCAAGTAGGGAACAGGGAACTACATGAGCTAACAAACCCTGCAAGCACATGTGCAAATAACTAAGGGAAATTCTGGCTTTGCATCTGTATGTTTTAATGGCCAGAAAGGGAAGTTCTGGGGCAGTCTTCCTCTTGGAGCAGTGAGGACACAAACCAACTTAATATTAATTGTCAGCTTAATAAACTTATAAAAAGAATTACACAAATACCTGCCTATGATTGCTTTGTGATCTCCTTAGTGAACTAAGGGACCCCATCTACCACTGTGTGTCCTGTGTATGCTTCCAGCTTCTAAAAGATATCAGACTGACACCAAATTAAATGAGCCTTTATGTAGTAGATGATGTAGATAATTTCAGTTAAAAAAAACTTACATTGTAGCTTGACATTATAAATTAAGGGTGGGAGAACGTAATGGCTATAGTGCACAATTTGTGGATAAGAAACTGAGACAGGGAGAGAGAGGCATAGCCTGACACACACAAGAAGTTAGACATCTCAGCCTGGGTCTACATAGCCCAGTGGGATTAGAGAAAACAACACCAGAAGAAGCAGAACCACAGTGTGGGAAGGAGCCACTGTTGTGTTTGGGCACCAAAAGCAGTACAGCCACAGCAGGGACTCATCACCTATGTCTATAGTGGGAAAGGAAACAGTCCAGAGCCACCCTCTAGCTTTTGAGCCAAATGGTACACCATGGGTTGCATCCATACAGTTAGACTCACTTACCCACTAGACTCGCTCACTACCAGGACATGGTAGCTTGTCCAAACTGCCTGTTGGGAATGCTCCTTCACCCATACAAAAGCTCAGACATGGTTTGGGGTTTATCTGGAAGAGCGCTAGCTGGCCCTAGGCCAAAACCATGCCAGGGACTGCATGCTGCAAAGCTGGGTACATGTGCTCAGTCTTATTCCCTAACTCTCCTCAGCTTCCTATTATAGATGCAGCCACTGGGACTAATTAAACTAGGCACTATGCTGTATTGATATAACCATAACGCTCCCTTCTGAAGTTCCGATAAACTAAGAAAAACTTCATAACTCTTATAATTCTGACAGACTTTCTGAACATATAATTGTATTTAGAAACTGTACTTTTCAGAGCATAAACCACTTTTCCTACTAGGTATTGTGGGGACAGTTTTTGATAATGAAATAAGACCAAAGTTTTTGGTTTCTTTTATTATTATCTCAGTTTTTATTTCTGATATTCTTGCCTCATAGCATGTGGAGACAAGAAATACTCAAGGCCTGAACGAAGTCACACTGCATTTGAGTGCTGCCATACCAGACATGCTAGAACTCCAATATGAACTGCAGTCAAAGGCTGCCAAATGGTATGCAACAACTGATATTGCCATGCATTTTTCTTGACCCCTCTGGCAGCGGAGTGCAGGTCACAGTTTGCTTTCACATGAAGGGGTATCCAGTGCATCGGGAATTGACTGCCCCAAGGGTGGAAACATAGTCCTAACATTTGTCATGGATTGATACAGACTGCACTGGAACAAGGTGAAGCTCCCAAACACCTTTAGTATATTGATGACATCCTTGTGTGGGGCAACACAGCGGAGGAAGTGTTTGAGAAGGGGAGAAGAATAATCCAGATTCTTTTGAAAGCTGGTTTTGCTATAAAACAAAGTAGGGTCAAAGCACCTGCACAGGAAATTCAGTTTTTAGGAATAAAATGGCAAGATGGGTGTCATCATATCCCAATTGATGTGATCAATAAAATAACAGTATGTCTCCACCAACTAACAAAAATGAAACACATTTCTTAGGTGTCATGGGTTATTGGAGAATGCATATTCCACGTTATAGTCTGAATGTAAGCCCACTATGGAGTGACCTGGAAGAAAAACGATTTTGAATGGGGCCCTGAGCAGCAGCAAGCCTTTGAACAAATGAAACGGAAGGCAGTTTGTGCAGTAGCACTTGGGACAGGCTGGACAGGACAAGATGTGCTTTACGTGCTTTACACCTCAGCCAGCGATAACGGCCCCACCCTGAGCCTCTGGCAGAAAGTGCCTGGAGAGACTCAAGGTCGACCTGGAGGGTTTTGGAGCCAGGGGTATAGGGGATCTGAAGCCCATTACACTCCAACTGAAAAAGAAATATTAGGAGCATATGAAGGAATTTGAGCCACTTTAGAAGTGGTTGGTACTGAAGCACAGCTCCTTTTGGCACCTCAACTGCCTATGCTCAGATGGATGTTCAAAGGGAGGGTCCCCTCTGTGCATCATGCAGGTGATACTACATGGAGTAAGTGGGTCGCACTGATAACGCAGTGGGCTCAAATGGGAAACCCCAACCACCTGGGAATCCTGGAAGTGATCATGGACTGGCCAGAGGGCTGAAACTTCAGAGCATCACCAAAGGAGGTGACTTGTGCTGAAGAGGCCCCTCTGTATAATAAATTACCAGGAAGTAAAAAGCAATATGCCCTGTGTACAGATGGATCCTATCATATTGTGGGAAAACATTGACGGTGGAAAGCTGCTGTGTGGTCCTACACAACAAGTTGCAGAAACTGCTGAAGGAGAAGGTGAAACGAGTCAGTTTGCAGAGGTGAAAGCCATCCAGCTGGCTTTAGATATTGCTGAATGAGAAAAATGGCCAGTACTTTCTCTATATACTGACTCATGGATGGTGGCAAATGCCCTGTGGGGATGGCTGCAGCAATGGAAGCAGAGCACCTGGCAGTGCAGAGGTAAACCCATCTGGGCTGCTGAATTATGGCAAGATATTGCTGCTTGGGTAGAGAACCTGGTTGTAAAAGTACATCACATATATGCTCACATACCCAAGAGTCATGACACTGAAGAACATTGAAACAATAAGCATGTGAATGCCATTGCACAGCTTATCAACAAATGTCAAACATGTGCCATGATCAAACAAGCTAAGCGGCTAAAGCCTTTTTAGTATAGAGGAACAATGGCTGAAATATCAATATGGGGAAGCCTGGCAGATTGATTGTATCACACTACCATGAACCTGCCATGGCAAGCACCGTGTGCTTACAATGGTGGAAGCAACTGCTGGGTGGTTGGAAACATAACCTGTGACCCATGCCACTGCCCAGAAGAATATCTTGGGCCTTGAAAAGCAAGTCTTATGAGAAAACAGCATCCCCGAAAGAGTTGAATCAGACAACAGGGCTCATTTCTGAAACAACCTCATAAACACCTGGTCCAAGGACCATGGCATTGACTGGGTGCGTCGCACAACCTATCATGCACCAACCTCTGGGAAAATTGAACGATACAATGCATGGTTAAAAACTACACTGAGGGCACTGGGTGCTAGGACATGCAAGCATTGGGATACACATTTAGCAGAAGCCACTTGGCTAGTTAACACTAGAGGATCTGCCAGTCAACCTGGCCATACCCAGTCAAAACCCCTGCACACTGTGGAAGGAGATAAGATCCCTGTGGCACTTATAAGGAACTTATTGGGAAAAACAGTCTGGGTTATTCCTTCCTCAGGAAAGGGTAAACCTATTCGTGGGATTGTTTTTGCTCAAGGACCCAGGTGCACTTGGTGGGTAATGCAGGATGGGGGAGTCCAATGTGTATCACAAGGTGATTTAATCCTGCTTAAAAATAATCCATTATTTGAGTTGCATGTTATAGGAATTACTATTGCAGGAACCCCTTGTTGCTAGCCAGCCAAGCTAGGAGCAAGGGGAGGAGTTCATTGCAATATTAAACCCTATAACCTGGCCCAAAGGGACGAGGGGTGGAGATTGTAATGGAAATACATTTAAATTGTTGTAACGCATGATTTGAGTTGCATGTTATAGGAATTACTAGAGCAGGAACCATCTGAATCAATGGAGGACAAGCCTTACAAAAAGCAGAGCCAGTGCAGCAGCAACCCGACCTGACCTGGCTTTGGTGCCCAGTAACTCTACGCAACACACCACCTCTGCTGTCCTGAGTGACCACCCTAACAGACGGAGCCCAAAGTCACGGACTAAATGAACTCAGTGGACATTTTGTAGACATTTGTGGACATTTATGGACATTTTACAGACATTTTACAGGGGTGGTCCATAGACTATGGGAATGATATCTGTGTGTTGTATCAAAGGATGGGAAGGGAGGTGGTGGTTGATGAGGATGTAATGGATAGTGTGGGACCTCAGCATGATGTAAATGGTGTGGAATGAGGGGTGAAGAATGTGCTGGTTTTGGCTGGGATAGAGTTAATTTTCTTCCTAGTAGCTGATATGGGGCTACATTTTGGATTTGTGCTGGAAACATTGTTGATAACACGGGGATGTTTTCCTTATTGCTGAGCAGTACTTGCACAGAATCAAGGGCTGTTCTGCTTCTCACCCCACCCCACCAGCGAGTAGGCTGGGGGGGGTACAAGGAATTGGGAGGGGACACAGCCAGGACAGCTGACCCCAACTGACCCAAGGGATATTCCACACCATATGTCATGCTCAGCATATAAACTAGAGGGAAATTTGGCCAGGGGCCACTGCTCGGGGACTGATGGGGCATCAGTCAGTTGGTGGTAAGCAATTGTTTTTCATTTGCATCACTTGTCTTTCTTGGGTTTTATTTCTCTCTCTTTTTTTTTTTTTAATTTTCCTTTTCTATTATTACTATTACTATTATTAATTAACATCATCAATTATTAAACTGTTCTTATCTCAAGCCATGAGTTTCCTCACCTTTACCCTCCCAATTCTCTTCCCCCTCCCCCATTCTGCTGGGCACAGGGAGTGAGCGAGCAGCTGTGTAGTACTTAGTTGCCAGCTGGGGTTAAACCACAACATAAGTGCAGAAAAGTGGTTTTAGTTTTTATTCACTTAGAATCTATTTCACAGAAACAGTCACTGCTTCATTTCTGGATTGTGGATATCCCAAAGTGAAAGCTATACAGTTACAGCAAGACAGCCTGCAGAGACTGCAAGAGCCTGCTCATGGACTGTCTGCACTGTTATGAAATAAGAGTCTGAAGGTTAATAGAAGACTTCAGCTACTCTCCATATGAACCATGTTTAAACAAGTGTTACGGATACCTTCCTGACTTCTTCATCTAGGCTACAGTGGATACATAAAACCCTGAAGTTAAGAAAAAAGTTTTTCCTGTTTAATGCACAGTTTACAGTTTGTTAGATATCGGAAGTAAACTGAACTTGTGTAGACATAGCCTGTATTTCATTTGAATTGCTATAGCCACCTCAGTGGCTGCAATTCCTGTTGTGTAACACTGGAATAACAGCAAAGTAGAGGCACAGTTCTCAGTCTGTTGTTTTCCTGTGCTTCACTGCAGTGACTTAAAGATGTGATTTGGTAACATTGCTTCTTCTAAGACTCATGAAATTCTGGTGCTTTTGATTGCTTGCCACAGCCACTTGCCCCATTAAGATGTCTCTGTAAGAAATATGTTGTTACTTAATCTTGCTTTGGAAAAGCTGGAGATCAACAGAAGAGCTCTGACAATCTAAAAAATATGATCTAGAGACAAATATCTTTGTTTAATTTAGGTCCTTTTGTATCTGAGTACCAACATGAGATTTTTCAACTAATACAAGCAGAAACCAAATAATGACGCATTTTCTTCTGAAGCTTATGGAGTAAGGTGAATTTTGATTGACAAAACAGAATAGAAGCATGTTATACTATTAATAATCTTTACTGTTTCAGTAAGTTGCTCTATCTCTAAATTTCATAATAGCTAATCCTGTTTTAGAAAGACAGGTATTTAAATATTTATATTTTATCTCTCTGAGTTTATTGCAGAATTTTATTTTACCTCTACTGATAAATATGTAGAATATACATATAAAAAGGTATAATATATTTTTGATACTAATTGAACATGGCCAGTTTTGACTAACAAAGCAGGCTGGAAGAGTGTTCCTTTGTAAGCTTATCATTTTAATCAAAATGTGCTCATCTTTAGATTTCATTAAAATTAAGCCAGTATTAAGAAGATAGATCTTAAATTATTGATGTTTTCTCTCTTCTGACTTAGGGAAAGTATTTTTACCTCTGCTGATAAAGTGAAGAATGAATTTTCATCACTTCACAATGCATAGGCACCAGAAAATGTGCAGCACTGAATTACAATGACATACAGTCTCCTATGAGTCATTGTATGGTATATCATCAAATGTCATGCAGTAACTCCTTTTTGCTTCAGGGGTTCATTGTTCACCCTTATAATTAAAGGGACTGGTAAAGCTGGTGTTTCTGGACTGGAATGGGAAAAGTTAAACTTATTCATGATAACTGACTGCTTTAGTGAAAGCTGGGTTTCATTATAAACAGATAGTCCATAGTTCATTTGTAAAAGAAATATGAAAATATTGTTTGGCTACTGGAATATATCTGTATTTTCTGCAGCCAAGTGTTAGCCAAGGAAAGACTTAAACTTCCTTATGAATTACTGTATTTTTTTTAATATCTTTTAGCAAGCTCAGCACAGCAGATCCACTGCAATGGGCATTTCAGCCCATCTATAGAACAGCTTAATGCCTTGCTCCATGAAATTCACACCAGCCTTTGATTCACGTAAGGACTGGCAGACTTCCCCAGACTAACATTCTGTTAGATGCACAGATTCTGTAGGAATTCAGGTTTATCGGGTGTATCTTGACTGTGCGGTCAAATACAGGTAAGCAGTTATAAGTTCATAACAGGTTCTGGTAACCTGGAACCATCAGTGAAAATGGCAATTGACACAGCACCATAAGAGAAAGACCTGAAGAGGGTACACTTTGCTAGCAAGCCTTGTGTACTACCAGAATCCCAGCAATCTTGCTACCATCACCACTGAACTACTGAGGACCCTGGAGGGAACCAATGCAACAAATGAGACTGTTGCCTAGTTGAACTCACCTGAAAAAAAGGATTGGAGATAAGACTGATATGATACCAGATGAGTAAATTCAGTCTGCATCCAGAGTAACTGTTTGGCTGACTGTCAATCCAGAGTCTGTATTGCTGATAAAAATAGTCCTTTTAAGTCTTGCAAACATCAACAAAAAGCCATATTTTCAAAACTGCCTCTTTTCCTCTATTTGTCTTTGTGTCTATCTGTTTTGTTAGAGCAAGATAACAGCAGAACTTAAAGGTGAGTTAAACATCCTCCATTAAGAGCTGTATGACAAATCAGAGAACTCTAATGGACATGTCTTACACAAAGGCCTTTTCCTTTCCAATAAATGGGGAATTGAAAGTAGCTTTTACACTGGGATTTATCATCCAAACTTCAATTTATTGAGAGTAATACACTAATACCCATACATTTAAAAGCAAGAAAGCAATTCAATTTCACTTGCTGGGAACAGGCAATATTACTGTTATCTGTTGGAGAGAGCTCAAGGTATTCTCAGCCTTTCAGATTTCCTCTTATCTCCCCTGGATTTTAAGCATACTCTTCCTTGTAAAACTCTCCAACTATCCCAGAGGTGGACTGAATTTTTCCTGGCCTGCCCTTCTTCTAAGTTAGGTCAAGTTTCTCTTTTTTTCTCTAATTTGCTCTATTTAATTTCTTTGTTTCTGGGGATTTTTAGACAAACTAGGAAAAATGGTTCTTCCAATTAATAGAGCGACAGGATGCAAAGTCTTGTTCGTATTTTTCTTCAGGACTAAAGAGAATTGAAGCACAGGAAAAATACTGCTTACCAGTCTCATGCCTTTATTATGTCTCCTACCTTGATTTCTGGACTATTGCTGCAGTCTACCTACTTATATTTTTGTCATCTGCTTTGGCTGAAATCTCACAATAGCAGAGATATCTTTAACAATATTTAGGTTATTTTCTATTGGAGAAGCTTTGAAGAAAATGTTAACCCAGAGTTATGATTACAGTAAATAACAGTACATAGAATTCCATCTTAGACTAACACACATTTGCATACAGTACTGATATATATATCTCTACAATTTCTATAAACAATTAGACTGTAAGATCACCCTTCTGGGAGGGTCCTAGCTTTTACGAGAAGTACCTTTCACCTAAAAATGATGGGCCTTTGAAATGATTGACTAGCTGCTTTTACACTGCCTGTTTTATTTTCAAAATGCTTTATCTGGTTTAGGATAATTTCATCTGTAAATAGTGGTCAAATCAGGTAAATGGGTGAATAACAAGTAACCAAAATCTTCACAGGCATGGAAATTCAAGGCCCAAATAGGAAAAGTATAATATCAAGATTGCTCAGCTAGGACAATGATAGTGACTATGAAGGTGATTAGAAGCTAAAGAGAAAAAAGTAATAATGAGATTCCATCTACTGTAATATAGACTGGATAGAAATCACTTTTCATGTGTGAAACCAAGACAGTTTTTCAGGTAAAATGAATGACAGCTTTGCAGACCTGGTTTAAAATTTACTTTCAAAGACCCTGATGAATAAATATCAATTATCTTTTCAGGAGTAAGAAAAGCAATACAGCCATTGTAGCAGTGCACAATTTCAAAAAGAAGAATTACATTACAAATGAGAAAAACTTCTAGAGAGAAACAAAAAGAGGAAGCCAAAACTGCAAAATGTTGGCAGATAACACATTAGAAATTCAAAACAAATGTGCACCATTTGCCAAAATGCTTTTAGAAACATTGCAAAGAAGGAAGTCAGCATGGCTAAACAACACAATAATGTAGGGTATTTAAAATAAGAAAGCACATTTCAAAAACTTGCAATTGTATTAAAACAAAAAAAGAAAAGAGAAGAGGAAAAGTAAAAAAAAAAAAGAAGAAAAAAAAAGAGAGTTTTAGGTACAGCATATTGAAAGGCATAAAAACCTGGACTAAACCCTTGTTCAAATATGTATTTGGTGAGGGAATCCTCTTCAGAGATGCCTTTGAAGACACGGTCAAGGTATAAAAACATAGCTCAGAGAAGACAAGACCACAACAGACACATGAAATGATTCTTTCCATCCAAGTTTACCAGCAAGCAAGGTAAGGCTTGGAGAGGCATCTGTGTGACAACCCCTTTTACAAAAAAAAAATAAAATAAAATAAAAATTGGAGGATTTATCTAGAACTGGACTGACAGCAGAAGGTCTGAGCAGTCTTTAGCATGTTTTGTTTGTGTTCTTTTTCTTCATTTTTGCGGTCACGCTCATTTCACCAACATTAACTGAACTGAAGTTTCCAGGGTGGGGAAATGCAAGATTAATTCCTTATTTCTAAAACTTTCATCTTAAGAGTTTACTATCTGAACAATGACCATTGCTGTCTTTTTGGAGATGCTTTTCCAGCTATTCCTCATTAAATGGTGTGGTGGAAGTTGTCTTTATAGCTGTTTGAAGAGAAAACAAAGTTGCCAGGGCTATAAACCAAAGAGTATGCCACTTACTTACAAATGCTAAACATTCTTACAGCCCTATTTATCAGAGATACATAGAATCATAGCTAAGCCAATACTTCTTTGGAACAAAGGACTGTCCAAAACTAAGCTAAAGAAAGCACAGTGAACTGTTGTTTTACAGGTTTGGGAATCATTTGCAGCTACTTGTGTTGTGGCTCATCATAAATAACGATTATCATCTAGAAACCAGGCACTAAGTGCAGCTGATCCCAGCCGTGCTTCCTGCGGGTTGACTTGATCTCACCTGCTATTAGTCTTCTAAACATTAGGCATCATGTCTAACCTACCAGTTTAGACTCTCTCTATACTCAGAGAGATCTCTATACTCAGAGAGATGTTCTTTCAAAGCATGAGTCGTCCTATCAGTCTTAATATGAATGAAAGGGGAAGCACCCATCTTGCTCCTCTTCAGAGCCAGGAGTTAATCCCAACACCTATGCTTCTAACTTTTATTTGGCAAAAATTAAGTTGGATAAGTCTAGGCCTGACTGATTCATGAACACCTTAAGAAGGATTTTCTTCCTTCTTAATACAGGAGGGACAGCTGTCTGAATCAGATAGTGAATCAGAAGTAACTTGGTTTTTTAGAAGTGTATATCATGTCAACACACAGAGTTTTCACAAAAAGTTACACTAGCTAAATCCTAGTATCTCCTGGTTTTGAGATAAAGTGCATTTAAAGCAAATGGGGAAAAAATGGAGCCAACAGCTTATTGAATATATTAGATTAGACTTGATATGGAAGTGATTGAAATATTTTCACACTAGTTTTCAAGTAAAGAAAATGTTCAGGAAGAAAGTGTAATGAAGTATAATCCTGTTTGTCTAGGTATATAAAGTACATGTATGTATAAACAGATACATCTATGATATCTTTGCAATCAGTAATGATAAAGGGTAAACAGCTCCCCTTCATTCTCTGGATATTATTTAAAAGTTGTTCCCTGGACTATTAAACACTAAATGTTTTGCTTCTCTGTATGAGAAGGCACACAACTGAAAAAGCTGTACTTAATATTTCAGATTGATTTTGAAAATTGTTATATGGGATTACACTTCAAGTTTTCAGTTCCATTTAAAAAAAAATGGGCAATTAGAACTATCCTTACTATAGAGGAGAAGTAATGCTTTCCCTTAATTAAAGTAACTTGTGTATACCCATGCCTTTTTCTTGCAGTAAGATTGTCTTCATATACAACTGATTTTCTCAGCTTTATAAACGGGTCCCCTGAGCTAAGGTTAGTAATGTAGAAATCATTCAACCTGACAGCTTGAACCAACCTAAATGTGAAAGAACAGAAACACACTCTTGTTCATGTCTGCTGATATGTCAGAGCCAACACCAGTAAATTTGCTGTTCAAAAAGCTCATCAGAAAGATGAGTTAACCCTTTTTTTTAATATGTCACAAAAGCCTATTAAGAAGTGTGACAGAGGGGATGAAAAGGAATAAATAAACAGATGTAAGTCATGTGTTATACTGAAATTAATGTCACTGTGCATGAATTCAGAAGAAATGTGATAAAGAACCATGGAAAGACATGATTCAATTACAAGAATACAGCTTTCAAAAACATCTGGAAACAATGCGCTATTTTCACACCTTTTAACCAATCAGTTCTAGTTTCACACAGAAGTCTCAAGTGGACCTTAATTCCTTAATGCCATAAATTGAGTTTTAAAGTCTAAAACTAAAATATCCTAGGATTAGAGAAGTGACTTATTACGTTTTTACTTAAACTAATTACACAATGTAGTGATGAAGACTTTGCAACTCCCTTTTGTTGGTCTTTTGCTGGAAGATGTAGCAATTAGGAAGTAAGAACCAGGAAATCAAATAAAATTATTCTCTTAAATTCACATGCATTTAAGAGAACTGGCTCGATCAACGGTCCACCTTACCAAGTTGCTTCCTGCCAAGTAGGGATTTACACCAGCCACAAAGCAAATGAAGTCCAGCCAAGAATTGTTATTATTTGTAAGCAAGATGCTTCTGAAGGACTGACTGACTTCAGATTAACTATCACACTTCAAATGCCTTTTCTAAAGCAGACAGTTTTCTTGGAACTGCACAACAAGGGAATGCTGGCCAGCTTTTCCCCCAGAATTTCCAGGGCTTCATACCTTTGGTTATAGCACAAAATAAACTTGTAGTGGGCACAAACGAGCAAAGGAGCACAGTGATGGGGGGGGAGGGGGGGGTAACTGGTATGCTTCATAACTCAGTCAGGTTTTATTAATATTTTGTAAGAAGATTTGGCACCGAAAGATCAATTCTTAATTTACCTAAACCAGTATTAACAGGTTAAACCTCGGGAAAACTTTCTAAAAGTAAGAATAATCAAACATAAATAATTTGTCATTTCAGTAGGGACATTTTGATAATAGAAAGTGGAGGGGGTGGTGGATTGTTTAGTTTTGTATTTTCAGGAACAGGTAAAATATAAGTGTCAGGAATCATTTAAAAAGAGTTGGTTCAGCTGCGGCTGCGAGAAGGAATTGTGAGTTTCCTTTCAACCCTGTTTCCTATACAACATTCATTCCAGAAATAGTTTTTATTCATTTTAAGCAGTTGTTTAAGGATAGTAATAGTAAAAGTGATTCTTCAGCATCTTGTAATTGTTAAAATTTGTTTCATCAATAATGAGAGGTGAAATGGATTTCTGTTGCAAAGGTAGTTTTACTAAACTATTAGACTTTACCACAGCTATATAAATATAAAGTAAGGGAATTGTGGTAGCTTCTAGTTAAGAACACTTTGTTCACCTCATTGCTGCTACTATATATCTCTTTTCAATTTTGTTTACCCTTCTATTTTTAAAATTTTGTTTAATTTTCAGTTTGGTTTAACAAAAGCTGCAACACAACAATATTGGTTGCAGATGATTCAGGAGCCTTTTAAAAGTAGCATATATTTCAGGGAAATGTTCCAAAATTAGATTCTGGCATTATCAAATAAGATTATGTAATACTTTCATTGCTTTTGAAATTAATTTTTCCCATGTAAATAAAATCTAGTAGATAAATATGCTGTTCAACAAAACAGATGGCATGTAGCCCCTTTAAGGCATAGATTTACACATTTCTTCTGAACAGATGAGATATTGATCTAAACACTTTGTTACTATTATTTCTCCTAGTGAGTGGCAAAGATGCCCCATTTCACCAGACAAAAATATAGTTGCAGATGCACAACAACAGGGAAAACAAATAAGTTGAAGACGGGGATTTTGATTTATGAAAGTAAAAGAGTACAACAGACAGATAAAATGAAATAGAAGATTACAAAAGGGAAGAAATAAAAGCTTAATGGGGAGCGGGTGGAGTGGACCACAGAACACCAGCTGAAAATAACCCTTGCTTGTCATACTGGGAGGTAGCAAAACAGCCTCAGCCAACTCAACGGTCTCTCTTACCACACAGTACTGGGCACACAACCTTAAAATTAAATACAATGGAAAATGTCCAAGAAAGACTGAAAAAACCTGCCCCAAATCATCAGGGTTTTCTTTAGCCCAGTGGCACTAAAAGTGCCTATCAAAGCAGAGAAGAAAAAGAGAAAGGTAACTAGATTCTTAGAAAAGTATGTCAAGGAAGAACATTAAACAGCTAGGGAACATGTATCTTACTGCTTCTCCTGTCTTCTATACTATTCTTAACAAACTTCCTCAAATCTTTTCTAAAAATTTCCTTTCTTTCTTTCTTTCCTTTTTTTTTTCTGCAGCATGGTTAATTTTTCAATTTGAAGAGCTATTGGTATAAAACATGCCTCATTAGCTTGTGGGAGGTAGCTAGGATTCATTAATTCAGCTCTCACTTCATTTGTTTTGCATACACTCATAATTAGCTTCAGAATAACTTTGGTAACTTCAGCAGATTTATAGCTTCAGTTTTATTCTACATTTCAGTTTTTCCTCTTGTTCCAATGTGTTGTATGAGTTTTAAAAAATCAGGAGCAGCAATGTTTGCTTTAGGGAATAATTTAATGTTGCAATTTTTAGAGTGACAGTCTCTCTACATCCCTCTGCTCAGCTACGTAAACAGTTAAAACACTAAGCCTTGCATAATCTCAGATGACGTTTTCTCACAAATAGACAGAAATTCCCACTTTATCTGGCATGCATTCTCTGGAGAAGCAAGAGAATCTTGAGTAAGAGGAGGGGAAATAAACCCTTCAGAAACGTCCCAGAACTTTTATATAAATTATCATTTTCTTGGCATATATGCCAAGGTACCACCACCAGAAAGATGGGAACATCCAGAAAAAAGCCACAGCAACCACTAGAGACATTCCCTTGGAATTTCTGATGCTGTAAAAGAGCTTCAGTGAAAAACATCCATGGTAGAAAAAAGGTGTCCAGTCCCCTACAGACACAATCTGAGAACTGAGCCGGTCAGAGCACAGGGCAAGGGCGGGAGTTATAAATCCAGTGTCAAGAACAATGCTGCAAAGGCTGCTGTTTTTCTGGCTGAAACAGAAGTCACTCACAAAGCTCTGGAATCTGTGTGCACTTATTGTGTGCTCAGCCAGTGTGAACTGTCTGCAAAGCCCACCAAAAACTCCTTGTTCCAGTATTTCCCACAGAAAACCAGAAACCTATGAGTTAATGCTTTGTAGCTATTATGCATTTCCCTTACTTCAAAGCCAGCGGACACAGTCTGAAACAAAATGAGGTTCTGAGGAGGTTTTACCAATAAGCTGCAAGTGGTTCAGTTTATGGTAGGAGAGAAGTAAAGTGATATTGTAAATGTTAATAACCTTCCAAAGTCTTACTAATTGCTCTGCATGGACTGCTACCTCATGGCTTCTCTGTAGCAGTCCATATACTGACTTCATGATACATGATCTTGGAGAACAACTATCCCTCACAGTTAGCCAACATGTGAGCAGGCCACTGAGCCAGGCTGATGATGTTCCTGCCACACTCTACATGTCTCTAAGAAATATGGTTTATTCGCTCCTAAGTACCATCTTCATTTTAGATCAAGGGTTAGACTCTCAGGGATGCCATCAGTCCATACCACTGCCACCAGAGGAGCACCTGGCAAGCCCAAGCCCAACACTTAGTAATATCCTTACATCTGTCATAAAACCCATAGGTAATTTCACCCTGCATGCTCACAGGAATGATTAAATGACATCCCTTCAACACCAGACCACCTTGCAGAGCAAACTGTTGACTGCGATCCAAACATGCAGCAAATCGAGCTGACTTGGTATGTGAAGAGTCCTGGCAGAGCCTCATGAGCAGAAAGTGTGTTTGAGAAGCTTGTTGTCCTGATCAGATTTCAGACAGCTCCTGGCACCCAGAGGGAAACAAGGGCAGCCTGTTTTCAATAAAACCTTGGTCACCTGTCCCACATCTTTGACTCTGCGATACCATCCCTCCCATACAAAAGTCTTCCCTGAGAATGCCAGTAAAAGAATTGTATATCAAGTTGGACCTGCTACATGGCGAGCACAAAAGAGAGTCAAGCTATATCACTGAGGAGATGGGTACAAAATCCTTTGTGATCAGTGAATCCTTTTGATGTAGAAATCTCAGAAGTTGCTCGTATGCCTAGGCAAATGCAAGAGATTTTCATTCTATCAGTACATAATTCTTTTTTCATTTGTCAGACTGTTCTGGAGATAGTTGGTGCTCAGATTCCCCTGTCTATATCACACCATAGAGTTCATTCTGATTTTGTTCTCATTTTGCTATAACCTTTTGTACTACAGTCTTACTGTGCCACCAGGCTGGACTCCCATTACCCCAGTATAAGCTGCAGGTTCCTTCAGCCAGCAGGTACCAGGGTGCCCCGTCAGCTTTTGGAGCTGCCCATCACTCTGGAAGGTGGCTGATGGTGACGTTCCTCAGACATCCAAGTGCCCAACACCACCAAATATTCAGAAGAAAGGCAAGGTGCCCTTTTTAACCTCTAAAACCTCCACATGATATGCCTATTCACAATATGAAACCCCCACAAAACCTACTGAAGTGTAAATGAAAGAAGATTAAAGAGGGGTGAATTTGAGGGTACCTGCTGGCACACCAAAGTGTACAATATAAGGTTGCAGTCCTGTCCTGACATATACCTAAGAACAGCAGAGCACTGAAAGTCCTTATGAAAAATTCTGCTCAGTTCAGTACCTAATAATGTGTGTTTAAAATATGTTCATAACTGCTGTATACACTATCATTAATTTTTCTCTATGTTTCAAGTATGGGCAATTCAGGGTTATCATTTTTTGGTGTCTGAGAACTGTTACTCAAGGTCTATAAAGGGAAGGCTGCAGGGCAAGTGTTCTGGAATATCAAGAGAGTTCACCACAGGGACAGTGCTGTTTTCCAGAATAAATGTATTGTTCTGCACTGGGTGGGGTGGAGGGGCAGAGAGAGAAAGGGAGTGCAGGGCTCTTTCAGCAAGTCAGTAAGAAAGGCCCAACAATAAATGGCATATTAAAATAGATGCTTTAAGAAAATAGAATAAAAAAAGGACTATGGATAAAAGAGTAAATCTTACGTCCCTTCAAATGCTGGGAACCTCTCCATGGATGGGATCTGCACGGCGTACCATGGGAAAATCCATCTGGGGTCCATTTGATGCTGTGTGAAATCGGGGTTCCCAGCACCTGAAGGGATGTAAGATTTACTCACTATCCATATCCCTTTTTTTTGCTCTATGTTCCTGAAGTAGCTATTTTAATTTGCCATTTGTTGTTGGGCCTTTCTTACCGATATCCAGAAAGAGCCCTGGACCATGTCTCCTCGCACACCCCCCTCCACCCCCTGTTCAGAACACATATCTAGACAACAGTTACTATAGAATAGCTGTGACACTTTAAATTTGTACCCTACCTTAATGATTTCCCTGTGCAGCAAGACCCTTCTCACTGACACACTCAGCACACAGTCAGAGGCTGCTGCTTGCAGCAGAGCAGAAATGCCTGAAACCAATTTGAGAAACTTTAATTCCTGGGCCTGCCGAAGCCAGAACAGCTCTCTGTGAATTTTCCGGGTGGTGATCTTGCTTTTATCATCCCAATTATCCACCACACAAATGGAGAGGTCTTAGGTGAAGTATCTAAGGTTGCCCATGCCTTAGTCTGATGTGGAACCTTTCTTCTATAAACACTAAAATAGATCATGACAGACCTGGCAGGATATGAGGACTAATTGCTGAAAGAATCCATATTTTAAGCTGGGGAAAGTTTTGCAAAGTTTTTATTAATATTTGAAAAATGCTATTTCTCCCTGCCTAATGCATCAATACTGCCTCTGCCTCACACACTTTCTAGTTAGAACAGAGCAGTGAGTTGCACAAAGCCATCAACAAACGTTTTTAGCCACATTTTCTCCTCTCCTTTCCTAATTATTTGCCATTTAAGAATTCAGTCAAAAGACTTTAAAAGTTTCCTATAATAAGGCAAAGACTGCTGAAAAAGAACATAGGTTCAGCACTAAAAGACTGTCTCTGAGTTTTTGAGAGAGGCAACAAATTGCTTTAAAAAAAAATTACAAGCAATGCTGTGAAAGTTCCAACATCTGGAAAAGGATTTGTGTTGCTAGCTGCCATGAATAGTCTTTAATTATACTGAGCATCTTTACACCAAAGAAACAGGGTTTATCAGCACCAGACGCTGGGCTGCAATCAAATGCGCACAGTGAATTCTAGCTCCAAGAATTTAAAGATGCATTGAAAAGTTGTAATGAAGTGTACAATTGGAGACATTTAACGGTGATTCTGACCCAGTATGAGCCAAGCAATTGTCTGAAATCACTGGAAGCTGGTCTGGTGGCTATTCAAAGTCTAGACTGAAGAGCTGATTGAGCTTGCATATAATTTTTTTAACAACTTAAGCTTTCTGACTTCAAACCAATGGGGATGCATGCTGCATGATTGAGAGGAACTTTGACTAAATGCATTCAAATTCTGCCATTATATCTTGACATAGTCCAGCTTTTGAACACTTCAGGCTTGATTTTGCGTTCTAAGTGGAAGACAGCAACACAACCAGAGGGCCTGGGGCCATTTTTCCTGTTCTTTTTCTCACAAACCACCATGAAGCAGAGAAATTTCAGCAAGAAATTTGGACCCAGATCCCCATGGCTTCTCAAATCTTTCATAGTCAGGTTTTGACAGCAGAAAGACTCCAACCACATCCTCACATGTATTCCACAGAAGTGTTGTCAAGACTCTAAAATCATTACACTGCCTTTTGCCACTTGAATATGCAATTCCCTCATAGACATATCCACTTCCTAAGTCCCTTTTTTGCTGTTATAAAGATCTGTTACATGATGAAGTGCAATATTATTGCAATTCACCTGTCGACTGAAAACATCAATTTAAACACAGTTCATTCATAACAAATCACCTTTTAAGATTAAAAAGTGGTCTCTTGTCATTAACAAAGAAGCTTTCATGTAAGAGGAAGATGGAGATAATACTTGGGATACCATCAACTGACTGTAGATCTATCACTTAACTGAGAAAAATCCAGCAATTTTGCTTGGATACTTAAAAGCTATGGATATATGGGAATGGAGGTGTCACAAATGAGTGGTTTGGACCGCTTAAAGAATCACCGTCAAAGGCATTAGCAAAAGTGATTTAATAGGAATTTATAAAAATGCAACTTCACAAAGTTCGATGGCAAGGTTCACTATTACTTATGAGGTATACAAAGGAAAATCAAGTTAGAATCAAACTAGAATGATTTATACAGAGACTGAAAATACCAAAGTGTGAGGGATAAACATAGAAAGAAAGATCGAGCTAGATTTGATTCTTCATGATTTGTACAAATATCGGGGATGCAGAAAGGTAGGTGAGACCTCCCATTGAGTCACGAGGTTCAGAGAATACCTCTTGCTTTCTGAACTTCTGTCGAAGCTTAGGTGTGGCTGGATCTACTCCTAGTCCCAGACTTGGTCAATGGTTTATGTCTAAGGGATTAAGTGTGTAGCAGCAGTCTGAGATTCATTTACAGTTTGACGTAAATGATAAGATTTAGTAACACTTAATCACTGATTAATTTAATATTTACAAAGCGATTCAATAGACTATACCTAGGTTAATTCACACATGCATGCACACAGTTACAAAGATATATATATATAGATATATATAAAAAGAGGTATACCTGTTAAAATTCCCCTCGAGTTCAGTGAAATATTCCCATCAAACGTCTCAGCATTTCTCAACAGGCGAAGGGTTGAGCCTCAAGGAGTGAAGGGTATCGGCCCAGGTCCCATCGTCAGCTTTTGGCAACGGTCCTCCGATTTTTGCAAACTAGAACTTGCAAGCTCTGAGAGGCGTCCCACTCGGCGGGAGAGGCTGGTCGCAGCCCCCTGTGGTCCAGGAGAGCTCAAAGGGCCTCACTCGGGACAGCTGTTTATAGGTTCACAAGATGATTGGCTTTGGTCATTACAATCTCATTCTGGCCATAATTCTTGTCACGTAATGTTATGGGTTTGTGTGGCACGGGTTTTTTTGGTAGCAGGGGAGGGGTCCACAGGGCCGGCTCCTGGGAGAAGCTGCTCGAAGCTCCCCCGGCTCAGAGCCGGACCCGGCTCTGGGCCAGGCCGAGCCCCTCAGCAACGGCGGTAGCGCCTCGGGGAGAAGAGATTTCAGAAGGGGAAGGCCCCGTGAGGGAGTCGGGGGAGTGGGACGTGAGAGGAACCCCTCTGCGGATGCCGAGGTCAGGGAAGGAGGAGGGGATGCCCCCGCAGCCCGCGGGGAGGCGGCAGGCTGTCCCCCCCAGCCCGTGGAGGGGAGTGGGGGAGCGGATGTCGCCCAAAATGGCCGCGACTCCCGCGCTGGAGCAGTCTGTGACGGAAGGACTGCACCCTGCCTGTGGAAGGGACCCGCGCTCGAGGAGTCTGTGAGGAACTGCAGCCATGCTGGAGAAGTTGGTGAAGGGCTGTCTCCCGCGGGAGGGACGGACCCCACGGCAGAGCAGGGGCCGAGCGCGGAGTCCTCCTCCCCCTGAGGAGGAAGGAGCGACAGAGACAAGGGCTGAGGAACCGACCCCAGCCCCCGTCCCTGTCCCCTGTTCCCCTGCGCCGCCGGGGGGAGGAGGTGGAGAGAGCGGGGAGTGAGTGGAGTTGAGGCGGGAAGGCGGGAGGGCTCCCCGGGGGGAAGCTGTTCTCAGGCTGGGTTTTGCTTCCTCGTAGCCTTGTTTTGGTTTGATTGGTAGCAGATTAAATTGATTTTCCTTCTTCCCCAAGTTGAGCCTGTCTTGTGACCGTAAGTGGGGAGTGATCCCTCCCCGCCCTTGTCTCGACCCACGAGCCTCCCTTCATATTTGGTGCCGGGGGAGGCGGGGAGGGACGGAGCGAGCGAGCGAGCGGCTGCGCGGTGCTTCGTTACCGGCTGGGCTGAAACCCGGACAGGTAACCACGACAGTGAGTCGTGATCTCAGCAGCAGGAGTCTCGGGCACGGAGCCAGGTGCAGTTAGGGGGTGCTTAATTGTCCTGACTTACTGTACCATATCCAGTATAAGCAAGTATCGAGCTGTCCCAACTCATTGTGCGAAAACACAACGTTGGCTAGTCCTGACATCGCAACGTGACCAGGATGGGGGGGGAGCACCACCACAGGAGGTTACCCAATATTGTTCATAATTTAATGGAAAAAGGGGTGGAGTGATCATCAAGGATTATTATCTAAAAGACAATTCAATTTCTGGATTTTTAAAACATGAAAAAAGAAGGGTTATCATCCGAGTATGCCACTTTCTAGCTGTGATGAGTTCTTCAAGCAAAGTGAATTGAAACAGAAAATAGTCTACAGAGAGTGTGAAACAGGCCCTCTATTGACCAGAAAATCTTTCCTTCCCTCTGACCCTGTCCAGATGCAGCTGAACCCATCTCCTGGCTATGCAGAGCTAAGGTGTCCTGGCAGAGGGGCTCTTAGCGGGTGTCTGTAAGTCCCAGTTCAGCTCCAAAGCCACCTATCACTTTCCCCCAAAGCCTTGCAAGTGCTCCCTCTCCTAGAAGGGCAGGGAGAATGTAGCCTTTATAAAAGCACCATGAAAAGCCAAATGATAAATCGATGTTCTTTCGGTCTGAAATTAAAACCTATGTCAATTGTAATGGCAGAAATATATGTTTTAAATTGGACTCAAATTGCTTTCAGCAAAAAGACATTTGAAAGCATCATGAGCAGATTGAAGGTTCCAAAAAAATAGCAGCTGCCAACATCACTAATCCCTGGAGTGCTGCAGAGAACAAAGGAGCGTCTCCCATTGAATTTTGCCTGCAGAAAGCCACTGCAGTCTGGAGTGGCGGGATGTGTGGAAAGCACATATTTTTAAATGAGCATTAGGAGCTGAGTAGGTCAAAATATAAACATGAAAAAAGCTTGGTATTTCAAATAAAATGGAAGTCTACCAGTGCAACTGAATGCAGCCTGAATTACAAAGCTGCAGATTTTTGCCTCGCTAGGATTCAGCTCTACCAGTGCTTGATCAGTCACCCTAACAATAGGACAAGGATGTGAACTGCTTTGCTGGCTCACCAGAGTATGTTGTTGGCATTATCCTGTAATGAAACAACAAATTCTATAGATGAATTTTGCTGCAAAAGCAATTTCTCTCATTTTCACCTTAAAAAAACCTGCACAGTAATTAACTTCACAGCAGTTCATTTGGCAAAGTAATACAGTACATAGAATAAAATATTCATTAATAATTGACTATGAAAACTGTAGTTAAACTACATTCAGCTAATGTAATAGCTCACAGTTATAAGAATACAGAGGGCATGGTTCTTCACAAGAACAAAATATTTCAATCCAATACTGTTTGAGAGTGATTTTGTAAAGAATAACTGTAGTAAAACCACAAAGGGCCCACTACAAAAAGAGAGGATTGCTGGGGATGCAGAGGGTACTTCGTATAAAATTTTGACCCATAATACAGAACACTTCTGAGAATGAGATCATTGACAATTTCTCCAAACCCAAGTAATGTATTTCTTCTAAAGGTTTCCAAGGGACAGCCAATGGTTTCTTTTCAGTGAGGACTCAAACTGCAAGGAAACAAAGCTCTGTTACAAATAACAAAACCTGATAGCAACATGTGTTGACATACAGTGGAATACAAAATGAAATCACTAATAATTGTGCATTGAATCAAGCCTTTTTTTTCCACATTAAAGCTCTAGTCTTCTCCTTTTACATTGTCTTTCCACAGTTCCCTTAATTTCAATTTGCTGTTCCTTAATGAGAAACAAAATATAGTCCTACTTACCATCTTTGACTGTGATGTGGTGCATTTTCTTTCTCTCTCTTATTTTTTTGCATGTATCAAAATTTGCCAAGTAATTTTTCTGCCTGAAAGAGAGCTTGAAGCTCAGTGGAGCTCCTGTCTAATTCTTCAGCTTTCATATGTTAAGTGTCTGCAAAACCTTTTAGGCAGAAAAGAAAACAAAGGCAATAGGAATATTTTTTCCCAGGCTGGTTTTTTCCACTGTGTAGCTCACCTTTCATGATTATTCTACCCATGCAGCTTGACTTCTGCTGGAAAGTAAACCAGAAACAGAGAATCAATATGTCCTGTCCAGAAACAAGTGTTAGAAATGAGCATATAAGAACTCCAGAATGCAGAAATACATTTGATAAGAAGGATAGAAACATACTTTTAAGATTGTTATCTATTTCCTCACAAGCGATCAGATATTCCAGGACATGAGTCTGAATCCAAGGTCAAGCTTTCTTTGAAGCTTCAGAGCATTAGAAACTATGGTCTGGATTCCAGCCTTTCAACAGATAGAATGTCCAGGATTCTGTTTGACCTTAATTATAGACACTTGATTTAGGTATCTATAGGCACCCTAGCTGTCTAAACTCCCCCTTGTAGTCCATGGAAATAGCCAATACAATCAAAATTTCCTGCAGAGATACTGAGCTGACCAGCCACAAGGTCATCAGTAAAATTGCCCATGCTCACAGATGCTTCCTGCCGTGTCCAAAATCTGCACAGAGTGGCAATATTATGCAAGACTTATAAGAGAGACATGAAATTAAATGGTGGCCTGTATGTCCACTTTCGGATGAGGTGAATGACTCTCCAGGCTCCCTTGGCTGGGAGCAGAATCCAGCTGCCAACACCACAGTGTGTCCAAGATGCCACAGGACACCTGAGACACTTGCACAGGCTGAACGGACATGGTGTAGGACTCACAAGAGATCTTCACCTCCTGGAAAGGCAGCTCAAGCCCAGGCAGTAAGTCTCACACAGTTAAGTAGCACCAGTTGCTATAACGAGGTAGCTGAATCCCACACTAGATCTCCACACAGAAGGAGTTAGACAACTGGTGGGCTTGTAGACACCTAAACGTAGGTTTCTTATTTTGAATTAAATCCCACCGTAAAAGTCTGCATGTGAAACCCAACTTCCCCAAGTTTCAAACAAGCTTAAAGGGTTCTGATTCATACTATACACTTATCACCAGAATACCAAATAAGAAACCAAAGTGTTCATACTGAATAAATTTAAACCTCAAATCCCAAACTTCTCTCTTGCATTCACGCCAAGTGTGTATCCTATCGCAGAGAATCATCTCTGTCCCCATCTGTGCGTCTAGTGTTTCTCAACTAGAGATGTATGAAGTCTTTTCCTTTTTTTTAACTGTGAAAAAAACCAGTGACGTTAATCTCATTAGAACCAAGCATATCTTTTTTTTCCTAGTTGTTTCAAAACTTCCAATTGCAAAAAGAGAAAAAATAATTTCTACAATCATGCAGTAAAAAACAGATTTTGCTTACTGAAACCAAGAGTTTTGAAACTAGCATTGAAAGGACAAAGTCTATTCAAATCCTTCTTCAGACAGCATTTCCAGCTGCAAGGGCAGAGAGTACTATATGTAGGCATTTATAACTATAATCACATTTCTCCCTTAGATCTTGTAAATTGAAGGGGAAAAAAAAAGAAAAAATGACAAAATTCACTAAAGGAAACATAAATATGTACTTGTTCTTTGGGGTTTCTAGGAACTCACATAATCATCTTTCATCGCATACACAGTCTAGTTACATTTTCAAACAAAATAAAAAGCACTAGAGGTGAGTATTGGCTAGGTCAGAGCCACTTTTAATAGAAGAACAGAAGCTCTTTAATAGTACACACAGTATACAACTATTTTGGATAGCAAATGAGAGCTAAATTTCCTACTGGAAACATGGGACGAATGTAGATAACCTGTTTCATCATTACACTGACTACTAACTAGAATTCTTATTCTCAGAAACTATCTACAGTCTTTTAAAGGCTGTAAGTAGCCAGGACATCTGTCACTTTCAAAAGAAAATTAAAGTTTCATAATAATAGCAGAATAGAGGAATAATTTACATTTTTAATATACCTATCGCCTTTTCTAAATTATCATCAGATTATCATTCCATGAGAAAAGGAGAAAAAAAAAATCCCTTCTTTTAAATCAAATAGTTAAAGAAGAATAAAAAGACCTGGAATTAGGCAGTCAGCTGTAGCTTGATGCTTTTATAGCTCACTGCCAAGAGAAAGTTGCTGCTACACAGGTGAAGGATTCCCAGAGATATTCAGGTGATGTTCCTAACATCACCTAGACCCAGTATAATTGTACAAATCAACAGCAGAGCAATGAAGAGTCCAGGCAATGGAAAGCATTAGGTTTCTAAGCAGTAAACAACACCTGAATTTCATCCAGCTGAAGGCAGAGCTGCACAGAAGTGAGCTTCACTCCACTTACAGGGCAAGTAGCATTATTTTGCCCTAAAAAGAAAAGCAGAGTGAATTTCCTCCAAAGGGACTTAATTTCAACAGTTCTGTCTACTGATAACTAAGGTGCAAATGAGCAAGCCAAGCCTCCCATCCAGGAGGCACAAATACAGAAAGTTCACACTAGCAGCTCTGCTAGAAATTAGCAACTGGACATCAAAGGAGAATTTCTAACTGCTGAGATGAGATAGTAATTCACGCTTAGATTTGACCAGGATGCACTGCAGACTTTTCTAATGAAATAATACCCCATAAAAAGCAGACTGAGATTTCTTTCTTTACCAATGTGTTGCCTCACCTTCTTTTTGGCTGGATTCTCCTTGTTCATACCCAAAATCAATTGCCATGCTAATTGCATTAAAAGAGAAAGATCTAATGGATTTTTAATGAAAAGAGACCAGGATAAAAGCCCATTGCATAGCCAAGGCAGACAACCTGTTTAGCAGCAGGAGGTGATTCTACTAAGTGCAAAGATAACATTTATTCAGTCTTATCTAATGACAGCTTTCATTTATTTTCAAACTCCCCAAATGAAAACATTCACCATTTAAACAAGAGACCTGATCAAGAGATTCCCAATTTCAAAATGTGATGGACTAGCAAAGATCTGACATTTGAACCTGCCAACTACACAAGGATTTTTGGTAGCATTTCAAAAGTTTCTGTGATAGTTTATATACAGATTTTTTTTGTAAATTTTTAAACCTCCAGTCTTAAATACAGCAAATTTTCTGTGAGCTTCACAGGAAAGAAAACCACATTCATAACTTGAGTGAGGGACTTGGGATTCAGTGTTTCCAGGTACTCCTCATCTCCAAAAATTGGGTCACATACGTCAGTGTTTAGGTATACCTTCAGGTGCCTTTCTCTGTATTTTCCAGTAAAAATTCCATAAGAATTTTAATCTTCTCTATTAAGTAACACAGTCTATAAATAATTAACTCTATTAAATCCATTATGATCTCAGGTTGAAATGCATCCTCACCGTCACTTTCACTTGTGCACACTCTCTTTCTTTATATATATTGATTTATGTTATTATTTTGCCTAAGAAAAGAACAGTTGGCCTTCAGCTGTTTGGCTCCCTTGAAAATGCATTTCCATACTTCATAAGCACGTAAAGTAGTTTTGTTTGCGTATTCTTCCTCTCAACTTGATTTTATTGAGACCAAGGGAATAAAACATGCAATGCTAAGCTCCTTTCCTGTTCTTTTTCCCTCTCAAAAAGAAGGGCTTGTTTCTTCCCATTGCTATAGCTACTCAGCACAGTACATAAGCCCTTTCAATTCTGAATGTTAGTAAACTCTGAACAAAAGATGATGGGGTTTTAGCTTATGAAATGTCATTCAATTATAGCTCAGTATACAAACAACCTGTTACTGTGTATCTACATCACTGGAAAGTCTGCGTGCTATGCGGATGCAGAGACTTAAACCAAACAAGCTAAAGCTAACATCTTCAAAGCCAAGTGGCTAGTCATCATTCAAAGTTATTTGAGACTCACATCATCCATGGGCCTGTGTGTGTACCCAGTGTGCCTCACAGAAACTAAAGAATCCCACTGTGCAAGGAGATGAACAACCACATACATAAACATAATGCCTGTTTCCATTCTATTAAGCAAGCCCCTCCTGATGCTCTTGAGACCAGACTTCTTGATTGGTCAAAGGCAAGGCAGGATAACAGCAACGATTTTGGATTGCTCACCACCTGTATGCAAACACACAGAAGTCAATCTACAGAGGTATTTACTGGGATACAGAATATTCCCTCAGCTGAACAGATCCAGATGCTCATTTAATAGTCCATGCCAGATCTGTTCTTCCTGACTAAGCCATTTCTCTTCCTGCAGGTTGCAGTGCTGACAGGCTTCTGAGGCACAAGATGCTGCTCAGTCCTGCACAGAAATAGCTGACTTATGGGCACGCACTGGCTAGCCCAGCCATAATCATTTGACAGAAACACATTTCAGAGCAAGTTGGCTTTCTCTTTGGAGGTGGACAGCACTGGACCTTCTCGATCCATTTTGCTCCCCCAGTTCTGCTATATGTAGAGCTGATTACCTCCCCAGCCTGATGTCTATAGGCATTTCAGCATATGCAGTATACCAATTCTCTAAAAGGATCTAAGTATCGTCCTTTTCAGAAGCAGATCTTTTAGGGAAAGGTGGATGGACAGTGCCACTGAGGTACTACTGGGGTGGCAAGGTGAACAGTTTCAACAGTGATCTCATACTGGAAACATGTTCCTGCCTACTCCATAGTCAGTGTTACTTAGTGGAGGTGTGACCAGCTGGGTGAGAGTATCTGAGGGGCAGTCCAGTAAAATGGTGCAAGCCGAAACAAGTGGGCATGCCCCAAATGGTCTACCATTCCAGTGTCCATGTCCTGGTGTAAGATTGGTCAAAGGTATTGAGCACTTTTTAAAATACACAGGCCTGCCCAGACCTGGAGTTGTTCTGAAAAGGACAGGATCATTTCATGTAGAATATTTACCCAACCATAATACTGTTCATGTAACAAACAAGATTGTGCTTATCCACACACTTCAAATTCGCATTTTGGGGCATGCACAGATGAACAGGTGCCAGGAACATCTACTGCTAACTAGCAGGTTTCCGGGCATAGATTTGAACTTTTAAGGAAGTTTTTGACATCCTAAGGACAGCCTGGTTTTTGTCTTTTAACATTTTTCAACATGTGATTAAGATATTTTTAATAACATGCTCCAAAGCTTCACTGAAATCCTTGGAAGTCCATATATTAACCAGGAATACATCATCAGAATTGATATGTTGGTTATCAATATCTGCAGGCTACCTGAAACAGTGTGTTCTGAGCTCCCTGTCATCTCAGTGCAACAGGAATGTCATCTCCCCTGAGGGGACTGGAGAAGAGTATAAAATGCCACTGCTTAAGATGTGATCAATCCATTTTTAAAAGCCTCAAAGGCATGTTTGTGTGATTTATCCCAGATGGACACAAAGTCTGTTTTATGTAGTTCATAAAGAACTTGGCCTTCTGAGGGAACAGAAGGTCTGAATTTGCTACACAATATTATTTTATCAAAGATCCACCGAAATTCTGATGTGCTAGTACACAGTGGCATTTCATCTATGTGTTTTGTCTTATTATGGCTCTGCTATCACATTTATCAATCACATGTCCTAACTACCATAACAAGGTTTCTCACAGCACACCTTTTGCTGCCTTTAATTTTAGACTCGTAGCTGCTTTTTAACATGGCATTACATTATTTTAGTCTCCTGTGTTTGTAAAATATAAATATCATGGGTACTAAATTTCAGTCCCATCAGGATTTCAGGAGTCTCATACATTTTATGTTGGAGGACTTCTTCTGTTCTTGTAATGATGAATGGAAAGTAGCAGAGGAATCACTGGATTAAAAACTTCTCACTTTGATGTAATCAGGTCAGGGTAAAATCTGGAAGAATATACCATCTGCATCTACTCAGGAACTTTGGTCTGTCTACTGTCAACCTACTCACTCACTATCATCCAGATGATATCTTCTCCCTTAAGATGCAAGCACAGCTTTCTCGCTTTCTTTTTTTTTAATTACACACTACCATACTACATGCAAACACTGATTTGTCAAGTTGTTCATCTTATGCCATGCTTGGTCTCCATCCCAGTACAGTTGACTTTGATCTTTGACTGTGACCCCCTTGGCATACTCTTCCTTCTTCCAACAAAATCTCTGCTAGCTGTATTTGAAAAAGACATTTGTGATTACCATAATCTCATCCTCCTCTTGCATTTTGCGAGGATTCACTTCAGCATCTCTCCTTCTCTTCTGTCTTTGTTAATAGTTTTCATATAAGTCTAAACTTCCTTATAGGACAGATGTGGAGCAGATTTCAAGATACCTCCTTTCAGATCAGTCTTTGATCTAGGTAATTTGCATTTGGTATTACTCTATACTTTTCTAGATAAGCATTATTAAGAATTTTGCTTTCTTTCCTGTTGTCTGAAGAAGACAGGTGTGCACCCAATATATATCATGTTTCAGGTTTATGTGTCCTCAGAAGTCATACAAATAATCTTCTGACTAGGCACTTACAGACCTTGTCTGCCAGTTCTAGGAATGAGACTGCCTGAACTAAAAACGTTAAAGCAATAGTGACAACATCATTAAAAAGGTTTGGGGAAAAACAAAGGAGTACAATTTCACAAAATATTTCCTCTCTGGCACTTCTAGTTTTCACTCTCCAGTATTGACTCTAACACAATTTTATTCCTCCAGCTGTTTACATGTACTGTATGTGAAGCTAGGGAGAACTTACACCAACTAAGTCAGTGTTGTAGCAGCACAGATGCATCTGTTGGTGAGAGACCACTAATGTTTTTACTTCTCTAAGATTCCTAAGAAGTAGGTTTCTTTCTTTATCCATGCTTCAAGAGCCCTTATTGAATATGGGGTGGTATTCTGAAATCCTGGCACCAAAAATATGTTTTATTCTACCTCAGAAGACAGCAAACACGAAAAAGCTATTTGAAAGACATGAAGATTTCAAAGTCTGGTACTGTTTCATGTTGTCAGCAAAGTTAAGCTAAACATTTCTTTTATAAAGTCCTTACCTCAGTTAAAACAGCAGCTTATAATTGTGGGGGTTTGACACAGAAAGACAAAACATGACCCAGTTCATTTAACAATAAAAGCACAGTATACAGAAGTAAAATGACCGCTCTATTAGATGTATTTGTCCATCACTGTTCATTCAATAAGGTTTGATTCATTTTCCTGGCTATAAATGGGACTTATTACTCCTCTGTTATGCACAAATGTTATAATTTGGAGGATAACATATTGCAAACCTCAGTGTCTCTGTGTTCCCTTGGAGACATCCCAGGCAAACTAATGATTTTCATTTCAGACTCTCATTTCACTCTGCACTTTTCATTGCTGTGAGGGCTTTGTGGTGATCACAAAATGCTTACTCAAGCAAAATAAAACTAAAATTCATCTAAGGTACCCAGAAGTCTACTATACTACCCTTGGAAAATGTACGTTATTCTTTTCAGTATTTTGTTGGCTTAATGAAATGTGAATGTGTAACCCTTTTTTTTTTGCTTTCATCGAAGTTCATGTTACCAATAGCAACACAAAAGTGACATATTTTCAGGTCCAGAAGCAAAACATTCCTTTTTCTCTAGCTAATCAAAGTCAGCTTAATGTCCATTATTAAGCCAAAATCTGTAGTACAATGTCCTGTAGAGCAAAATTTGTCGTGTGTTTCATAACACATATCTGCCATTTGCATTTCATCTCAAAATGGGAATTAGTATACAATTTCCAATTTTTGCTTTATTTACCAAATGCTGACATCTGATTTCCTAATGCTTTTGAAGCAAAGTTACCTTTTACATTTTAACATTTTTATCAGCATTTCCTCATTCAAATCCTTTCATACAGTCATTTTCTACCTGCATATTTAATTGTTTCTTTTGTCTTAAATTGTTTTAATTTTAAAATTAAACCACGTTGTCTGTTATGCATTACAATCAATGGACACTAATATACATTTCTTAACCCTGAAACGGTGTTTTTTCTTATGACTTGAAGTTTACATCAGGAATAAATCACACAAAACTGAATAAACCTTTGATATCCAAATTAGTTCATAAAAACAATGACAAAGAAGTAATCTAACTCAAAAAAAATTAACCAGCTCAAAACAATGAACCATCCTCTGAACCTTTAAACAAACCTTTTAGCATAGCAGTTAATGACTGTGAGTTCGTTAGGTGTGTATTATTTCCAGGTTTGTTATTAATAGCGATAGCAACAATTCACAGACAAGCAATACCTGAAATGGTATTACAGTTGTTAGACTGAATTGCTTCCAATCCTTCTCAAAGGCAATTCAACACATGCTCAACACAAAAATGGGTATTGGACACTAATATTATTATAAAATTAGGATCCATGTCCAGATAAATGACTTACGAAAATGCTGCGAAAACTGTTTTAATGAGTGTTACCCCAGTATAGAAAAGCCATATTAAGCCATTAAATATTGCACAGTAAATGTTTATGAAGATGACAGTGAGAAAAGAAGAGGCCATAATTTACGTGTCCAAGCTATCTCTGCATGTATCACAAATGAAGGTGTGAAAATAAGCATAAAGATTAACTCCCTTATATGGCATATGCAAATATTCCTTTCTAGAAAGTAATTTTCTGTAGTCTTTTTAGTGTTGATAACTTCAGAAACAAAATCTTACAGTTGCAAAATAATAAACGAAGAGTAATAAAATGGCCTTCTTACTAACCTCAGCATGTATATGGCAGAAAGGAGAGATGCTTAAGTGAAGACTGAGGAAAGAAAGGAGACAGCAGCAAGTAAGTATTCTGAATAAAATAAGCCATTAAACCCACTACTGAAAATGCTGGGTTTTTGTTTTCCCTCCAGTGGAAAATTTCACTCCTGAAATATGCTGTCTTCTAGGTAGCACAATTTGTAAAGCCCATACACAATAATTTGCTTGGCAGTCACAATTTAGTGATCCATTAAAGACTTATCTTTAGGCTCCAGTTCCCTGAATCCATCAATCAGAGCTAAAGCAATAAAATCTTGCTGAGGGCAGAAGCTTTGGGGCTCATTTTCAGAACAGCTGAGCACCCTCAGCTGTCAAAGTCATAGCTACAGGTACCCAGCACAATAAATAAAAAAAAAAAGACCTGTATTCTGTCTATTGGTTTCTTTCACCTGCACTGTCACTGAGCAGAGAAAATCTGCTTTTGTGTATTTCCCAATAAGCCAACTCTCACATTTCCACAAGTAATCTGCATGCCAGTTTGTTAAGATCAGAATCACTCATTCAGCAGTAGTATCATATTTTGCTTGGTCACAGCAAAGAACTTCCAAAAAACTGAAGTAGACAAGGAAAGAGCTAGGAGGAGACAATAAAGTTGTGCTGTCATGAAAAGGAGAGTTCAGGGGAAGCTGGACAGTCACTTTGTCTTGCTGCTGAACCAACATCCTTCCAGGGGAATAGCTGCCAATGATTCATGAAGAAACTGCCTTCATCAGCACTGAAACTGTGGGGGTTTACTGCAGGGGCTGAATTTGCATTTAGGGGAGTTAGAATGACAGTATTTGCATTTCCATTTCAAATATGTCTTTCTCTTCCCCACAGATTTACAACTGTTTATACCTAGGATTATGACTTAAACCAGTTTGGACATATGAATCATGCCTGAAATTCAGATTCAGAACTAAGAACTGCAGTTCAGAGTTTGAAAATGTTCAGATTTAGTATTTTATTTGGAGTACATACATGGTTCCAGACCATCCCCGCTAGGAACTTACCTAGCTGAATGCATTTTGCCAAGCCACCAGGTACTACACTGAGGTTGAAGATCTGTTCGGATCAACTAGTAAACTTTTCTGAACAAGGAGTTGTGATGTAATTGCCAAAACTCCTGAGATGCACACAAGATTACAGTGTTACCAGCTCCCCCATTGTTGCTATTCTTCTCATGACAATAATATTTTTCTTCAAACTCCAGCTCCTGAAATGAGAGTCTGAGTTTTCATTATATAAAAACAGATTTCTAGCTCTTTGTCTTGCAAGGGGATGTTTGAAAATGAGACTTCAGAACACCTGAACATTTTAGAAACCCCAAAACAAATATTATTATTACTTGGGTTTTTTTTATTTTGATTTTTTGAACTTATTAAAAATTAACCTGAGGAATCTGATTCACTGTTTGTTAATGCACATAACAATGAGAAACACACAGAGGGTCCCTCATGCAGGGACACCAGGAGAGATACAGAAGATATTTATAGAAGATATTTTTGTCTTTTCTCTGCCAGGATAGGTCTAAACTAGTCAGTATAAATTGCCACAGGGGAGACAGCTGCTGTGACCTGCCTTTGCTATGTTTTATTTTCCTTTCAGAGCAGAGAAGAAAGCACGCATGGTAAGCCTGTATGAACTGCACAGCTTGCATCGTATATGCAAGCAGTATAGTCCTAGCTGGAGGCTAGTTGGAAGACAGATAACACATGGGGAGAGGGCTGCAAAGGGACATAAAGTCACAATCAATTTGTTACCAACCAACAGAACTATAAAGACAACAAACTCAAAGACAAGAAATTGTTCAGCCTCCTAGATACCAAATGCCAGGGTAATGAGAAGGGTGAAGTGGAAATTCCCGTGGATAAGGGGAAATGTGATTTAATTGGCAACATTAAATCCATAATGTTAAGAACAATTCGTATGGTTGGAATGTTAAAATCACTGGGGTAGGTCTGGAAAAAGAGAGATAAGTGGTTGGTATGGTGTGCCACAGGAAAGAGAAAACATTTCTGGTGGAGTAGATGGGGAGTCTGAGCAGCAGGTTCTGCACATATTGGTATACAGATCTACGTGATGATAAAGGTCAAGAAAGTCTAATAACAGGCTGTGCTACAGACCACTAAAACAACATGGTGAACAGGATAAGTCAATCCCCTGTAATGAGAAAAAATAAAAGCTCTATATAGAGGAGCTTTGGTTGGGCAGGGGACCACAAGCAGCCAGTGGCAAACGGGATTATTGCTGCTGACAGGTACAGGTGATAATGGTCCAGCAAAAACCCCACTGCAAAAGTTACAAAAGGGGTTTGTTTTGGGGGAAGAGTTGGGATAAAGGGATGAATGAATCAAACATCTGGGATAGGGGCAGTTGCCTATTGCTAGCTGTCAAACTGAATTAAGATTACTTACGGCCCCACTGTCTCTTTGCTAGATGCTACTCAAACTGAGTCCTGAAATTATTACAGAAGATCACCAGTTCGTTTCAACAGTAATCAAGAGGCAATACATTCATTTTTGGTGAAATCAAAGCAGTTGCTTATTTTGTTTTATCTTAACTCACTGTGGCAAAAGTCGGTTCCCCTTCAGGACCCTTCAGGTCTTTAAAGAAGAACCAGCTCATAAAGCCTGTACTATGTGCCCCGACATGAGTTGTGTATTTGTTAAATCTTTTCAGTATCACATGGAGCACATAGCCAGTATGCATGCCCCCGCAGAAAGCATCTGAAGACAGAAATATAAAAACCTCTATTTAAAAAATGTAATTGCTTATAATAAAGATAATAAAGCCAGGGGGGGAAGAAAAACCAAAAAAAACCAAAAAAACCCGAGTCAGAGTGCAAAACTCAGCGTCAGGTAACACCCAGGAACATTCCTGGGAGAAATACCTTGATAATGACAGAGCTGACAAACCTGTGACACATCCCCACATCCATATATGCTGTTACTGTCAATGTGAGGAGAACAGGGCTTGAATCTCACTCCATTGTCCCCATAGGGTCCTTCCTGGCACCGGCAGGGGAGCCTGAGAGAGGCAGCTGGGGCATGGCTCTTTGTCATGACAAAGACAAGGAGAACCTTTCCTAGCCCCGTCCAAGGATAACCTGAACCCGTGTTGCAGTAAAGAGGCTCTGTTACTAAGCTGGAAAGCCTATGACGTGCACATTCACATACCATCACTGGCAGTCACATGTTGTTGGGATGGTCTCATAGATCTCGCTGTCTTGGTTGATGCAGAGTTAAAAGCCTCATTCCTAAGCAGCATTTTTAAGGGGATAATTACATGAACTGGATTTTTTCTGGGTATAGTTCTATAATAGGTGGGCATGGCATTCTTTTTTTTTTTTTTTTGCTATTCAGATTGCAATAGGTAATGGTTATGCAAACCGTGGAAGCCATAAACCAGATAATCCTAAGCCATTTGAGGTTTTATTTTGCCAATTCATACACTTAAGAACCACCTCCAGGCAGGAATTTGAGAAGAATGCTCTGTGTTTGGTTTATTTTGTCACAAGGTAGATATGGCTTGAGTTTTGAAAACATACTTAGCTTATTTTCGTAATACCTTTTCCTTTAACGTGCCCAAGCTGGGGTTGCCCCATACAAAGCAGAAGTATGAAAGTCAAAAACCATTAGTAACAGGCAGAGACAGGGGAAAAAAAATTATCTGCCCATTGCAAGGTTCTGGGGGACACTGGAGAATTCACACAGCAAGTCACAGTCATTAACTCCTTCCTCTACCATGAGTGCATTTGAGGGAGCTGCAAGAAGTATGTCAAGGTCACGTTTACCCAATTCTAATGAAGCAAAGCATAAATCACAATTTGCTAACCATCTACTGGGAATAAAACTGTAATTCTTTTTTAACAGCTAAGTAATTAAAAAGGCAAGTGTGTTCCATATTGAAAGAATGTTACTCTATTAGATAAGGGAATGGTTCGTGACCATGTGATACTGTTAATATGACCCAAAATGATCTGGTCTCTTAAATGACTTTATTTCCCTTAGCAGAATGTTAATTTCAGGTTAGTAATTTTAATTGCATTAGTATCTGACTGCTTTAAAGTGGCATTTTATTTCATTTTTTAAGTTGCTCCTCTTTTAATTTCTTCTCCTCCTACTCACAGGGTTCTGTTTATTTTAACTGAGAGTTACTTATGCCAGATTGTGTACTGACTCCCCATGATTATTATTTTTTTAAATAAGCAGTTCTTTTCAAACCCACCATACTGTGGAAAGAATCACTATAAATAAGAGAGAGAATTTAAAATCCAATCTCACTTAAATGGAGAGTGTCTCTCTTCAAGATGTAACATGACCTAATAATTTCATGGGCACTGTAGGGTTTTGCTTCATTCTGTCACCTTTTCTCATGCTGATTAACAATGTCTTTTGCAAGCACTGAAATCAGTGTAGAAGGCAAATAATCCATTTTACTTAAAGTCATCTATTTTACACAAAGAGGAAACATAACATGGCTACTTTAACCAATGTGGAAATACAGTATGAGACAATAACTGCATAACTGCTCCTATTCTATTATTTTTGTCACAAAATTAGAAAATACCTTTACCTCTTTCCCATTAAAGGCAATATTTGCATTATAATTTAATTTTTCCTTTGCTGCAGTGTGTTTCCTTGGTAACCAAAAACTTTGCCACAAACTTCAGTGAATGACCAGCAAAGCAACCAATTAGTTTACAATGATGTTTAAACAAGCAGCACCTCCCATCAGCACCACACAATGGTATCTAAGATGCCATAGTATTTCTTATACTGGTAGGTGCTGATCAGGTAAAAATGGGGTGGAGAGGGAGGCAAAGAGGGAAAACTGACAGGGAGTTGTAACTAGTGCTGAATGGGGGAAATTTACTACCAATTTCACTAAAACAAAACATCTCTTAAATTCCTAAAAAAGCTGAACTGGGAGAGAAAAATACCCAGGAGTTTTTGCCAAAGAGGATACTTTATCTCTTATTTATTATTGTATAATGAGGTGCTTACTTGGTACCCACCAGGTGTGTATGCATGTATGGGAAACAGCAAATGTGGCAGCAATGTATCTTTCTAGCTGGTGAAATGTGACCTGTAATTTTGTGCTCTTAACATTTTGACCTCTCAGTTAACTGAGTAGGGCCAGCCTGCCTTAATAAAACAGACACCCGAAGGCTTAGCACCCACTGTAACCACCTCCGGCCTTGCTACAGCATGCCCTAATGCACACTGCGCAAAGGGGTCACAAGAGGGGACTGTGGTGGCCCCCTTTAACTATGTCAATGTCTTCTGACAGAGATTTCTTCTGGATAAAAGGTCTCACTTGAGTAACAATGAATTAAAATCACTAAGGACAGAAGTATGTAGGTAAATGGTGATAAATTAGTCTTGTATGTTTTACCAGGAGCAGTAATGACTGAAATGCCATGTATGGTGTCTTTGTTACTGAGACCTTGGTTTCAAGAGGCACAAAAAGTGAGAACACAAGTTAGAGTCAAGATGCAGAAAAAATTGCTCTCTTCCAGGAAGAAGATGACTTTTCATAGTGGTTGAATCCTCACGTATTCATAAAAGTATCCAGGCCAGGAGCAAAGTGGATTTTTTTAACTTTGAGACAGGGAGCCAAAGGAACCTTAGTAGATATAGTAGATATATGGATGTAGATAGGAACTGTTTAATAATTATCTAGCTTATAATGAAGTTAAAGAAATTTCAGTAGAGGTAGCCATGGCCCAAGGGGATGAGAGGTGATGTTTAACGTTTGCATTGTTGAGGCTGGCTGGGACAGGAGATAGTCCCTGATAAGAAGCAGCAGTCGACCCCAAGAACCAGCCAAGACCGGCCTTGGGGTTTGGATAAATGCCAAGGGACAACTGAGTCTGCGCAGGGACAGAAGGTTAAGAGTTCGCCGCAAGGAAGACATACAGCCTTCATCTTCACGACCCCCAACAACCACCACGAGGAGGCACTGTGCAGGCACAGTTGGGAAGAACTTAGGGAAATAACTTCTTAGAACTAATTTTAATATGAAGCGGGGATAGGTCATGCCTATGTATAGGCGTATTGCGAAACTCTATGTATATGTAACACTTGACTGTATAAACTTGAAGTGAACTGCCGAGTCAGGCACGCACGACTTTGGCGGGACTACCCCCGGTGCTGCCCAGCACTGAATGAACATACCTACGTTACAATCTCACTGATTGTGGAGTCTGTTTCCGTACGTCAGCTTCATAGAAAAAGTGTATTTGCATTTTGGGTTTGTTCATTTGCTTGTTTTCACGACAAAAACCATAAGAGCTGTTTAAAAATAATAAAAGTTAAACCTTACAAAATAGCACTTTGATATTCTTTGATATTTGATTTTAATTCACAAAGGAAACTGATGAATTTATAGATTGTGTTGAAACTTAACATATGTTCAAATACTCTGTTTAGTAAATGAACTGAATAGCTCTGTATTTTCAGCTAATTATATCAGCCATTCTGATACCAGTAACTGAAATAGGTAATGGCAATTGCAATATAACATTTAACAAATTGTTGTAAACAGATGTAGGTTCCATAAGAATGAAGGAAAAGATGTAGGCCTTGCTTTTTCAACAGAATACTAGGTACACTTGTAGTGTTTCCAGTTAAATCAAAGTCTCAGTGACTTGTCTTATTGTAGCTCTACTAAAAAAGATATTAATAAAAATTTTTACTGGCATATAATGGAATAGATAATAAAGAATACATCCTGATTTTAAAAATTAGAATATACAGGTGAAATCAATTCTCCTCATGAAAGGCAGGATCTGCCAGTGCAGCTTTTGTTACAGTTCTGAGAGGCAGTGATAGTGGTAAGATTTACCTAACTGGAAAAGACAGACAAGAATCCCATAATCAGCTTACCATGATTAAACACCCATATAAGAAGTAAACAAATTCTCCTCTTTAAGAACTTTCAATTGGATACACTACAGATCTCGCAGCGTCTGGAATTCTTCACTGATAAATGAAGCACTAAGCATATCCATAAAATGTGCTCTTTTGATTAATTCAGATGCACTTAATGCATCTCAGTACTCTGCTTTTATTTGAAGGAACGGAATAGCAGAAACTTGCCGCTATATCACGTGCATGTTACACAGTCCTGATGTGACTAAAATAGAGTACACAGAACTGCAGAACAAACTACCCAACACGTCACATCTTGGCAACCTTTACAAAGAATATGAACAAGAATAAATTTGCTTTGCAACCCCATATCTGAGGAAGCTACAATACCTCCAGTGCTAGCTGCCTACATTTTCCTACTTCAGTAGAAAAAGAAAGTTCTGATATTATGGCAAGGACATGATTGTGAGGATTTTTTTATTTTTAACTGCTGTTAAAAATATCAATGAACCAGTAGCTGAAATATGGTGCTGAATGGTCAGATCTGGAGGCTCCATGAAGTATTTCCATGATTAAAATAGCTCCTTCTAACAAGGGGTGGGGAACTGATGCAGAAATTCTTCATAGGCTTTGAATATCACACAGTCTGGAGCTTTCAAAGGGACACAGCTCTATTTTCTAGCTGGCTTGTTGCAAGACAGATCCTACCATCTTAAAGGAAGTGTCTTTGGTATTTTGTCCACACAAAATCACATACGGCTCTTGATTGGGTGCTTTTAAAGGCCCCCAAGAAAGTGGTTAATCTTAGTCAAAGCTCGCAAGCATTAGTGGCTACTGGAGGCTGGTGACTATTGCAGAGAGTAGTTATTAGTCTCCTTGTGATCCAGTAACAGGTTTTTCACAGCAGCTGGCTTCTTTTGGTGAGCTCTTTTGCAAGAAATTGTATTATTTATAGGCAGAAACTCTACAAAGTGCCATAGCATATGAAGGCTGGAGTGGGCTGGCATCATCCGGTCCTGACGACAGGCAGGGAGAACTCCAACACCATATGCTTTCATCTGCAAAACGCCTACTTCTGAGTACAAGTGCCCCATAAAATTAAAATTATCTTCCTGTCGAATTCAAAGTCATTTGCAAATTTGTTTCTGTTAAACAAGCTCAGAAATAAGATTAATGGAGTAATGAAGTTAACTCTGCATCAAACCAGTTTTATTTTCTGACTTTTTCAGCATGTTCTGAATTTCCATGACTCCTTTGCAAACTTATATTTACAGGACACTAGTCAAAACTGTTTATCGTCTTTCCTGTAGCAAACACAAGTTCTCTCTTACTATGGCAGCATTGTTCTTTTTTGTGACATCTGGAGATTAGACAAAGTCAAACATCATTTTAAAAAAACATACAATGCTTAGCTTCGTTCTTTTTTCACTGTTTCTTTAATTACTTCATGTCAACATTTGTCAATTTGAAACAAATCCTAAAAAAATCACAAGACCTTGGAAAAGTGATGCTTTCATGTTGTACCACCAGGTTTTGTTATTAGCATCATTCTTGCTCTAATTACGGAATGTATATGCTGCAGACAGACTAAGATCCTCCGCAGTGTCTAGAGGTGATACTACAGGAGAGGCACAACTCACTTGCACAGCGGACTCACGTGATCTTTTATCACTCCTCTGGTAATGAAGAATCAGTGGTAAATCAATTAAAAGTGTTAAAGCTATTGGCAGGCTAACAAGTAAATACTGACAGTGTAGCAAATTGAGAACTTCATTTTGGTATCACAGCAAGAAGGATGGTTTAACAGAGGTGTAACCGAGGGCTGAAAGCTGCTGTGGAGATACCCAAGGACAAAGTCACCCTGTGAGTGCAGCCCATGGGGATTTAATTCTCACTGTTGTAAGAATCCAAAAAGGGAAGCACACCAAGAATGTGCTGCATTTTAGTTGAGGAATGAACAGTGCAAATGTAGACTTCTGAAATGTGACATTTATATATGTATGTATGTTTCTTGCTGTATTTTTCATTGCAGGGAGGGTAGGACATCAATTACATAGAATTTGTTTTGTTTGTTTTTGTTTTTTTTTTAAACTGGGTTTGCATGAAAAGCTTGCAGTATCTGAAAATGCTATGAAAACTTTTTATTCAAGCTGTATTATCCAGGACATTTTGTAGCTTTCCAAAATGGTCTAAACAGGACAATACAAACCCAGGGATAAATTGCTATTACTTTTCTCTGACTGACACAAAAGACTTGCAGTGGGAAGGAAATTGTGCTGTGACTCACACGCCATCAAATGACTGTTTGTGGCACACAATGGGCTCCATATATCACCGGGGAAAAGAGAATGGCAATGTTTAAAACAAACAAATTTAATGGCATTACCAGCCCATCAGGAAGTGATTCAACTCCAGAAAGCCTTCATTTTTATTTTGAAATCATAATTTCTCTCTGCCAAACCCTGGGCAGGTTCACCTTTCTTTTCCAGTGCAGCAGACTCAGATGCCTGCAATGTGTTACACAACTGTTTCCCTTAAACCCAACAACTGAGCTTTGTTATCAGAGCTATATTCAGAAACTACTACTTCAGCCTACAATTGAATGAAAATCTATTTTCACCTTTTATATCGAGTACATTTGCTTCTCCACTAAGGTAAGAAGACTACCAGAGGCACACAGTGCTTAAAAGTATTATTGATTTTTAGAAATTAAAGCCAGTTTCACATAGCTATGGTCTTCGATGAGTCATAAAACCCATCAACAGTTAGTTCAGATGGTTTTTATTCCTGGAAGACAATGATAGGTACCTGTGAACTGACAGGTGCAAATGCATTCAGGTGAAAAATTCTGAAGGAGTTTTTGAAGTGGGGCTGAGCAGAAAGAGACCGATTTTAACTAACCCACAACCAGCTGAGTACAGAGTCCAATTTGTAGTGAAATGAGGTCACCACATTAGGGAAGTCTGAGATTCAAACCTGCAGATGTTCCTGCTGGATACTTATCTGAACGTCTGGAGTCTTCAAAGCAGTGTTTTAAAAAATGTATTTCATGACAACAGGGATTTTTCTTTTCTTATGACACTTCCACCTGATAGTAATGCAAGAAATTCCCAGAGCACAATCTCCGGGTCAGCACTTTTTCATTTTGTTTGTTTCGGGATATGTAAAGATGGCTAAGGTAGAAACATGATTTTAAAATGAAAGAAAAAACAACTTAGAGAAATGAAAACATTGATTTCTTCAGAACAAATATCTTAAATTTGCTCATGTTCTTTCTATCACATGATGACTCAATGCCTTCCTTTAGCAGATGTTCCATTACAAACAGCTATCTAGAAAAAACATTATTTTTCTTACACAAAACATGTATCAGACCCTGCTTGAACTCAGACACATTCAGATATGAAAAATGTCTGTTTTCATAATATATCAGTGAGAAAACACTGTAATTACAACCACCAAAATAATTAAGTTATTACTCAGACATAGGCCACCCTTTCTTAGTGTCCCACCCTATATCAAGAAATCACCAGGCATTCTGAAAACAGTGAAATGCACAAAGCTACCCAGCAAAGAACCACCCCACAAATATTTCATCCTTATAGACGTTTATGTCCCACCACCAACAGGCATTACTTCTCAAACTGTGTGGGAATACTTGTAGGATCTACAGTTATATCTGGAGGACTTCCTATGTGGCATGAGTTAATGGATGCATGTCTCCTGCCCAACCCTAACGTCTAACTCTTCCCCCTTTCCATTTAGAGACTATCCATAATATCTAAAAAATTAGGTGAGTTTTCCCTTTCCCTCGTTATCATATTTGCTCTTGTCATCATTATTGTCACCACAAGATCCAGACGGCAAGGGATTCTCCTCTCAGCATATAAAACCTCACCAGCATTTCATACAAGCAGGTGCTTTGTATGGTTTTGGCTGCTCTTAGTAGCCTGCTGGGACATCCCAGCAGACAGCAATATCATAAGATAATTAAGGTGTGGAGGGACCTCGGGAGGTCTCTAGACCACACCCCTGCTCAAAGCAGGATCAGTTATGGGGTTCCTCGGGGCTTTTCCCAGTTGGATCTTGAAAACCTCCAAGGGCAGAGACTGCACCACCTTTCTGAGCAACCTGCTCTACTGCTTAGCTGTTCTCATGGCAAAAAAAACCTTTTCTTTTTATTTATATTTATTTAATTTTAATTCTTATTTTATTTGTTATTTTTCTTTTTCTTTTTATTTATTTATTTTATTCCTAGTCTGGCTCCCTCACTTCAGTTTATGCCCGCGGTCTCATATTTTCTTGCCGCAGAGCACTGTGAGGAGCCTGTTTCCATCATCTTCTACTATTCTGTACCATCCTTCAACCTTTGGACTTCTGGACCTTCTGCCATTTGTCCATAGAGCTCTGCTTAGGGTTCACTCATCTCTCATTACATCTTTCTAAAGGCTGTTTGCCTTTTACTGTTGATCAGAGGAGGACACTTTGTTCCTCTCCCTTGCTGCACATACCAGTAAGCTATCTAAGTATTCTTCTTGGGTTTAGGAAGCTACCTTCTTCTCACCTGGGAAAAGTAAATTCATAAGAATTTCCTCTCCAACATCAAGCTAAGAATTTTAGTTTTGAGTACAGAGCAACTCTGGAGAAATGCTGAGAACTCACAGGCCCCATGAGGTGAGGCAGTACTTGCTCCTGTCCCAAGTGTGTATGCTTCTCATTGAAGTTGCCGGAGAGCAGCTGCTGAGTTGAAGTATGAATATGGGAGTGGTCTTCATGCTTCATGTTAAATGGATGTTACTGGAGTTTTCTTTCATTTGCAAACTTTGCATGATAACAGCATTGTTATACCTTTTAGTTTAGGCTGCAGCCATCCATCCAAAGCTAACACTGTTCACCTCTCAGATGGGCTGAAAGCACAGTTGGACTTTAATGATAGTTCATCTGAGATGTGGTAAGCTGCTTGCCTCATTTCTATGATGTTTCTTAACCTCAGTTTTGTCCTCCAGTCCCAGGCCTCAAAATCACACCATTTAAAAACTTAAAAGCAAGCAATTACAATTTAATACTTAAATAATCTGTATAACAAATGGATCTAAGATCCTCTATAAAATGGCACTCAAGGGACACCAGGTCCAGGTTACACAAGCTGTTTTCAAAAGCTCTCTTTCAGACCATATGAGTAATTTGCGCACCAGTGTAAATCATTGCTTTCTCAGCAAGTACATTCCTGTAAACCGGTATTAATGTCAAATTTATACTCGTAACAGCATGCAGACTGAAAGAATAAGTGACAGGCATTGATTTAATTTCTTGTCATGCATATATTTGCATAGTATTTACAGATTAATAAATGAGACATACCTTGTGTAAATCAATAGCTACCCTGCCTGTATAGTGTAAACTTATTATTCATGGTCTTACACTATGTTGAATGAAACATTAAAGATACGAGTAAAACGACTATGGATTGCTTTGAAGGACATAGGGAAGGTCATCATTTTAGAAGGATAGAACAGGGACGTACAGGATTTCACAAATTTCACTCTCTGTCCTTTTCTCCACTCTTTCATATTCTCTTACCTATTTCCCATTCTGTCAAACACAGAGCATCTTAAAGGGTCATTGTGAGGTGTTATTAGTAAATGTTTGTAAATACCTGAGAAAAGGATCATTCTTTTACAGGCATGGATGCCTTCTAGTTTACAATCTCATTAGGCCATTTCCTAACCTTGTAGATCCATATGAAGTGATTACTTACTTACATTGCAAGGAAAGGAGGCTATGTGATAAACAAAGGACAGCATTTGCTTCGCATCACCCCATAGAATTTTATCACCATACATTGATATAATGATTCATCTGTGATTACTCTTATAGATTAAGGCAACATAATTTTAGCCTCATTCTGTTCCCTTTACTCAAACGAGTCTCTCTGTGGAAGATGCTCCCTGCATGGAGGAACATCTAGAATCCCCATAAGTTCATTTCTGCAAAGCTTATTGAGGATAAATCGGGTGAGGAGGCAGGGAGAAGGAAGAATTGTGACACACTCAGCAAAACACAGCAACTGCTTTGTCCCAGGGGAACGCTGCCGGCAACAAGAAGTTTGGTCAATCTGGAGGTCATGTCGGCATGACTGCCACTGACTGCCCCTGGCCAGCTGTGCAATATAATGGACACTGGACTAAGGCACTAAGGCTATCCCAGCTAACACATGGCACAGAAACGGCAGCATTCAACATGACAGCACCAAGTGTCCCTTTAGTTCCTAGCCTGCTTGACCCGGCAGTAGAAATATGAATTTGGGATGGGAATAAGTTCTGTGACCAAAAGTACAGGAGCCTTGTAGTTTTCTCAGTCCACAGCCATTGCTCGAGCATCAGGTGCTCCTTCCCTTCCTCCAGGGACTGGGGCAGACCACAAAGAAAGAAGCATGGAGGAGCAGAGAGTAGTGGGGATGAAAGAAGCCAGTCACAGGAAAACCAGCTGCTGGACAGTGCACTTGTCTAACCGAGCCCTGCCCATGAGCGCCGTAATCTCCCCTCTTCTCTCACTAAATCCCCTTTCCTATCTTCTGTGTGGGTGTGCTCTCTCTTCCGAGCCCGTGTGGGTGAGCCCTACCGACCTCCAAATCAGCTGGGACGCTGAGCAGGGTATGGGGTCCGAGTGCCTGCCGCCAAGGTGGGACCATAAGCCTGGGGGCTCGAGCGTCTTGGGATCAGCAACGGGAGGAGACCAGGGCCTGGAGGCCAGTTTCTAGATAGAGAAAGCATCAAACACCAGCTGTTGGAGAGACCCACAGCATTTCTCTGCGTGTGTGCGTGCACGCAATGCAAACTTCAACCCCAGTAGGCAAACAAGGAGGAACAGTTTTGGGTGGTCTGCACGCTTTATGGCCACGTGAGTGCTGTCTGTTTTCAGGCTGGTAAAGGCACTGGCATCTGTGGTGATCTGCATGGCCAACCAGTGTGTGTCTGCGCATGCGGGTGCTTCTGGGGAAACGCGCCCAGCCTCACTACTGGTTAGTGTTAGGAATGGGAATAGCAGCAGTCTGGCTCTGCTGGACTGGGCCAGGTGGGGTCCCCGCAGTCCCTATGGCCACCAGACTTGGCTCCGGTGGAGCAGGAAGCAGAAATCCCCCATCCTTCCCACACTAGGAGCATCTGGTGCCTTCTCATCCTTTCTTCTTCCACAATTGTTATTTCTGTGTTATCTTTATAACAGAGATGGACAGAGCTGAGATTAGGAATATCATCATGCCATGACACATAGTGTGCTGCCACCAATCTACAAACATGCCATTGAAGCTGCTGTGCCCAGAACCCCAAATTCCATGTATATCATGTTTCAACTGTTCTGGTTTTCAAATCTTGAGTAAAACTAGTAGAAGCCAGCCCACTGTATCTGGGCGAGTTCCTCTAACACAGTATTGATCAAAGCTGTATTACTTCCAAGCAGAGAAATGGTATCACATTGAGTATGGAATTAATTTTGCTTTTCCATAACTGAACAAAACTAAAGTTGACAAATACTTGGGGCTGAATTCCAGTAAAGAGAAGACAACCAGGAGAGGTCATACAGCCTTTCAGGAACTTGCCTTTCACCTGAAATTGTAAGCTGGGAAATAGGAGAAGGATACTGAAGGGGTAGGCTGTTCTGCCACTAGAGAGAATGCAGTGGAAGCTGTGAGCCCTCATTGCTCAAGCCGAGCACAGAAAGCTGATGTTATGAATTTATGAAGATAAAATGTGACCAGAAAAACCCTCACCATGCCCTGCCTGATCCTATAAAGCCTGGCACATTGCACCACAAGATCTAATCTTTTACAGTTGACAGCACTATTGGTGCTTCATAATATGAAAGAAAATAAATCCTCAAGGAAGAAAATAAAGCTCACATAAAAGCATAGTTTAACTTTTGTTTTACTTCTCAAACACCTTTTGCTCACCCTGACTGATCTTAGCCTGATCAAATGGAAAACAAATCTCCACAGAGATAACACAGCTGTTTTTCTGGGCTCTCAGATCCTTTGGAGGGGTGGAGAGGGCGCTCAGAACTTAGAAGTGTTGTTTTCTGGTTCTCTCTTCCTTCCTTCTCAATATCCCCAAAAAACAGAGCATAGAAATGGGAGTGAAGCCCTTAAAGCTAGGGAGGGCAAAACTTCCAACTTTCTTAGCAAAATGGAGAAGCTAAAAGAAGGTGAAAATACCAGTGGCAATGGCAGCAGGAAAATTCAAACATGGAGCTTTCTAAAAGGGCTTAAACATAAACTTGCAAGCATGCCCAGTCTTAATATTCTGTCCTCAGAGGAGATTCTGAGGACATGAGAGGGGGAATAAATGCAATAAGGATGTTCAGAGGTCTTCTGGCATCATTTATCCAGGAGAGAAACAAGGATGAAAAATGAATGGAGAAAGAGACGGGCTGTCTGGCAGTCATAAGCATCTACAGCTACACTAATGTAGGAGGTTGAGCGAGGGATGGGGAAAGAGGATGGCAAGCCTGCACCCACTGGATCTTACCGCATTTGTCACACAGTGTGAATGAAAATGGCAAAAGAAAATGGAAAATCTCTCCTCTGGGGGAAATACCAGACTGTGCATTGACAGAAACCTAATACAGGAACTTGAAAACACACCGCTAGAAAACAAGGGGCTGAGAGGACAATGCTACAGCACTGCAAGTGCCAAACTGAAAGCAAAGTCAGAACCTAGGCACCTGAAGGAATTAAAAAAATGATAACTCACTACAGCCTGCACACATGCACAGCCACCCTTGCAGGAACCTACCAGTACTCAAACAAACCACAGTTGCAACAGAGAGAGGAACAGTGAGGTACACAGCCTGACTGATCCTATTCCAGGTGAGGCATCATAAGGCTCTCGGGGGGGGGGGGAATAAAAATTTCTTTTTATCCCGTGTTTCCAATGGCTATTTTTGCCATTGTTCTTCAGCAACAACAACAAAAACACTGGAAAACTGTACTGAACAGCAAACTCAAACATGCCTACGGCAAGAGACAGCTTTTTAAACTTCCATCTCACTAGTGTCTGTCTATATGAATAATGTCACCATGTCACTGCCTTTCCTGCATTCTATTACAGTATATTCTTCCCCCACTTTTATTATGCTATTCTATTTCAACTTGATGAATTATCTATATTACATTTTTTGAGAAATATTCCCTCTAGGGATGGACATACTTAGCTTAGAAAGTTTCCAGCAGAAAGAGGAAAAGAGAAGGAGAAGAGAAAAAGAAACTTCCACATCTCCACTGTTTTAAAGCTACCCCTGGGAGTAGGAAATAATTATCCACATTCTGCGATTGCCAGCCAACTCTTAGCAGAGGAAATGTATTTAGGGCGATGGAAATTAGTGGTACTAAGAAGTGACGCTCAGGCAAGTCCAGACAGAAGAAAAAAGGAGTCTGTTAGCAGAGAGCAAGACTGGGAAGCTGAAAACACAAAATGGGGGCCCAGCTAAATAGTTTAATTGGCATTGAGTTTGGTTTTCTACTCTTTTCTCCATTGTTCCACATCTGATAAGCTCACTCATTCAACCAAAGATAACAGGCTCAGTAACTTTCTCTTTGAAGGTGGCACAAAATAAAATAACTTTCCCCACAGCAACTGTTAACAGAAGAATAGGTGGGTACACTCTGGATTATGTAGTAAAGCAGATTTCATGTCTGATAGACACCAATTTGAGGTCAAAATCTGTGACTCTAGGGATATAGTTTTCACTTTGTCCTCCTCTCCAACATGAGAAATACAAGGAAATAAAACATGCCAAGTCACCTTCTCTTTGTGGGTATAGTTTTTAATGGATTTCTTGTTACATTTCTGCATTCCAGGAGACTTTAACAAGCATTGTTGGTAAGACCTCTTCTCCCTTCTGCAGTGCTAAGGACTGCACACTCCACAGGCCATGCATGCATGCTTTAGCTTGTTTGCCGCTGTTACGGCAGTCTATACTTTCATGTGAACATGGAAACCCATTCCCATGGTGTCTCCCTTTGATGGAAACTCAATGCTGAACATGAAAGCTTCTGTTCTGTTGGGTTACTGCAGACATGTTGTTATGCTCAGAGACCTGTTTTGTCACCATAGTAATTTTGGACAAGGAGACCCTATAGACATTTTTTATTTAAAAAAAAAAGTTATTTTGAGAAAATAAGTTCCACCAGCTGAGCTGAGCTTCAAATAAATCTGTAACTAATAATATGTGTGTTCTGCTGCTGTGAAAATCTTTATAGGACTAATCAGTCCTTGAGGAACTGTAAGCCAACTTTACCATCTAGGATGACTGCAGTACAAAACCTCCTACTTACCCTTTCTTCACACTTGTTTGTTTTAATTCAGTTTACCACTAATTGGGTTTTAATAATTGTTAATACTTAAAATTCAAGAGTGTCTATTTGTTTAGAATTAGAAAACATCTTCCTATGCATTTATTTAGCATGTAAAACATTCTGCAAACAATCTTCAAAATTCAGCATATATCACAAAAACTTTACTTGTGTAGTGCCATTTTTTTGTTTCCTTTTCAAGATATGGCTTATTGCTGTTTCCTTACCTAAAGGGAATGACCCACCTAGAGATCTTGGTAGCTTCCCATTGGGAAACAAGTGTCCAAGGCTTAAACTGGAATGAGGTAGTATGAATGGTCCTGCATGCTGCAGCAACAGTTCTTACTGAAGACCCAATATGGTAAGTTCTAGACTCATAGTCTAGCTATAATTTTGTCTCATCATTTGGTTTAGGCCTGTGGACGTCTCTGTTATAGGGAAATTGTATGGGTCCACATTCTCCATGGTTCTAGGACATTCGCAGGTGTGTTTCTGCAGTGGCCATGTTCTTGCTGCCTAGTTGCAACTTGGCTACAATAAGGCTGAGACAAACACCATTCATCCAGTTACTTTTCCCTAAAAAAGCAGAGAGTGTGGAGGTTCACTGTTGCCTCATTGAGAAAAGTTGCTTGTGAATGCCCAAGCTATGTATATTGTTTATTTTAAATTGCAGATGCAGATTAGTTGTAGGACATTATGATGGACCCCAGAGAGGTCTAGAGTGGGGAAAAATAGTCTTCCTCTTCCAAGGCTTCCTCTCCAGGAGACATGTCCTCAATTTTCATCACCCAGCATGCTACATTTCAACATAGGACAGCAGAAAGATGCTCATCAGCAACTTGACCCTTGTCTTGCAGGGCTGCAAAAATTCTGATACTCTCTCATGATCAGAAAAAAGATTTAGAAGTTGATTTAGTAAAAGTGTCTCTTTGGTCCATGCTATTTATCAACAGTCATGACCTTGAAAATCCATTTGCATTTAAGAAGAGGAATTTACTGTTTTGACTCAGGAACATCTTTGATGTAATCCCATTCATTTCACACTCACCCACCCACTGAAAAAAATCCTTTTTCACTGAACACTGGAAAAATAATCTGTGAACAGTCTGTTTCCTTAGAGAAACCCTGGTGTGTATCTCAATGGTGAGTTCATTGCCTACAAATCTCTACCTCCTTTCTTTCAAAGTCATATTTTGAACTCCTTTTTTTGGTCTTTAACTACATCAGCTATACACAGGACATCAAGGCACAGGAGTTCTTTTGCCCACACAAGAGCTCTGCTCAGAGCTCACTGTGCAATTCAATAAACTAGGCAGTAATTCCCACTACGTACAGCTGTCTCACTGTAAAAAAAGAGCTCAGTCACCTGCATTAAATTCAACAGGAGTCCTGATTTTATTCATTACTTTTAAGAAGATGTCTCATAGTTTGAGAGAAAAGACCTATTTGATAGTGGCGATTAACAGCTTCCAGTTTAAAACAGTATGAAATACCATCCTTATGGTATGTCATATTTCACTGCAGGATGTCCCACTGTTCTTTGCGCCATATTGCTTAGTCCTTGTTTAAAAGTGGTTTCTATTAAACAACAATTTTTGCTGTTACCTTGAACAGTAGCTTCAGACAGACTTGTCCAATATATTGAAAAAACAACCAATCATGATGTATATAAGCAAAGACGAAGCAGTTAACTAAATTTGAAAAAAAATATGTTATTGCCAAGGCTCATATCTGTTTCATGAACACGTAATAATCACCAGTTTCTTTGCATGGCAGGGGAGGAAGTTATATGTTTTCGAAGAGGTTCATACATTAGCATCAGAATCCATTATCACATTTCCATGATTTTTCACACACGTTCTCTTGAGATGACAAATTATTACACCATTTAATGTGCTTACTCTTTGCTGCATTAAAAGGATTATTATATTCTTAGCTGAGAGTTTCATTACATATAATCTTGACTCTTTTGGTCTAAGTACCCTTGTGTTTCACACAGGGGAAAAAGAAAGTCTGGAGGTGCCTTGTAACTTCGTTATTTTTTTCCAGCTGGATGTCTTGTTACAGATTAGAAGTTAAGTTTTGTTTTAACTCTGACTGAAATGGGTCTGTTCTTAGGTGGAAGGCTACTCACCTGAGTACTGGCAGTCTTTGAACTTCCACCATTGCCCTCAAAAGTAGAGACATATTGTCTTGCAATTATTGGGAAAGAATCCTAAAGCATCGCTATACACAGAGTCATTCTAATTGCAACTAGCCAAATGCAAAAACAGTGGTGGTGGAATAGCCTAGAGGTAGGGCTTCGCTTTGGCTAGGTTAAGTCAGGTACTCAAATTAACTGCCAGCTGTAGGCTTACTTGGGGACACTCTCTATTCTCTGAGGCCACCTTTGCTTACTTAGAATTAGTAGGGGGATTCAGACTGGAGCTTTATAGACTGAAGCTAAAGGAGGATGCTGCAGCCCATTCTTAGTGGGGGCTCCACACCTTTGAAATTCATACTTTCCTCTTTGCTTGAAACAGCCCGGCTCTGATGACCTCCAGATTACATTGCACAACCCTATTTTTTCCAGAACTTTGTACACAGTAGGATAGAGGAAACTAAAAATGTTCAAAGGAATGATTTTTCAGCAGGGGTGTCTTTCAGTGCTGCACTTAGGATAAGTTTTATATTATGTCAAAACTTCTGGGTGCATATGCAGAAAATGTCTTTTTGGTGTTCCAGAAATCTAAATAAATACATAAATTCAGACAGTATAATGAACCGCAGCTCTCAAAATAAAAGTACATTTTTAAAGTTACATTTATAGTTCAAGTAATGACCATCTCACTAAAATCTGAGTAATGGTCAGGTAGTGACTATTTCACAATACTGCACTGAAACATCAGAAACTGAAAAATCCAGAAGTTGTATTTACCGGTTCCTAGAAGATATTTTTTTTAAAGCGTTGTCATCTTAGCAAGAAATTTCATCCATGGTGAACAAGAATATGGAAAAATAAATAGCTTTAGATTATATATATATTTTAAAAAGATATATTATTATATATTACAATAACTGTCTAGTATAATTATTACAATTATTATAATTAATGTTAATTAATATTATCATATAATTATATAATAGCGAGCCACCAGGTACCCACCAAAGCTGCTCTATCACTCCTCTCCTCAGCTGGACAGGGGAGACAAAAATATAATGAAAGGCTCATGGGTCGAGATAAGGACAGGGAGAGATCACTCACCAGTTACCATCACAACAAAATTTAAACCAACCTTGACTTAGGGAAATGAATTTAATTTATTACCAATCAAATCAGAGTAGCATAATAAGAAATAAAAACAAATCTTAAAAAAAACCTTCTCCCCCACCCCTCCCTTCTTCCCAGGCTCCCACTTTCCTAGTGGCTTCTCACAGAAGCCACCCCTGTAGCCCTCTGGCTACCAAAGCCTTGCCACGCAAATCCAATAAAATATACAGGGCACTTTCCTGTAGTTGATTTCTCAATAGTTCCTTGGTCAAAAGAAATTAGAGGCACTAAACTTTATTAATTTCTTGAGAGCCTTTAACATCTAGTTCTGACTATTAAAGGTACTAGGCAAAAATAACGTAGTTTATTTCTGTCTTTTAAAGGTCCCTGCATAACATTCAAGTATCTGATACAGTCTTGAAGAAGCTAAGGTATGACTATCTTCTGTAACCAAATCTGTCCCCTCGATTCGGTAGCTACATCTGTTCTCTTTTGACCCACACGGTAATAAACTTCCAGATCACAGCGTGGCCTGTGCTGGCTGAAATGATCACAGTGTTGTAGAGAAGTAATTTTTCTAGAGAAACAATGCTGCAGACTTAAAACACACAAAGCATATAAACCAAAGTTAATTCAGCACATAATGATTCTTGAGTCATAAGGTTAAGTATTGAAAAACAAGGAGATAAACAAATCCCATACAGCCGACTACAGTGCATGCCATGTTGTAATTGATGTAATACACTGCTTAGATTTCCTTCAGAGAGAAAGAAGTGTTAGGGAGTGAAGTGAAGCAAATAATGCAATACGTTAACTGAAACAATAGTCGTTGTATTAATTTGATAAAGTGCTATATCAGAGCAGTCCCTCTAATCTTGTAAGAATTTATCACAGAACTATTTCACAGTTAGAAACCACTGGCTTTAGCTCCTAACAAGAAGACACATTAAGCCTTTTGAAAAAAATGACCAAGCTTTCTACAGAAATAACACATTTTGCAACTATGATACTGCACTGCTGACTTTTTAAGAGATCAGTGATAACAGAGGTTCTTTCTGCATATAGCAGTATTTCCAGAACCAGCTATTCTGAATGCAGGACCACAGCCTACTGCTAGTAGGTCAGGGTCTCACAGTTTTGGAGGGTATTTTTCTGTCAGTAGTTGTTCGCTTGCAGTGTTTAGGTCTTTATACAGTACCCAAACAGTCAAACAAGTCCAATCTATTTTATTAGGTTTACTTATTTTTCCAAGGTGTTTCCAGTTTCCGTTTCTTCTGCTGTAGCTAATATCTTGATTTGAAACTGAAAGTTGTTCTTTAAACACACAAAACTTTCACTGCTTCCTAGTAATACATATTTAGACTTCCCGTTCATTTTATTTAGGAATTATTGTAGGTATGCATTTTCTGAACATCTAAAGATCTAAAAATCTGTTTTCAGAGATTAAGGCAACTGATTCACAGATATCTCATTTTGCCCACCTTTCATCTAGGATTGAATTCTCTCATTCAATTTGAAACAGAAAACAGTGCCTTACGCTCTGAATGGATTTTCTTGTCAATTAAAACAATATAGTAATTGTTACAAACACAACTACAACAATAATGAGCATTCCCTCAGCACAATCAAAACCAAGAATTTTACAGTAACATGAGATAAAATAATAGCTTGAATCATTCCAGGATTACAATAATGATTTCAAGCCACATACAAGTGATGTTTATGAAACACTCGCTAATCTTGAAAATTGAAGCAAAACTGGGAATGCTTTCTAGACCCCTAAGATAGGCCACTTAAGGCTATAGAGTGTTTTATACTTTAGTAAAAAAAGGCTGCTTGTAGCTGTCACCTTCCCTTCTCTGCAGAATATATTTATGCAACTTGACACAGGGTGATGTAAGTACTGTATTCTAGAAATGTGAATATATGCATGCTACTACATAAATGTGAGAAAAGGGAAACTCCAAAGAGCCCTTAGCTCACGGACGTGAGCAGGTATTCCACATAAAATAGAAGAAGGAGTTGCTGTCTTATCTTCTGAAGAAAAGAAAAGAAAAGAAAAGAAAAGAAAAGAAAAGAAAAGAAAAGAAAAGAAAAGAAAAGAAAAGAAAAATATAAAGACAACAAAAAGAAATCAGAAAGGGTGTCATCCAAAGTAGCATTTTTATGCCTGAAATGCCATAAAACCCTTGTTTCCTGACTACAATCTTGCACACAGATGCCCACTTCTTTTACTGCTTAGAAATTCTGTCACTGTGGCTGAGCAGATTATTCAATTGAACTGAAGTCTGTCTCCTTTGTGGGGAATTTCTTCCAAAATTAATATCCTTGAATCCAAGCCCAAAAGGGACTTGATCTAATAAGTATCCAGGAAGTTCGTCCTCCATTCTGCTGCAGAATGGCTATTAAAAATAGGCAAATGATGAAAGAAAAGGAGTGGTGCCTTCCCTTCCTTTTGCTGCAGGTCGGTAACTGGGATACCTCCCCAAAGCAGAGAGGAGGGAGACCCTCCTGCCAGTGGCCAACCTAGACAGGTGCTGATCATCGCTGCGCTCCCGTAGGGAGGGAGCAGAGCGGGGAGCAGCAGAGAAGCTGTACACATCTCTACCAAAAACCTACATAAAACCACAGGTGGTTTTCATGTCTCGTTTGCAGCAAAATGCAAAGAGCTGAGAAACAATATGAAGAGCAGGAGAGAGGAATTCTGATTCTGGAGGGTACATGGGGAACGTGATCCTGCTTTGAACCCCTGCTCCCAGAACTGTTCATCCTCGGATGAAAAACAGGAAAAACCCAGCTGGAGAGGACTGAAGCTGTTTTTTCTCAAAAATAAATCGGGGCTCTAAAGAGCTGAGATGGTCAGTCTTGCACTGTTAGATGCAGTGGTGTCTTTTTGCATGTTATTTGATATCGTATCCTTCTTTTTAAGTTACAGATTGTAATTACAGGTAGCAGACACAGTCAAAAATCATAAGGATGGAGGACTGGAAAGCACCTGAGCCCAGTGGGAGATTTTGAAGCATTCTTAGACCATCCTTAGCAAGTGTTTGTTTCACCTGTTCTTCAAAATCTCTGATGCCACCGGCTCTTTAATGCAGCCTCTTCTGGACTTTCACAACTTTAACAATGAGAAAGGTTTTCTTAATAGCCGCCTTAAGCCATCTTTCCTTCAAATTAAACTGTTTTCTTGTTTTCTTTTTCCCAGTGACTATGTGGAATAGTTGATCACAGGTATCTGTATAAAAACCTTTAACATCTCAGAAAATGGCTCCAGTTCCTCCTTAGTCTGCCATACTTTCAAAAAAACAGCTGCAGTTCCCTCAACCTTTTTTTTTATTGCTTGGGCTTTATAAATCTCTCATAATTTCTAATGCTCTTTCCTGGATGCTCTCCAATTTGTTTACATCTTTCCTGAGGTTCGGTACACAACACTGGACACAGTTCTCCAGATAACCTCGCTAGCACCAAGTGGAGTTAAATAATTACCTCCTCTGTCTAACATAACCTCTTCCTTATAATAATAATTCCAGAATTTGATTAGATTCCTGGCAACAGCATTGTTTCTCAGCTTTATTTATATGCATCTTCCATTATAATCCCCTGCCATTATCAGAAGTACTGTTGTCTACTTATTTCCACCTTTCAGTATTTGTGTTTGATACTTCCCTCTGAAGAACAGTACTTTGTGTTTGCCCTTATTTCATATTATTGGTATCAGAGCATTTCTTCAAACAGTGAGCTGAAATGAAGGATTTTGCAGATGCTGTTTTGATCCATTTTCCCTGTAAGAGTTTGGGTGAAGATTACATATATTTCTGTGATGTCCTGTATAATCTTGGCATAATCAAGATCTAATCACCACCATATTTTCTTACTTTCCTCACATTTTTCACCCAGCCACCCGCACTTTCATTCTCTGCACATTTATTATTTTTTTTTTTAGTTCTTTTTCTCTTTTACTCGGAAGAAATCAGAGTGCTATTAACAATTTTTCTTTCCTTGGTAGAATAAAGGTCACCCTCAACAACATGGAAGTATTATAAAATGTACCTGAACTAAGAAACAAAATAACAATTTGCACCAAAAAATGGAAAGATATACAAATTTGGACTCAAGTCTATTCCATTTATATATATCATTTAGCCAAAATAAGAGACTTTGTGGGTTAATTCATATCACAGGACTACTGAATATAATATAGATGTTATCTTGTCATCAAGGAAGATGTCAAGGAGCATATGTTCACTCTCTAGTCCACCAACAAAACTGACCTGTTAGAAAATGTCATTCAAAGGGAAAAAGACTACAGATGCTGTAATGGTGGAGTTTTCCCTACAGAGGCAAGCCAAGAGGAACTGGAAGATAGTTTCTTTTGAAAATTTACATTTCTATTAGTCTTTTGACAATTGTTTTGAAATTAAATAGCACAGAAAGCCATTAGGAGTTTCTAACCAATGGGGGGGGGGGGGGGAGAATATTGCCACTACCAAGGGAAGGGACATCCTGAAAAAAGCAAGAGTGAAATTACATGTTTAGAAGAAAGGAGAACAGGCAAATAAGAACAGCAGTATTTAGGAAGAGAGATTTCATCGTATTGAAGAAATTTCATGATACAGCCTCCTGAAAGGCTAATCGAGGTGGAAACCTGTTAAAGAGACTGAGTTCCTTGAAGAAACTGTATTAAGGGTAAATACACAAGCAATTCCACCACAGAAGAAAGAAATCACAAGTGCTTTATGGATTTCAAATGCAAGAAGGTTAGGAATCACAGCCAAAATAAAGTGAGTTTTGTAGCTGGAAGAGGAGCAAGGCTGAGGGAGCCAGGCTGGAGGTGAGGACAAAGGCAGGACTCGAGACAGCCCACGCGGTCCGAGGGTGTCTCCTTCACACAAACTCACCTACCTGCCATCTGCACGCTGGCTACCGCAGCACACAACGACCGACAGCCAGGAGTCATGGCCCAAGAACATCTCTCCCTGCAGCAGGCTGTGACTTCTGACTGGCAGGAGCTCCCACTCACAGGAAACCTGCTTCTGAAACCATCCACGCTTGATGGTTTCCACGTCACAACGTGCCAGGACCCAGCATCACGCAGAGAGGAAAACGCATATTTGGTGAGGTCTTAGGCCCAAATACAAAAATGATCCAATGGAGCAGTGTGACGCATGCATACCTCAAACACTTCAAAATAAAAAAAAAATCATAAATATGAGAACAGTCATTTCACTAGTTACGGGATTTACAATTTCATTTGGCTTTAAAGAAGGATTAATTCCCTCATTCCTTTACCTTTTTAATGTCAAAGCTGACACGGTGAAAATGTTATTGAATCCTGACAAAAATATCAGAAAAAGCATGAAAAATGAGTAGAACTTTGATAGTAGCTGTGTCTGATCCCCAACATCATAAGACACTCAGGGAAGTAACTACAGTGCTAGAAAGATATTTTATGTGAAAAGAATAAGATTTTTTTTAGATCTAAGACTTGCAACATCACATAGAAGGAAACAATTTGTGCATGGCAAGGAAGTCTGTGCAGATGACAGAAACATGTCTTCACACATTCCCTGCCAAATTCCAGCTGGAGCAGGAAAACTCTTTGTAAACCATGAACATGGTACAAACAAGCAGTCTAGGACCACAGCAAGCAAAACACTTAAACTAAACTCAGTGCTATGGCTGGGACTTGAGTCCTATACTCAGATTTGGCTTGTTTGCTTGTTTGTTTGTGGTGGTGGGTGCACAGTTTGACGGCTCCTCTGTAAAACAGATACCTCAAAGGAGAGCTGTGTAACCCTTCACACTATATTTATGCTAGTAAACTGAATGGTCCCAGAAAATGTAACCAGGCACTCAGTTATCTCTGCGGGGAATTGTTGGAACTGGCAAAGACCTGGCCTTTGCTCCCAGACAATTTCTGTTTTTTCATCAGGAATTAGCACAGGTCAAACGTGATGCTCACTGGGCACAATGGGTAGTGAAAAAAATATTTTGATAGTGAATTATTAGGAGGTCATTTCAAGTCAGTCTGTCTCAGTGCCAGACAACAGTCTTGAACACACTTAATTTACTAGTATAGACACAGCCTAAGTGTCTGTAAGCTGCTTTGATGTAGAGCTGCAGGAAGCTGTGCTTACAAACGCACTGTCATTCATAAGTCTGTAATCAAGCAGCCTCTGGCAACTCCAGCATGAAGTAGTTTACGGCATGGCCCAGGTGCCTGTCCCCACAGCCAGACGTGCCAAAGCAAACCATGACAGGGTTAATAGTCCATTTCAGGACAAAGACATCTGGATCCATTTCAGCTGCCTTCACTCATAAATTAATCCAATCGAGCTAGATTTAAAATCATCTGGATTAGGAATAACTGAGCCACCATAGGCATTACATTCACTGCAACAGAAAATAAACTTCAGAGGACAGATTTAAAAGTCAGTACAGGGACAGAAGTTTCTGACTCTTTTAACTACATGAGAGTGCACCTAGCTGCTCTTGAACACGGATCTGTCCAATGGCCAGAATAGTGCAGCAATACACCTGTTCATAATTTAAAATAAAAGCTTTTCTTCACTATAAAGAATTAAACCAAAGTAAGCAAAATTCAATGTTCCTGTATTTTTGTGCTGTAGCTGCAGATTGAGCAAGGTAACTAGAAAAGAAACAAAAGCAGAAATTATCAGATTGCCTTGGGTAAAGTAAATCACCTGCATCTTCCCTTCCAGCTTGATCATATCTACCATGAGATTTGAAAAGAAACATTTTAATATTTTTGCTAATTATTCAGTCCTTCCCATGATTCTAGGTATAAGCCAGCAGTAACCGAAAATAACAGAAATCCAAGATACATCATTTTTAAGTTATGTATCAAGACCATCTAGAACAATGAACATAGGAAGCTTTGCAGGTTTTCTTACACTGATTCTGTTTCAACCCTTCTTGGCATACTGCTGAAAAATAAAATCTCCTGTCATCACAAAATGAGTGTGCAAATCTGAACTCATTTAGACTACTTTTACAAATATCAGGAGAAAATTAGACACATAGTCTGGTTTCTCCAGCCTCATTTTAAGTCAGATGTTTTCAACCTGTAAAGCCCCAAAAACTTTTCAGATAAATGTGGAGATCTTTGTAGAGCAAATTCAAACCTATTCCAGCTTGGTTTTCATGACTGTCTTTTTGTCTTTGTACTGAAGAATATTGCCATCATCTTCCACAACCAGATGTACTCGGTTCATCTCCCACAGGATCCACCCACACTCATGACTTCCTCCAGAGTTCTCTATAAATACAATCCAAAGTAAAGAAAAAAACTACGCTGCACATTTACTGTAATATACAATTTGCAGAAGAAGAGGCACGATAAGCGCATTGTTTTAAATATAGAGCCTGATTTTCTTCTTATCTACAGAATGCATTAATCCCACAGAACAGCAGGCAACACTGTAGGAAATAATGTCGCAATATTGTTGCAGCCACGTAGGAAATCACAATGGGGGACCTTACGGGAGGGGGAGGTGATTTTATTTTAAAACAAAACCAGTTTCAGTTGTTTATACTTACCTGCTCATATCCACATACTCGCAACATTAAAATGTGTGAGCCCAAGTCATCTGTCCAGCATCCAGGCAAGAGGCCACGTATATGCACGTGCCGTGCCTAGAAGTCCTTGCAATGATGTGGGGAACAAGGGACACCAGCTGTCAAGTCCTTTTCACATCTTCTGGGTCCCTCTTATGCTGGGGACCGTGTGCTGGCTTTAGATATACCTCTTTGCACCCATTAGGAACTGTCAGCTTCTCCATCCCCATCTCCACCTCCATCAGGATTTGTTCGTTGCCCTTTGTCTCCCAGTCTTGGAGGGAAGCTGCAGGTAGATGTGTGCTAGGATCTTGCCGACCATCAACACACACCATTCTCACAGCCATTCTCCCGAATTTCCCTCAGTGCTTCCACACTCAGGCATTCCCAGGCTTAACATTTCTGTAATAACTTACTGTAACACCATCTACACAAGATAGTTTCTAGGGCTCCAGGTTGCACTACATATTTGGAAGAAGGCTGAGAGTTCAATAGAGGTTATTTCTTCAGAAGTGGCTGCCTAAAATGGCTGTTGGGCATGTAAGGTGGTTTGACCACGTACCCAAAGGCTGCATTATTTGGGACTCTGTCCTATGGCTTGGATATGCTTATTGCACCATTGCAAACAGCCCTCTACAAGTAGTGGGAAATTGCAGGAATGCAGATCAAGTTTTTTCACTCATTACTCTCAAGGTTCATTTATATCTCTCAGAGCCTGTGTAAAATCCCGTCAAGGGCAATGCATTACTTTTAAATAAACTGATTGTTAGGAAGTTTCCAGCAAGAATCATAATTACTTTAGTACTGAATAAGACAAAAGTGTTCCTATAAAACCACTCCCAAGCAATTCTTTCCACAGAAGATTACACACATTGGCAAATAAAAAACTATTGATAGGAAACAGTTATACTTACAGGTTTCCCTACATGCTTACAGCATTTGACCTAACACATAGAAATTGTGAACAGAATAGGAAATAGTATTCCTCATTAACCATACAAAATCTAGAAATAAATGTTAACAGACAACAGATGATTCTGTATATTTCTTGCTTGCTTCAGACCCCTTGCATTTCCTGAATCAAAACCCAGTGTCTCTGAGTATCAGGTCACCTGGTACTGCCTAAACACAACCATGGGATGCCTTTCACTCAGTACCTCCTGCTTCTTAACCCCTAACTTTCACTTCCAAATATTAACAATAGCCCTACTATAGAATTGAAGTTTACTTTATTGGGCATTACTTTTCCCATATTACACATCTCAGACCCTGCTTCTTATAAGAAAAGGCCACAGACAATAACCTTCCCCTTCAGCAACCCACCAAACTCATGTTATGTCTCCAACACTCCAAAAAAACCTTAAAAGAATTCTCTGCCACAGAGTAGCTAGAGATCAGGCTTCTTATAACTCCAAGCTACCATGGCTGCATACAGTGTCAGCACAGACATAATATTATTCAAAAAAAAAAAAAAAACCCAAAAATTGAGACTATAGGTACTTGTCTGCATGTCCTTTCAGGTGGATATGCAATTAAAACAATATGTGGGTGATGTTCACTCACCCTTTCTGTTCTGTTCTGTTCTATTCTATTCTATTCCTTTCATTTTAGCTTGTCTGTGCGATTTTAAGATCTGTTCTTCATTCCACCTACAAAAATTATTCCTTTTCACCTTTACTTTGTTATTTCAGTGTGTCCAGTATTCAAGACTGATCAACTGCAGCTTGTTCACCACCATGAGGACAATTATATTAACAGAACAGTGCCTCTGACAAAAAAAGTATTAATTCCTCTGAAAGTACAGCACTAAGTGCATTGGTGTATACCTCAGACTTCTGTGGGGCTGCTGCTAATAACAATAATAACAACAACAACAGAGAGATGTGTGATGCTCCCATGGATGAGAGCTCTGGGCTCGAAGAGCAACTCGCTTGTTCAGCTGCTTTTCCCACCTCCCTGCTTTGTCATCCTGAAACAGTAGCCTGGCAGTGAGCTACCATGGCAAAACAGGCAAAATAGGGCTTAATCTAAACATGTCAGCAGCAATGTGCATGGCCAGAGGGCTGCCTGCATTCAACCCTCAACATGAATTTCATATTGAGACTTGGTAATGGGAGTGGTTCATAGCATCATATTTTAGAAAGCCATGGTCACTTTGGGGCTAGAAGATGGCCTGTGCCCAAATCCTGATTTCAGACTTTCACAAAAAAAGGAATTGTGAAGAAATCTTATTTTTTAAAAAGCATAAAAACCACACAGTGGGATCCCTAGAAATTCCTATCAAAGAATAAATACCGCTATCTGAAACCAGCATTGTGCTCAAATAGTGCTTCATGTATAAACTGAATTGGCCCACAAAAAATTAGCATAATTTCATAAAAATGTCTCCTATGCAATACAGAGATCGTAACATATAACAGAAAAGATATCTAATTGACGTAATATTGATATCATCATTACTTTTTTACAATAAAGTTCTGAAGTTGCATTACTTTTAACATAACAGTATAATAATTACATTACTTCCAAACATGGCATTTCACAGCTGCATATACATATTTTATATATATATGTTTTTATATACACACACACACACACACACTTGCACTTATGTATGATGCACTTCAGGTTTATGCAGTAAAAGACATTTTACTCAAAAGGATATGTGTCAGCTAATCTCATATATCTAAAGGCTGCAGATCTTCTGCTGAAGAATTCTTGTCTCCAGATCACAGAGGACCTATTCCATGGAAACGGCTGCGATATTAACAACTTGCACTGTGTCAGAGCAGTGGCAGCCAACAATATGTTGCAGTCCAGCTATGCAAAATCAGAAGCCTATCCACATCGAGGGAGACTAGAAGAAACAGTCCTTCAACCCCCTTTTGAATAAATAACTTTCATTATTGTGCAGCTAATCACATGCCACCCTGAAAAAGGAAAACATCTGCAATGTTCACTTTTTAAACACTGTGCACATGGAGTTTTTATGTGGTTGGTTGGCTCACGCTTTTTTTCAGATGTTTCATAACAGTGCAGTAATAGAAATGAAGGCTTTTTTTTTCTGCATAAAACAGGACTGCAGAGCAAGATTACATTTGCCAGAAATTATGTATCTTTGCCTCCATGCAATGCACTGTCTGCTTGACAAACAAAAACCACCCTGATAGTGTCACAAGTCTGTAGAGGTGTGATGGAGTGCTGCTTTTCATGCAGAGCTCTGATTTATCTCACTGCTATGAAAAAAGCCACAAGTAGGAAGGCAATTTCAGAGTGACCACTCATCTGCAGACACGGAGGAACACAGGCCTCTCCAGCTGAGAACAATGTAAATGAAATTTCTGCATGTGGCAGTGCCACTCCCATGGCTATTGTAGGGCTTGATCCCACCCTCCCTGCTCACATCCCACTGACAGAAATGAAGGTAAGGAAGAGCCTGAAGGGAAGCAGATTTCACTCTTTATTGACAGAGGTGAACACTTCATCTTTTATATCCTGGATATAAAATTATCATGCAGTCTGAGTCATTGTGGCTTTCATGTATACAAACAATAATACATATTTTTATGGACCCAAAGATGAGTACTTTTAAAGACAGGTGTTTTGTCAGAGCATCCTGACTATGGAGAGAATCCTACTTAAGCCATTAAACATTTTAATAATGTCATTCTTAGGGACCAAAACATTATAGAGCTGACATTACTATAAAGGCCAGCTAGAAACAGGGTTTCAGGGATGGAAAATTCTCTCTTGTATTATTCACTGAGGCAATAAGCAAAAGTCACCTTTTTTTGCTGTACACTTCTGGACGAACCTTCTCAGAACACATGATCAGAAAGATACAACACTTTAGCATTGCAAAGATCAGATGCAAAAAAGTACAGTGGATCTGCTCGTATTAGGTATTTGCAGTGAAATGGCAGTAACTAAAAGAAGGAAATTTCAGGAGCAGTTTAGACACTTCAAACTTCATGTAGACATGACTGCAGGATCTTTCCTTCTTCTCCTGAACTCAGTGGGCATTAAGGGTGCTCAGCACCTTGCAGGAGCAAGTCTTTCCTTCCTCTGCTTGCCAGACATCTCTGCCTTTCAGATATTCTCTGCTGCCTCTATGGCTTCTCCCTGCTACCCCCTTAATCCTGAAACATGCTCTATTTAGATATGTGTACCAGTGCATGCCATAGGCAGCTCTGCTTACACTCTACCTATTGGTTTTCTTGTCAAAACATGTACACCCCACGTTTTCTGTTGTTTTTGTCTAAGCACAGCAGTGCTCCCATGTTCAAGTGCCCAGATACATCCCAGCTGCTAGAGCAAACACACAGCTGTCCCGGTGGGGACAGAAGAGCTCGGGAGCACGGTGCTCCAAACACTCGCTGCTGGCTGTACTATTTACTCCTCTTTGTCAGCCTACTGAAGACCAAGAAGTGAGCATGTGTCCTGGAGGAAGCATTTGCAGGATGTGCCCTGCTCTGTGTCAGTCCTTTTCAGTAAAGTCACATGATATGATTAACTATCCCATGTTGTATGATGGGCGGGTCTACTTTTACCCTAGCTTTTGGGTTGTGTGTCAAGACACATATACTTCTTCTTTTTGTGTCTGAATAAAGAATATGGAAAGAAATCCAGATTTCCCTGGCTTAACCTAGCACATTTTTGTCAACCCATATAATATTATCAGAAAAATGTCATTAAGATATTAAAACCTCTGTGCAATGACATAAAATTCACGGTTCCAAGAACCATGCAAGCAGAAACCATTTGCTCCAGAGCTGACACCTTGCATTAGGAGAGCAAAGTCTCTTAAAACAATTTGCAGCAGGATAGTTTTTCGTCTTGAGTAAGACCACCTGCACGTCCTCTAAACTAGTAGGGCAAAACTGATCCTGCGTCTCCCTGTGGCACTGGAAAAGGTGTGGTCTGCCGGAGCAAGTGCAGGGTTGGATGCAGGGAAGTCCTGAGCTGTAACTAATCTGACACAAGCCACTGATTCATTATGTGGCCTTAGGCAAATCACTTCACTCCACTGCTTTTGTTTCCCTATCTGTAAAGTGAGAACAGCAACATGCACTTCGTGGGGATGCTGTGACCGCAGGTTGCAGTGCTGGTCAGTGCCTCCCAGCCACACTTTCCAAGAAAAGTTTAGCCTGCCCGCGCAGAAAGCAAAGCCAGTTCACTCCCATGGTGCAGGCTCAGTGGAGCAAAACCAGAACTGTGTAGAGGAAATTACCAAATTAGAAAGTAGAAAGCAGAGCCTGGAAAACAGAGGCTGAAAAGTCATTGCATTCAGAGAGTCACCAGGTCCTTTGGGATTTACTGAGCCTCCTCTGGTGGATCATCAATTCTGCTTTTTCTACCCCGTTATAAAAGTTTTGGCAAAGTCCTTGAGGTGAATGTTTTACCTGAGGTGGAACTTAAAAGCCATTTGATGTGGCTGTCATTCTGACAAAATTAAAAGGGAACTTTTTATGCAGACATTTGAGCCAACATTATCAAATCCATAAACAATATCCATTTTCTGCGTATGTCATGTTTCTCTTCTGACTGGTTCTTACTATCAGCAAGCAGCCTTCATTTTTTACAGAGTACTGCAAAATGCAATACGTATTATCAAGAAAAGAAAAAAGCAACGATTGAGGCAGTCTATCAAAGTCATGTTTTAACTGAGTCTCAACCACAGCAAACAACAAAATGTGCCAGTGCCAGCAGTTGAAGGAAGATGCATTTACAAGATAAAGCTTGGCCTTCTCCATGCTAAAGCACCTACTTGAGCAGATGAAGGGTGTACATGATCATTGCTTGGAGCATGTGGCTAGTAAGAAGGTATTCCTGCAGCTGCAATATTGGGCAGTAATTGGACATGTCTGTCCCATTCTCCATCCCTATGCGACAGGACACCTGTGATATGTCTTCTGACTCTGCCATTCTCTGCCAAGTCAATCCTCTCATTAGCTTCCTTAAACACCACCTGTCCATGTTGAGAAATCATTCCGAAACAGCAACATCAGTGTGTTACACTCTGCTCTTATTAGGAAGCTAGCTGCAAGCATCACAGACCTAACAGCAAGGTGCACAGCCCGAGCATTGCCACCTGTTTTGGCCGTTCCCCTGTCCTTAGTGGCTTGGTGCTATAAAAATAAAAAGGATTTTTAACAGGCCACTTATTTTTCTGCTGGTTGTTGGAGGGAATGCTGAAATGTCTTGTGGTGCATTATTCCGAACAGCTAGTTCACAGTTTATACAGCCACAGGATTTCAACAAGAGAGGAAGGAAGATTTTCAGAAAAACTTTTTAAGCATAACTGTGTACTTAATGGAGTGTAATTGCACTGAAACTTCTCTTTGATTCAACCCATTTTTCTCCTTTTTGGACACTTCTTTACAGGCTACTTGGATGCCTGTCAATGGCTTAGGAATGATCTTCTGCACTCGTCTGACGGATACTGTCATTACTCAACTGATTCCCATAGAATTATGATAATTACACCTATTAATCTGCTAATACCTCTACAGCCCATGTTCCTGCCTTCAGTATAATTCATCCCATCTATTTACAGAATCATCACCTTTTTTTCCCTGTAGCTGAGTCACCAGTCCCAATACAGTGATGCTTTGGGTTTCTTTGAACTCTTTTACTGACATCTCTTCTGTACCTGTTGTATGAATTTCGAGAGGAGGTCTGTTGTGACTTTCTCAGGAGATCTACGGAAAACCCTTTGATTCTTCTTTCAACCAACATTGATTCATTGGGAGAGCAAGGATGGAGGGCATACTCCTCATATGCCTGGCTAGATCATTGCACAGAATAAGCCTTTGCAGGAATCCTACCAAGTTAAAGTTACTTTCTTGCAGCAGAGAACGGTGCAGCAAGTGTCCCAAACCACATGACTATCAGACTGGGCGTTGCAGCCACCTAACAACATTAGAAGACAATTACCATGCAAAGCAGGGAAATACAATCTGACAGCATAAAGGTTTCACCAGAGACAGAACTATCTGCGTTACAACAGACCGCCCTGCATCACACGCTGCGACGTTTGCATACACGAATCCCTGTCTAGGTTAAAGAGTCCTGCTGTAATTTTGCCTGCCGTGGGAACCCATTGTTAGATTGTGACAGGAAAAAGAGAGAGAGGGAAGGAGATAGCTATTTCATTCTGTTTTATTTGATGAATTAAGTGTATTTTTTCCTATTCTGTGTCAATAAGTTTATAGTAATAGTACACAGTGCCTTCGAGATCCATTTGCAGGACATTTGGCCCCAGATTGCTCTCTTTCAGCTGCACAGCAAATCCTCCTTATAATCCTCCACCCTGACTTTTCCATCCCTACATGGAGGGCTAAAGATGAACCAGGAGGTCACCAGGACATCAGCCACAAGGAGGGCCTGGAGGGATTTGGGAGTATCACAGAGGAGAATGAGACTGAATCGCTGGAGGCCTTTGTGCGCAGCCATTGCAAACCCAGCAGACACAAACCACAGTCAGGGCTCCTTCATCTGCAGCTGGGGTCTGAGGCAAGCCACTGCAGCACACAAGGCTCTTCTAAAAGGTTAAGAAATTTATTTTTCATGTCCATGAAAGTACATGGGCCTTGGGAATAATTTCCATCTCCCTCTCCACTTCTGTTCAGCTCCGATACACATTAAAGTACATAATACATGGCTAAAGCCATTGCCAGGCTGGGTCACAGCTCTCTGCCTGTTTTTCCAGTTTCAAAGCATTAACTATCTTGGAAAAATGTGCAGAAGAAGTATTTGACACATTAAAAAATAAACAGCTGGAGGAATAAAAGGGTGGGTGTGCAGGGACTACTGAGTACAGTCCCTCTTACAAAAACACTAGAAAACAAAGAAGATTAAGTTGTTGAGTAATTATTTCAAAACTAAGATGCAAAAGGAGGTGAGGAGACTGGTACATTCATTAAAACTGCAGGTAGTAGCAAGCTACTGTCAGCACATTAATCACGATCTCTAGTACAGCACCAACTAACGCCTTCATTTTGTCACAAGGACAGTCAATAGGAAGGTGCGGTTGTACCAGCATGAATACTGTGGGACAGATGCTGTGATTCAGGAGACCATTGTTCCTTCCTAGCTCCCGCAGGAAAGGGATTCACTGCTGCAGTGTATTTGTGCTAAATTATCACACCCACATTGGCCAGTGGAAAAGCAGTGTGATTCTACCCATTCCTCTTCCCTTGTCCATTTGCTCCCAAATGATAGGAACAAGCAAAATGTTTTCCCATTTATCCCAACCTGACCAGACCCAATTTCCTAAATAACACCACATGAAGCCTACAAGGCAGGTAGCCCATAGGCACAAGACCCAGATCTCTCCAATGCCTAAGTTGTCTAATGCTGTTCTGAAAGAAGAGCCTTGCAACTCAGGTATGACGCTGATGAAATATTACCATCATTCCTCCTGAAAGTAAATCAATTTATCACAGTGTTGTTGGCTTTTATTCCAGAAATTCCTGATACAAAGTAAAAAATATCATGGTACTAAATATTTTGCAGTAATAAATTAATATAATCACAGATTTAATACTACCTATAAAATGTTCTTCCTCGGGAGAAAACAGGTACTTTTCTACTGTTGTGATATTCCTGGCAGTTGATAGAAATGCAAAGTTAAACAACAGAACCTCCTTTAATTTCACAGACTGTGATTCTTTCATAAAACTTTTAAAGATCAATTATGTCCCATCAATGCAGAAGTCAGGCTGAACTAAGTGATTTATGCATAAATAGCTTTATACAGTCAACTACTGTAGAATGAGCAACTCATCTGTTAAACGTACATTCAAAGAACTGTTATTTTTGGCACTGTATTGTACTTTACCATTACATTAATCTTTCTGATGCTTCATATATTCTGTCGTGGAGGCATCTTGTTGTACATGTAGCTCTGTGTGACTTTCATAAAACCTGTAGTTGAATAAAATAGAAATTGAAATCAGAGACCAATTGTTTACTGATGGGCCTGTGCAATATCCCAAACACAAAATGAAAATGGTGAATTAATGCTTTTCAAAGCCACCCTCATTTTTTAGGTTTATCTCACAGTCAGTCTGTTTAAGACAAAAAAAAAAAAAAAGATAGATTTTCTTTCCTTTCCCCTGGAAAACAGAGGAAGCATGTGCATTCCAGTTGAAGCTGGAAGTGTGGCTGGGTGTGATTTTTGAAGAAATGATATTGCAATAGCTTTCTGGGCCTTTCAGTATAAACTGACAACTTACCTAAAAACTGACGGTACTCTTCCTCATCTGGAGCAGAGTTAGCAACACTCAGACAAGTCTTTGAAAACTCCTTCTCCAGCTCAGAGGGGCTGGAAATATCAAGCAGCCATCATCTGGTGGTAGAACTTGCGTACTCTGGTGAGAGCTTAAGAAAATTGTGTCTGCCTTATTTTTAGCTCCATAGTAGTCGGTAATTTTATCACTGGGTACCTCTCACCACTGTTGCAACACAGCAGGCAATACCCACAGCTAATGGAGAGTGGGGAGGAGCAGGGAGCCCTCCTGGATCTGGCATTTCCCTCCTGCTGCAGGGCAGCTGCCAAGTTCTCAGGCTGCAAGGGTGAGGTCAGGAGAAGAGTTGAGGAGCAGGATAGGTCCCAGTGGGTGGCACAGCAGAGCTCTATCCCAGTACAACAAAAGGCTGTTTGTAGTCTATCCAAAGAAACCACACACTACCAGAGCAAGATGTTGGTGTACACTGGCCCCTTCGTGAGTCTGAGAAATGGTCTACAGTCAGTATCCAACCAGAGATCTTCAGAAGTATTTTTGGACTAGCTTATAAAATATACCTGCATACTAGTGAAAATGCAGTCTCATTAATAGTTTCATTTCACATTTTTAACCGAAGAATTAGAATTATGTTCATGGTGGCTCTTTAACCAGGCAAAAGAGCCACTAGATATTTTGATTTTGCTGTTGAAGAGTCCTGCAAGTCCAAACTCAAAACAGTACACAATCCAAAGGCTAAAGTAACAAAGAAATCCTATCATAGAGAAGAAGAAACAGACAATATCTGTTCAGGCAATATCTAACAGAGCAAAGCATTAACATTCGAAAATCCTTTTCTTATTCTTAAGTCTGTGATCATCGAATGAGTTGAGGTGCATCTTTAAAATCTCCCTGCAAAGTAAAGGATTGCAGCATGTGCTGGTTTGGGCTGGAATAGAGTTAATTTTCTCCATAGCAGCTAGTATGGTGCTGTGTTTTGGATTTGTGCTGAAAACAGTGTTGACAACACAGGGATGTGTTAGTTATTGCTGAGCAGCGCTTGCAGAGTCAAGGGCTGTTCTGCTTCTCCCCCCACCCCACCAGCGAGGAGGCTGGGGCGGCACAAGGAGTTGGGAGGGCACACAGCCAGTACAGCTGACCCAAACTGGCTAAAGGGATATTCCACACCATATGTCATCATGCTCAGCATATAAAGCTGGGGGAAGAAGGAGGAAGGGGGCTGACATTTGGAGAGATGGCATTTGTCTTCCCAAGTCACCGTTAGACGTGATGGAGCCCTGCTTTCCTGGAGATGGCTGAACACCTGCCTGCCCATGGGAAGTGGGGAATGAATTCCTTATTTTGCTTTACCTGTTAAACTGTCTTTATCTCAACCCACGATTTTTCTCACTTTTACCCCTCTGATTCCCTCCCCCATCCCACTGTAAGGGGAGTGAGCGAGCAGCTGTGTGGTGCTTAGTTGCCGGCTGGGGTTAAACCATGACAGTCCTTTTGGCACCCAACATGGGGTCTCTTCAGGACACGTCACCTCCTCCCCTGGTGGTATTCCAAAATTTTTGCCTTCTGGCCAGTCCGTGACCACTTCCAAGATTCCTGGGTGACTGGGGCTTCCTGTTCAAGCCTGCTGTGTGATCAGTGCGACCCACTTACTCCACGTGGCATCAGTTGCATGATGTGTAGAGGGGACCCTCCCTTTGAACCACGACACAGCAATACAAAGCTTATTGCACATCTAAACCTATTATTTAAAAGAAGCAGTTACAGCTCTGTCATACCCAACAAAACCTCCCTAGAAAACCAGGAAAGAGTAGTTTTTTCTGCCAGCATTAGGATGAGCATGGGGGAGAGCATGAGAGGACTTAGAAAACATGTTTGTCTTTGGGCCTGATTTATTGTTATTTTTCTATCAGCAGTGTGGCTGAGCCCCTGAGCACTGCAGGAGACGACCCTCTGGGCTGCTTTGTGCTGTGCCAGTGGATGGTGGATGGATCACTCTGCGCTCGGTCTAGCTCAGCTGCCTCTCTCTTTCATAATGATGCTGTGGGTGGGGAGACCAGAGTGTGATTGTCTCAGTGCATTGCAAGAAATTACAACCAAAACCGAAAAAGAAACAACCATAAAGGCTTAAGAGCCCCATATCCAGCAGTCACTAGCTCTTAGGAGGAGAATGAAGGAATCAGGAAAGGAAGGAAGTGGAAAACTCTTATCATAAGAACACAGTCTTTCATCAGAGGCACTTCTTCTGCTATGTCCTTACATGCTCTGAACACAAGGTACGTACTTACAGAGTTTCATGTTTTATTGATCATCCCATACTTAAGTTCAGCTAATGGATGGTACCAGTTATTCAACCGGTTAGTAGAGGAGAGATTTTAAATCATGCTGAAGCACAAATACGACTCACAAGACCGTACTCTGCAGATTTTATGCAAGTGCTAGAGCATCATAGCTTACAGTTCAAACACAGTAAAGATTTTGAAAAGAAAAGCAGAATGGCTCTGATTCCACATTGCTCTGCATCCTGCAATCTTCTACATACGTACAAAATGTAATGCAGCCAAACAAAAGCAGTGTTTTTCATCCACTTTCCAGTGACACCAGTGAGGTACCTATCCAGGCAGGTCATTTAGGAGTACACACAAATTTCAACACGCAAGCACCGTAATGCTACTTCTAACTTCCCAACAGGGTAGCAAGAGCTGCTTTGCTGGATTGGGCCCTAAATAACGACTTGCCATACAAGACAAAGGAAGATACAGTATTTTCTATTAGATAACCATTTTAACCTCTTCTTTAAGTAAACAGAGCGCAAACTGAAGGTTCAGTCTAGCTGGCAGGAAAGCTCGTTTCATTAGTAATGGGAATTTAACCTGTAGGAAACAGGGCGGGGGGAGGGGAATTAATTTTGAACATGCCTATCTGAACACACAGTCACAGCACTTGGAGAGGAACCTCGCTTAGAGGTCCCTGGCGACGATGAGAAAAGTTTTATTAATTTCCCTTGAAGAACAGCAGGCAAGGGTAGGAAACATGTCCCTGCAAGTCTCCAGTCTGAAAGGGGCTGCAACACACAGATAGGGGCAGCCACAGCAGGGTCACCCTTAACAGAGGTTGCTTCTTTCCAAAAAGCAGCCTGGAGGCGGAAAGGAGTTTCCACGATGCTGCCTCGGTGGGGCTGCTCCTTCCTGCCCCCATACGAAGGTGAGGTTCTCCTCAAGGACTTCTTGTACCGAGGGGTTTCCCATGCCTCCTCAGCTCCAAAGGGGAGCTGAGCAACCAGCGCTACCCCCGGACAAGACACAGAGAAACACACGTCTGAGGGCAGAGATGGCAGGAATTGGTATTAACCTTCTCTGTCTTCATGGAAGGGCTGAGGTAGGGTCATGTGTGAGGATGGCCAGTAACCTCCCTGTGGTACAGGAAGGGTGAGAGTCTCCATGACTGTCGTATTACTTGTGTTACTATATAGTAATGTAACAGGCAGGGGTTTTGTCCCCATTTCTCTGCTACGCTGAGCTTCTTCCTGAGCTGTTCCTCCCACAATTTTGTGTTGCTGCAGTTTTGCTTGTCTTTGCGAAGCAGAAGAGCACCAGCATCTCCTGTCGCTTAGGAAGAACTGTAAAAACCCTGATTTGAAAGGACCTCTGGGCCTGCTGCCTGGCTGCTTCAGGCAGCAAAGGATTCGCATGCTATTGAATTACGGTCTTCTGTGGTTGAAGGGAGCAGCAAGGGAATGGCACGCTCACTGGCTGATAGCGCAGCTGCTGAAGCATCTTTTTACAGATTTTAAACATCAGGTCTCTCTCCTATAGTAGCTGTGTTGCATAAACAGCACATGCAGTGCCTTAGCTTTCAGACTAGCATCCAACTGCTGAGAACAGCTTAGCCTGATGTCTGGTGGGGTTAGTCTAACAGTATATATAAATTTATACATACTCCTGCATTACAGAATTATGTTATACGCACATACAAAAATGCAATCATGCCTTATGTAAGGTAAGCATGTTTACATGAGGTATCCCAAAACACATACCTCTAAAGCCCTATGGAATCATCCATATCAACATTATATACTATAGAACAGAAATATTTTTTATATTATTTAAATACAAAACGTTTACAGGTTTTGATTTTCAAATTACACCTGTCCAGTCTTTACAAAATAATGCAGGTATGCATACAGATCTGAGTCCATGTGCATATATCTAAAAGATCACATATGTATATATACTGTACATATAAAATCACACACTGTGTGTGTGTATATATATATATATACACATTCTCTGTAATATGAATGTGTTATTATGTGAGAAGAGAACATAACAGCTTGTTTCCAGGGAAATTACAGCTAAAGTTCTTAAGCACATCTCTCTCTGCCCACATGAAGAACATTTGAGGCAGTGGAAGAAAAAAAAAATAAGACTATGGTATGATCTCACACTTGCATGCAAGACAGAATTTTGCAAGGCTATGAAGAAAGCAAGGATATACTTTTTCCTCCAGCTGCCAGTGACTGTTGAGCTCAGATACTGCAAGCCAGGAGACATTCCCTCTCATAGAGACAAGACACCACCAAGCTGCTGGTGACTCCCATCTTGCTCCTCAGCAAAATCTTCCATCAAGTTGAAGAACTGGCAGCCTTTTGAAGGTACCAATGAAAATGTTTCAAAAGCAGCAGTAAAGTGGCAGTGAATCCACTTTCTCTCCTCCTCCTTTGACAACCTTACATACCACACATACACACATGCAGATTATCTATCCTTATACTTATGAATGTATTTCTCTAATGCATGTGTACCTGCATGCCCAATATAGAGTGGTTCTACAGGAGTTTAGGACAAATGGTTAAAAGAATGTAAAAATGTATGCACTTCTACATGTGCACAGATTATCTAGGACTCCGTTACTCATGAGCAGAACAAACGCAAATGAGTGGAGAAAACTGCACAAAGCTGTGTCTTTCACCTATTTTATTTCTTTATAACATTTATGGAGGAATTTCAAAGCTAATTCTCAATCGTAACTTGCCATTTTACAAGCATGTTTAACATCTGCCGTGTCAGGTAAATGTGTAGCTATTTACTCTTCTGTAGAGATGGTGCTGATTACATAAAGGAGCAGGTGTATGTCTTGGGTAATGCAGCTGAAACAGAAATATTTTGTCCCTGGGGAAACCAGCCATGATGTATGAAATGTGCTGAGGATACAGGATGCAGTGCTTACTAGGAAAGTCTCAACAAATTCCCTTGCAAGGTGTGCACCTCTGTACATCGGGAGCATCACCACCAGGTACCTGAATGTGCTCTAATGAAATTATTGCACTGACAGTTGCAGACTCTGTGCTTTCAACAGGGAGGCCAACAGCAATTTTCCTTCACAGCAAGACAGACTACGCCCTTTTTCTCTCTGTCTCACACAAACACACACACTTTGCATACAACAGCCCTTAATATGCTCTTCTTTCCTTTGGGGACCACAGATGTCCTGACTCAACAAGCGCATGCAGCTGGCCAGGACCCTGCTGTGGAGCTTCGTTACTGTAATGGTTATGAACTGTGCCAAAACCTACCACTTTCTCCTTCTGTGCCAGTACCATCGTTTTGCTCTAGGTGCTCTTCTCCACATTTAACCTCAGATTACAGCCCGCACCCATCACTGTCTGCCCTGATGTTGTTCTCCTCCATGACAGGCAATCAGCTCCCAGATCATACTCACAGCCACCTGCTGCACCTTTCTCCATTTCAGCTTAGCTTTCCTTTCATCCACCCAAAATATAGCACCTCCAAGCCATATCACACATAGGCAGCCTGTCTTTGGACGAAGTTACCTCGCAGTATTTACTACGTAATTTGGTAGCTCACTCCATAATGGGCTCTACTCTGGCTGCAGGCAGATCTAGTCAAGATATGTTAATTAGCAAGCAAGCAGACCTATGAAATATTGGCCTAGTAATTATCCACTGAAAATTTTCATCTTACTGAACCATTTTTGAGCCCATCTAAATTGCTTCCCATCAGCCCAGCAGGGTTGTTTCAGAGGTAGTGACTGCTACAGTACAAAGAGGGTGAACCTTTCTAATGAAAAACCCTTCCTGAGAGTAGTATGCAAATAGGATTTGTTTCATTCCTTATAGTCAGCAACTCTAAATGCTGCATGGCTGCCCCACTAGCTAGAAGAAAGGCATCGTGCTGGATGTACATGCTGCCCTCTCTCCCTGCTGTTTCTTTCCTCAGTAAAATTCACGCTCAGGAAGAGCAGCGTAGTCAATATAGCTCACTGAGCAACGCAGCACAGAGGAATGAGGCTCTTGCAGAGAATATAGAGTCACACTGCAGCCTTCTCACTTCTGAAAGCCCAAGTGGTTTCCAAACATTGTGCCCTTCCCTGTACGCTCTGCTCACAATCTGGAAAATCATAAAAGGGTTGTAGTTCAGAATGGTGCAGAAAGGGCAATGAAATACTGCCCTGCTGGCACAGTTCAGTGTTAGGTGCTGCTCTGACTTCATAAATTGCAAGAGACCACAGGGTCTTGCCTGATGGAGAACTTCCTCAGTGGATTTTTAACAGCTCTTTGATCTGAGACTTCACAGTGTGATGCACAGATTGACTGAAAGACACAATGATGTTACTGAAGTTTGAGGGTTGTTTGATTGGTACAGAATTGTACTAGCTCCCCTTGTCTCCTGTGTCATTTAATTTGATCTTTCTTGAGCTTCTTCCCTGACATTTCTAATCATACAGCAGATTTTTGTAAAAGCCAGGGGAGCAGAGGGGAATGCAGGACACTGGATTGTTCTCAACCTTTTGCAAATGCAGTGGCCTACCACAGTATTTCTCTCTTTTGCAGGGGTGCTTTCCTGGAGTTTTCCTCCATTCTTCCATCACATCTGTACAAGCGCATTTAGAGATGAGAATTCAGAAAAAAATAAATGTATGAGCACAGACCTTGCAGGGGGTGAGTTTGTCATTATTCTCTTTAATGGCATTGATTTCCTTTTCATTTTCACTGCTGAAGAGAAAAGAAGAACTGTAAATAAGAGAATAACGCTACTGTCACACTGACATACTGTAATGAACAGCACAATACGCCTTGAATGAAAAACACAGGAAAGCAGTTCTGCAAAACTACCATTTCCAGGGTCATAGGTGATGTATTTATGGAGTTTTATTTTTTCCTGGCTTATTGTGTAATGGAATCATTGAAATGCAGAACCAGAAGGTGCTCAAGGGGTCACACAGAATAGCCCTTAGTGAGACATTTAACTTCCTCCTCCGAGGACAGGGGAGTTTGGCATCCCGCCGCACCTCCCCTAGTGCCTGGGGACCGAGGCTACGGGTGCAGAAAGCCCAGTTCATCAGGGCATGGGATGAGCTGCACCTACCCAGCATGTTCCTTCTGCCCCTACAGCAGCCCTGGACCCGTGCAGGAAGGTTGAGCTGAGGAAGACTTTTGCCCAGAGCAGACCACTGCTGCACCAGAATAAGTCACCCTAGCACCCTCATGAATGAGCTTTTGGGCAAGCCAGAAACAGACATGAGGCTGAAAACTTCTCATCTACCCAACCCCTCCTTGTACCAAAACACAGTCCCCTGTGTCCAGACCCCCATGTATCCAATTTGCCTTCATGAACTTAACCCAAGATGTTCTATAACTGTGCATGCTGCATTTACCCTAGAGAGAAAGCTTTTCCTAGTATCAAAAATAATTGGTAAATCAGGCTAATTTATTCTGGTCTCTCAGCAGAAAGTAAACCATGGCATAAATTACTAGTTCCAGAGTAATTTCTAATAAATTACTAATTCCAGAGTAATGTTTCATGCTTCTGTCATTACTCCATGATAAAGCTTGACCCTAAGCAATTTGAGACTTATATTTTTCAAATAGGACTGTCACAAACATAATCCAGCAAGAAGGCAAGGATAGAAAGGTTTGCTGTTTCTTAATGAGAAAGATGCTTGGAAACACCTCTTTTTAGGGTGATGCTAAGATACAAGTGAGTAACTTGTAGCGACCTTACGTGGTAGGGTCAGAGACAACCTGAGAAGATGACTTGGAAAACCTGGACTGGTGATGATCTGTGACAAGAGGAAGTAAGTCTGTTTTAATGGAAATATTTCCTGACATAACTATTCGGAGATATTTGAGTTCAACAGTGAGTCAGACCCAAAAGCAATGAAGCTATTCGCACTTATTCAACCAAATCTCATCAAAAACTACCTTTATGAAAAAAAAGCTTTAATGATACTAGAGAAAGGGGGCTGGAGGAGGGGCAGGGGTGGTAACCACCAGGTTAAGCTAATTAATAGGGTTTACAAAAAAAAAAAAAAACCACACAAAACAAAACAACAAACCACAAAGGCATTTGTTTGGTGATTGCAACAGAAGCCCAGAGGATATTGTGAATTCTTCTAGACTTCAGCAGAATACCAGTCATAGTGATTTTGTCCCTCTCCTATCTAGCAATTATATGCTCACATTTTACTTGATCCTAGTCACAGTTCTTTAATTCTTCTTGTGGAGCAGACTTCACTGAAACAGATTATCATACAGCAAGGTCTTTGCTATTTCCCTTGCTGCATTTATCTCTCCAGAGACTTGTGTAGGAAACCAATCACAGCATCAGCTTCTTTCTGTCCATGCAGAAACATGAAAGGTTATGAGTTTCACTACTCAAGACTGCCTTATAGTCTAGTATTTTAAATGAGGCCATTTGAAAGAGAACTAAACCTCAGAAAATGCCATAAACCTCCTTGGAGAGTATGTATTCTTCTGCAAGTTAAACTTAGCTACAAGTCTGAATTTACAGTTAGCTTTAGTATAGACTTGCAACAGAATGAAGGAGTAAATGCCATGATGTCATGCTGAGACAGACCTTTATGTGAAAGAAAAAAATGCATACGTGAAATTCTGAAGTACTTGGAAGCAGTGAATCTGAGCATTAGTGTCCAGAGAGGGAATTTATGTGATACGCAGATTTATCTGTCCTTATAGGGTCAAGTTTTTTATACTAGTGGCTTAACAGTAGGGGTTTAGGTTTTGTGCTCACAAGAGTTTTATGATGCTTCCTGAATATTTCTTTGCCTATCAAGCATTCACAGACAGAGTAGGAATAAAGATCAATGTATTTTTAACTTACTTACATGGTACATTTGTTACAGATTATGCCATTTTGAAGACAGACAACAAGCCTCAGAGCATGACTGTGAAGCAGACCTTCAGCCAGAAGATGAGTTCTGCCTATAGGAAAAGAAGCACAAGAAAACATACTTAGATGAAGAATTGTTGTATGTCAGACATTAAACAAGAGACAGAAGGAAAGCCACAGGGAGAAACAACAATGATTTAACTGTACACTAAGAAATGCAAGCTGGGTCTACTTGAAGATCATCTAAGGAGAACTTGAAGAGCTGATATGCCAGGCAATCACTGGCTCTTCCGTATCAGTTCTCCTCAGCTTGTACCTGCCAGCGTGACTGTAGGTTGTTGGCCAGCTTTCTGTAAAATAAGCTCTACAAGCAGCTGGGGGGTTTTATACATGAATATTAGTTACCAAAGAAAGAAAAGAGCAGAAAAGAGGAGAGCAGCAGCCGAGCAGCAGGAAAGATGTCCAGAGTTGCAGGGCAAGCAGCCATTCCTGGGAGCCGCAGGGGTGGGAGCCCGGTGCTCTGGGCCATGCTGAGTGTGCAGAACATGAACAAGAAAAAAGCCTGGTCATCACCCAGAAGTCCGAGGTGAGGTAGACTTTGTCTGAAGCCACAGCAGCAAACTAAGGGGCTGCAACAGAGCAGCTGGGCCTGGAGCAGCAGCCTGGCAAGGGCCAAGGAGCTGTCAGACGGTCGCAGAGAAAATGGGCTTTTAACTCTTCCAGGGCAAGTCTGTAACAGGGAAGTATTTGGACCACTGAAGGTGAGTAAAAGATCTTGCTGGTCCTACTTCCATTGACTTGAAACACTGTCTGCTTCACCAGATGAAATGGGCTCCACAGAGCTTCCAGGTCCCACGGGAACATGCCAATGCAGAAAGGTACAAAGGAAATGTCACCACCTTTCCCATGCAATGCAATTCACACTGACACACATCACTCTGAACCCCTCTCCCAAACCATTTGCATTTACAAAATGAGCAACTCGCACTTGCAGTTTTTACTTTATTGCCTGATCTGAACACCGGTTGCTTAATCTCTAATGCTTCTCTTAGGGAGTTTCTAGGTATCAAGACTGCCACCCTGCAGATGAGGAACCTGCTACCTGGAAGGCTGTGCAGTGTGTTTTAGAAGCAAAAGATGGACCGAAGTCCAGCTCTCCCTCAGAGCAGAGTCAATACAGCAGCACAATATTTGCAAGTAGCTTCAGTGACATGAAATTTAACTGACATAAAAATGTAACCGAATGCTGTTAGCTTGTGCATGCCTGCCAAAATCAAACTCTTACTCCAGTGTGCTCAGAGGCGTTACACAGCTCCTGAGCAAGAGGAGTACATCAGCACCACCTCCTGGCAGCTGCCTAACTCCAGAGATTTGTGAAATGACGAACTGCAGGAGAGAAAAAAATCTGATCTCCACGTGGGAAAAACGGCAAAATCATGCTGTCCATGCACTAACGATAATATTTCCAATTCCCATAATCGTCTTTTGGTACCAGGATATGTCCCTGCTATTTGGGAGTGATCGTCTAAATGGTAGCTAATGCCTTGAATGAATGCAGGGCACCATGGTAGGGAGCGGGATGAGAGATAAACACACCAAGACGCACATCTTTGGCACATAAGGACTTGGGTGAAACAAGCCCAAAAGCTCTCCCCACATTATGTGTTGTCATCTGAAGATCAAAACACTCCGAAACTTTAGTGCAATGGCCTGAGAGAGGTTTTGAAATGTGTATAAGCAGTCTTTGCAGTAAGAAAGTCTGAGTACATCCATGCTTTGCTTGCTCCCCACATCAGTGTAGCCAAGACTGTGGTCTTCTTACAAAAGCCAGAAAAGTGATGTCAACATTTGTCTGGAGCAGAGAAAAAGCAATTCAAAGATAAGTGCTGGCAGTTCCTTCAGAATGTGTTGGATCCTGTACTTGAACATTATGGCCTTGCAAAGGGCAGCACGTTGATTATCAGCACTACGAAAAGGATCAAGACAGCTTCCTAGCTCTTTCTTTGCACACTTGACAGTGCAAAATTATGATGTAGGAGGGAAATCACTGAGCATAAAATGCTCCCTGACTCTCAAAACTTACAGGGAGAAAAAGGGAAAGAAACTCTTGCAATAGCAAATGAAATTATATTATACTTACACCAGTTTTTCAAGCTGTGAGATTACTCAAGTAAGCAGAACTGCTGGTAACCAGGAGGAGGGCCAGCTGGCAAACTGAAACCTGTTTATGTCTGTGGGAAAGATTAAGGTCCTAAAACAGAGGGAAAATAAACCTTATTATTTTTAACTAAACCTAAAAAAAAAAAAAAAAAAGGAATTTGGGAGAAATCCTGACTTTAATGCCTCACAAAGAAGCTGCAAACTTCAACATTTCACAAAAGCTGAACAGCGACCTCTCAGGATTTGCACAGAGGGCTTCTAATTTGAAGGTTAGAAAATTAATTTTCCCACTTCCAAAGTTCAGTGAAAAGGTTTTCAAAAGCCCTCTTCTTTTTCTGGTTTATATAGCTCCCCTCCCTTCACTTTCTTGTGGCCAAATACAACTTCTAATATACATCAATAGAAGAGCTATTTGCAGGTATTAGCAAGGGCTAGCACCTTTTTTTTCCCTTACACAGATTCAAGGCCTTTGTTTTTATAATGACTTAATTTATTAGTCATTTTTAAAGGTTATTTAAGGATAATTTCTGCTCATTCACTAAAAGAAGTGTCACGAGTTAATCTGGCTCCTGTGGGAGAACAGAATGACACTCCAAGGACAGACTCAGTCCCTCTGCTCTTCAGCCTTTGACGAAGAGTCACCTGGGCAATTGTCACTGCGGTGCTATGATAGGCAAGCAGGTTATGTTCCATTAAACCTGGGGACAGAAATGTTTTTCCCTGGCTCAAAGCTAAATCTCACAGATCCTGCTTCAAAATTTAAGCTGATCAGGGAATAAATCAATATCTAAATCTGCTTGGAATCATGAGGAGGGAATATTAGTAAAAGTGAGATGTCACAAGTTCTATGTCTCACCTACCACTTCCCAAGCATACTAAATACAAGATACACCACCTTTACCCAAAAATCAACTGAACAAGTCTGTTTTGCTGGTCAGGAGGAACCACAGAGGGAGGCTACACAGCACACATACGTGAATAAAAGCCAGATAAGTAGGTCAACTTCTCCTTAAGTACAATATTTTTTTAACCTTCCTTTAAAGCTTAATATCTCAAAGCAATATCAAGTAGATTTCCTGAGTGGACATCCAACCCCTATTTCAAGCTCTAGACTTTCCTGAGTTGTTGATAGTGAACCTTAAAATTAAGGAGGAGGGGATGGATCGTTCCCAGAGCTGTCCATGGCTCCATCTCAGGTGGATATGTGTTGTTGGTAGCAGTGAAGACCATAAGGTAGAAAACACTTGTCCTTACCATTCGTACCCAACTTCCTCTCCAATCACTCAATGCTTTCAAAAGCTGGGACTGCAGTTTTGCTTTAGTCTGTGCAACAAGTTCTTATGCAAAATCAGAGGTTTTGTGAGACAGACATGAGACAACCTTTTTCACTAATATGCTCAAAGCAAACAACAATCTGAATATACCAGACACCTCATCATGGCAGATACATCTTTTCTACGTGTGTATTTAAACATACGATAATGCATAGCATATGTTTGAAGAGCGGGACAGTAAGCATTCATGTTGCCAAGCTAGGGGATGGTTATTCAAATCTGTTATAAAAAGCAGGATGCAAGTATTGGTATTATTCATCAGTCCTATAAAGAAGAATAATTATCCCTGTTAAAAGGCCTAGGTTGCTGGAGTTAATTCAGGGGAAACACTGATGAGCAAAAGCACAGCCCCCAAACGCTGTGCTTACACCACTTTGGTAAATTAAAAATAAATAATTTCTTAATGATGAACAGACAGATATAAACATAATAGTTATTTTCTCTTAAAAGGAGCTTAAAGATCAACTGAGAAGTTTGGCTTACCAAAACATGCTCACATTTTGCAACCAAATGAAATAATTTAAGTTAGAAACTTTTAATTAAAAGTGCTTTATAAATTGCATTCATTATGTATGTTTGCAGTGATATATTTCTTTGCTCTCTGAAGCAATCTGTTTTCCGTGGTTTCTTTTTTTTCCCACTTAATAAATTATCCTCATTTACACAAAATGTTAATACCAAACTCTTTATTAATAGGATAAATATGGACTTCAGTAACAACAAATTATGTGGTGTCACTATTAAATGATCTGCCCCTTCCCAGCTTAAGTTCACTGTTCAACACCAAGCCTGCCAATGGTTTGGCAGCTGCTTTTTGCAGCACAGCACAAGAAACATTTAAAGCAAAGCTTTTAGGAATTACTCCTTTGGAGTGGTCTAGTACAATCTGAGGTTTCCTGTGCCCTATTTTGAAAGAGGACTGTGAGCATTTCCCTTCGCTGCATTGGCCTTCCTCCCACAGTGCTGCAGCAGATTAGGATGCTCAGGAAAGCCAGTGGCAGGGCGGACAGACTCTTTCTTAGCTGATTTGAACAGCTTGACATTTAAACAAATTTAAGACATGAGCCCCCAAATATATTATGTTTTCTCACAGATTTTGCCTGCTATGCCGGATGCTCTATCCTTAAAGAGAACACACAGACAGAGACAACTCAATGGAAAGGGGAAAAGACTGCTTCCATAGTAGCATTACAAGCTGCAAGGCGTATGCAATGATAGCAGAGCGTCTTGCTTTTCTTATAAAACCTTATTGAATTTTTTTCACAAGAACAAAAAGTCGGGACATGGCCTTCGGCTGTCTCAAACACTCCCAGCGCTGGCACCCAGGCAGCAAGGAGAAGACTACCACCTGGTGCAAAAACAGGGGCCAAGGAGGAAACAATGGAAGGACTAGGTTAGGACGAGTAATGGCTAAAGATCCAGGCAAAGCTGGTAAGACTGTGTTTAGCTTAGAAAGAGGACTGACCTCAGAGGACTGAAGAAGAGACCGTGATAGATGTAGTCAAGAAGGATCTCTAACCACCAAAGGAACTCCCTCTTCAAAATGCAGAGCATAACCCCAACTTCCTAAACCTCACCACTCCCCTGATATCAGCCATGGGCTATAAAGTACCTTGGAAAGGGCACTTTTCATTCTCCTTTACTGCTGGTAAACACAAGCGATGACAATCTGATACTGCTATCAGTTATTCTGCTGCTGAAGTGACAAAGATCTGTGTGATAGAAGGCTCCAGTTCTGTCAATAGACAATTCCTCATGAGAAAATTTCTGGGTTTTCAGTCTGACTTCTAAAAACCCAAGAATACATAGGCGTTTCTTCTGAAGAATCAGTAAGGTTGCAAAGTCAAGGATTTAAAAGTTAACAAATGGTAGAATTTGTGCAAATTCACTATGATACAGTTAAAAACTACAGGGTCATATGACATCATGTTCTTTATAGGCTCTCCCACATCATTTAGTGAATAAAACAAACAGTACTCAACTAAATGAACACATTTTGTTTTCATTGTTCATTCTGATCCTCCAGGCCTTGCATGCTGCAGTATTGTTTACAAACACCAAGGGGCTGGGACTTACCTAGGTTTCAATGCTCTCATTGTAGACATCTGTTCCTGAGCTGGCCACCTACCTTCTCTATAAAGCAATGAAGAGGATATAGGCAATTTTAAGAAGTAATTCTTGAGACCCAGTTGAAACACCTGCTTTATGATAAGATAAATCATGCCCTACAAGTGCCTGCTTCTCACCTTCAAAAGAAGCCAAGGTGCAAACACCAACACCTAGTTGGATAAATCCCATATTCACAGCCTTAGATTTTTTTCCAGAGTCCATCTGTATACCTTAAGCACAGCTTTTAATACCTTTAGTGGCAGTTGTTGAGTGCTCAGCAATTTTGAGCATTGGACTTAGATGTATTCAGTCAGGTACTAAAAATTGACACCTTTCCAGACAATGACCATGTGAGAAAAGTCAGTGGACAAGCAACAGCCAGGAGTTTTGTGGCAAAGGCCAGAAAAGACTCTCTCTCCCTCCAGGGCAGTAGTATTGCCTCACCTAAGAATTTGTCTTTCCCCTAATTTACAGTTCTCTTAGCTTCCTTTTTTAGGGAATTTCCTATTTTTAGGTGATTTTGCAACTCAATGACCCTTAGGATGTAGGCCGTGCATGTGCATGACAAAGGTATGAGAGTGGAAGACGAAGGCTACTTCTTTGTTATTCCATGCAAAGGCACTCGTGATTGCCTGCAGACTGCTGCAGCTGACCTCCGGAGGGTCATCAAACAGCCAAAGCTTATTTGGTCTGCATGGACAGTGGAGGTTTTATAGCAATTTCAAAGGTGTTTACCATCTTCACCCTAACAGAGAAAAAGCAGGCTCAAGAGCTGATCAAATTGTAGCCTGAAAAATAGGGAGACAGGCAGGGCTGTCAAGAGAGGGGTCAAGATCTGCAGAAAATCACATGCTTAGTTTCCTTAAGGAATAAGGAAGTCCACCTCTTGGCAGGACTGTCTTTTTCCAAGGTGGCCTGGTCCCACACCAAAAAAATAATTTCCCCCCTTTCTAGACATTTATTTTAATGTAATACTGTGGTGCATTGACCCTGGCTGGACATCAGGTGCCCACCAAACCTCTCTATCACTCCCCTCCTCAGCTGGACAGGGAGGAGAAAAATATAACAAAAGGCTTGTGGATCAAGATAAGTTACTGTCACAGGTAAAACAGACTCAACTTGCGGAAATTAATTTAATTTATTACCAGTCAAATCAGAGTAGGATAATGAGAAATAAAACCAAATCTTAAAACACCTTCCCCCCACCCCTCCCTCCTTCCCAGGCTCAACTCCACTCCCAGTTTTCTCTACTTCCTCCCCCGAAGTGGCACAGGGGGACAGGGAATGGGGCTTGGGGTCAGTTCATCACACGTTGTCTCTGCCACTCCTTCCTCCTCAGGGGGAGGATTCCTCACTCGTCTCCTGCTCCGGCGTGGGGTCCCTCCCATGGCAGACAGTCCTCCACAAACTGCTCCAGCATGGGTCCCTTCCCCGGGCTGCAGTCCTTCAGGCACAGCCTGCTCCAACGTGGGTCCCCCGAGGGGTCACAAGTCCTGCCAGAAAACCTGCTCCAGTGTGGGCTCCTCTCTCCACGGGGCCACAGGTCCTGCCAGGACCCTGCTCCAGCGCGGGCTTCCCATGGGGTCCCAGCCTCCTTTGGGCATCCCCCTGCTCTGGCGTGGGGTCCTCTATCCCCAGGCTACAGGTGGAGATCTGCTCCACTGTGGACCTCCCTGAGCTGCAGGGGGGACAGCCTGCCTCACCATGGTCTTCATCACCACAGCCTGCAGGGGAATCTCTGCTCCGGCGCCTGGAGCACCTCCTGCCCTCCTTCTGCCCTGACCTGGGGGTCTGCAGGGCTGGGGCTCTCACAGCTTCTCACTCCTCTCTCCGGCTGCCGTTTCTGTGTCCCAGCAACTTTTTTTTCCCTTCTTAACTCTGTTCTCCCAGAGGCACTACCACCATCACTGATGGGCTCGGCCTTGGCCAGCGGCGGGTCCATCCTGGAGCCGGCTGGCGTTGGCTCTGTCGGACATGGGGGAAGAAGCTTCCAGCAGCTTCTCACAGGAGCCAGCCCTGTAGGCCCCCCCCCCCCCGCTATCAAAACCTGGCCACACAAATCCAATACAAATGTGTATTTCACTCCATTAGCACTGTGAAATTCCCTCCTGAACCACCCTGCCCTCTGCCACCCTGCAGGCAGGAGCCCTTGCAAAGGCCGATGTTTGTGATGTATGAGCGCGAAGAAATCGTGGAGTACAGGAAGCATCCAGAAAATGAGAGTTACCTGGCTTGAAAAAGTCTTTTATCCACTGTCTTCAGACAGAAGATGAGTTCAGCCACATGCCTCAGCAGACCCAGTTACACATGCCTGAAAATGAGGTGCACAAGTGTGAATACCTTAATATGGAAAATGAACTGCCTTAAGAAGAAAACTTAATGTAACCACAAAGCTAATAGGTACTATCACCATGTGTTTGTTCATATTTCCTGGTGATATTTTTGACATGAAGCTTAGCCTGGAATGGAAGATATATAAATATATATTTCATTTGGCAGCCTGAACTAGATAAACAGTATATCACTTCTGTGGATACAGGATTTACAAATGTCTCTGGCGACTAGAAACTCTTGACAATCCTCAACACAGTAATTGATCTTACTTGCTGGCCTTTTGCATTCATATCACTTCAGTCTCTCCTCATATGTTAAATAATTCAACCATCTTATTTTCTGATTGCAAAGTTAGGCTTGACTCACATTTTTTTCAGCAGCATGAGCCTGCAGAGTAAAGAAATGGTAACAGCAGGCTCCTGTGTGGTGGATCACTTTCGTGACAGCGTTTTGTTCTTGCTGTGAGTGTGTGCTACACTAGTGCCTACTTACATTTTATTTAATAAGTCAAAGCGTGAATTCCAAAAATAAAAGCACAAATGTTTCTTTTATGGGGAAAAAAATACTGGTTGTCAAATACATGTACTTATTGTTGAGGACATGAGTGAGTTAACAGCATATCTAACCTTTACTAAGGAAGGGTATCTGTGCTATTCAAATACTTTTTTCTTCTCTCTTCCTCTAATAAATTAGAGGACAGAAGGGTAGGTGTGTCTTCTTATGCAAGGGCTTGATGGAACACAAAAAGAATTTAACCACTAAACATGGACTCATTGACTGTTTTCCCAGGAGAAGCTGTACTTGCAGCATATTTTACATCTGGTGTACGTTAGCCCCCGTCAAACAAAATATTCCTTATAAACACATGGAAGGGTCATTTTAATTCCCCCTTAAGTAGATTGACTTGGAAGTACTTGGCAGAGGAACACTGGTGACAACCCATCAGCACTAACCACATTTTCAAGATTTCTCCAATTAGCGTTCCAAATCCCTAGAGCTCCTCTAGAGTACATCTGCAGAAAACACAACTGGGAAGTCCCTCAGCGTGTGCTGAGTGGGGGGGTCCTCTGACTCCGGCCCCTGCAGGGCAGGAACCGCTGTACAGAATTACACCCACCAGGCAGACCTGCCCTGGACGCAACCTTCTTCTCACCAGGGAGAGCGGTGGGGCCACCACAGCTGATGTGACGCTGGCAGCCGTGGGGCCTCTGTCCCCTTCCTGCTGCTCGTGTTCCATCTTGATCTCCAGGCCCCCATTGCCTGCCTGCTGCCTGTGTTTCTCAAGGGCCTTCTCACCTCTCCACACCCTGGGGGAATTTCATGCTCCAAACCAGTACCAGTGGCTGCGTGCCTTGGAGTTAAGACCAAACAAGCAATGATCACATGTGGCCTAATAAATACTTAACAGCCCATTACAAACTCACAAGAATTCCTGATGCTGCCCCTACATTTCTAGACGACAGCCTTAAGTGCCGACATGAGGAGGCTAACCTTTATGTTTTTCAAACAATGGCTATTCTAAACACGGCATACAAAAACACAACAGAAAGCATTATTTTTAGCGTTGGGGGGGGAGGCATTGCTAGCACGTGTATGTTTAAGATGTAGAGTACAATATATGTTACAGTGTTCAAAGGGCACGTTTAGCTTGTGGTTTGGCAAAAGCCCTGCTTGGAGACATACTCAAGGTTTTCTGCCTTTGACAGCTTTATGCTCATGTTATCAGCATGTTCATCTTCTCTTGGGGTTTTAGCATTCTGAATGTTCCTGCTACGGTGTCTTCAAATCAAAATAATGAGACACAAGCAGGCACTATCTTACATATGTCATTGTCGGTAATTGACAGGGACTGCTTACTTGCAGACCCTCGTGGCTGTAACCCAGGCAAAGAGCTTAAACTCTATATTGAACTATAACTCTAAATTTAGAACCATTATGGTCCTTTATTAATAGTAGCAATACTCAGCACTTGCGTATAGCAGTGCCTTTTATAGGAGAACCTTGAATGTGCAGTGAAAGCAATAAATAAGCCACAAATCACCCTTGGATAGTTCAGGATGATTATTATCCCTTCATTTTACAAAGGAGATTCAAGATGGGTTTTTTGTTTTGGTTTGGTTTGGGTTTTTTCAATAGCAACCATTACTGCTTCATCTAAATGTTTGCAAGGAAAACCAGGTCTGCCTAGCTAAGTTTTTAGTAGGTTTGGTGGACCACTCTGCTTTTACTCATAAATTTTAAGGCCATGAGGAATGACTATGATCACCTAGTCTGACCTCATGGGTAGTACAAGACTGATCTTTCTGGCTGGAATATGGAAATTTTCCAGTTCTGTAGAGCAGTGTTATATCTGTACCCTTACTACACACATTATACACTCTATAAACATATGCCATACGCACACTCTCAAGTGAATCAGTCCTGTTAGGATCAAATCAGAGTTTTTGTGACCTGTCAATGTCTCTTATAAATTCATTTCACAGTTGACCTTCCTCAGCTGAGTACATGTAATTGCCAGCACCCACACCGCAGCACGGTGGTTTATGGAGAGTGGACTCTATTCATGCACCACCATGGCTAAACACTGCAGAGGTTTGTTACAATTAGAGTAACATGCAGCTTGGTGTCTTATTGCCCAGAGTGAATTACATCCTTACTGTGAGCAGAATATTTAGTGTTCGACAATAAAAGATGATAGATGTCTGCAAGGAATATTTTGTAACAATTACCCTGTGCCACGTGCTCCGCATTAGCATAGCAATGAACTACTCTCTTCTGAGATAACGTGAAGGAAAATCTACCTCAGAGGTTTTGTCTCTCTTTTTATATTTAACTCATTTCAAACATACAAGATGTGAGAACAAAACAGAGTGGGCAAGACAAAGCCATTATGACGATGCATGAGTACATGCATAAATTCACCGGAGAACAATAGGATGAGAAAAAAATCAAAGATAAACAGCAGAGGTACAGGTACACTAGAAGGATGTATATATACCATAGCAAACTGAAACTCTTCTTTCGACTGGTTTGCTTAATGCTATAGAGGAATAATTCTGTTCATACTCTCTTCAAGGGAGATATGCCATGTGTAAATCACCAGGCACTGCATTTTTACTCTTCAGAAGTGTTTTCTATTAGATATATATACAGGATTTTTCCTACTCAAAACCCTTTTCCTGCGAGCCTCTTTGTCCATTGTTGAACCAGTGGCTGATGACATATCAGTGGAAAGACCCACTGTGGACAACAGACTGGGCTTCTAAATGTATCTCTTTTTCATCAGAACCTAGTGGGGTTTAAATCAGCAGCGTAACAACAATATTCCAGGTTTGGGGAGAATGTACCATTGAAGTACTTTCAAATAAAACCCAGGAAATTAAAAGAGAAGATATGAGGAAATGATGGGGGGGGAAATGCTTCCTACTGACAGCATCTTGCCAACAAACAGAAATGCTTGAGGAAGGTTATTGTACTGTGTAGTAGAGATATAACTGGAATATGACTTGGTAACATTTTTTGTTTTGTTTTCAGCAGAAGTGGAGCAGCTGTTGTTTATGTGTCCTATCAGGGTCTCACATACAGAGAACAAAAAAATTGCATGTCTTAACTACCAACCTTCCTTCCAATAAACCATGGACAAGAAAAGAAACACACACAGGGCATGTGTTAAATCAATACTTTCAATGTCCAGCAGAAAGGAAAGATGTTAATATTTTGTCGCTGTTGAAACAGCTGTAATTATGATAACAAAGAAAGGGAGAGGACAGGGAAGAGATGGTACCAAATTAAAAGGACATAGAAACTAGGGACTTTAAAAGATTAAAAAAAGATAATGGAACTCTGTTTGGCTCATGATGCAGCTACATTGCACCGGCAGCCTGAGTACTCCCTGTATAGGTCCATGCAAGGAGGCTTGCTCTTACACAAACATAGTTGTTCCTACAGCAAAATTGTCCTGCTGTTAACTGAATTCTTCCTGCCCAGTATGTGAAAAGGTTTGTTTTGCTGGGAATAGTCTAGTACCCCTTCCCAGTCAATGGTGCTAGTTGCAGAACTTCCCTGTCCCTCAAGAAGAGGCTAAAAAAGATACAGGAAGACTGCAAGTATTTATGGGATCTCTGAAAGTAGCTAGCGCTCAGCGTGGTTTTAATCACACCATCTGCCATGTGAGGAATAATGGGTTAAATATATGTGCTTGACAACTGTGGACAGAAGGGCTCAGGCAACAGGACTTGCCAAATGAAAGGCTAAGACTACAAATTATTGCACTCTGTGAAATCAAAGTCTTGACAGTTATTTCTCAGAACTGCTGAGCGCCTTTTCTGACAGGTCTCTTTAGGGGCGACTGTCTCTTGAGAGTAATGGAGGTGGCACTAACTTTTGAGGGAGGCAGAAGTGCAAATACAAGAATACAGGGGGCTTCTGCAGAGACAGCTCTGCAATAAAATTGGCATAAGTGAGCAAAGGAAAGGGGAAAAATCAATTGTAGGAAGTATCACGGACTTTGATGCTCCAGTCTCTGTAATAGAAGACGTGTCATTACCTCTGACAGACATACACACAATTCTTACTCTTATACATAGAAGACCTTGTCATTGATTTGTTACTGAGAGCTCCCATGAGGTCAATGAAAGCCTGGAAAATGTGGCCATATGTTTCAGTCTTGCCCTTGGTTGGGTAGTTACTGACACCTTCCTTATCCAAGATTAAAGCTTCTTTATCACATTTTATGTTTCCAAGATATAAGTTATTTTAAAGTAATTGACTGAGATAGTGATCTCTGGAATTAAGATAGGTGTGATTTGCATGCACATCTGCTTTGCTATAAATTGTTGGCAAGGAAATGCAGTATCTAAACTTCAGCTGCTTTGATCATCCCCGTATTATATTTAATAAGCTCAAAGTGAAAAATATGTAAATAATAAACTAATTTTACCAGAAGGAAGGAAGGAAGGAAAGGAGGGAGGGAAGGAAGGAGAAAGGTTGGCCCAGCCTCTAAATAAAAGACAGCATGACACTACCAAAACTTGTACAAAGGCCCCTAGTGATTTTTTTCTGTCCTGAAAGGTTTGATCTTTTGGATAACAACAGTGCAACTGCAGCAATGTTTCCAGATGTATAAGTATGTTTCTAAGACACAACTTTTGGTTTTAGTTAGGTGTTGCTGAGATAGAAGTTAAACCAAAGGAGAAAAAGGAGGCCTCACATATCTGTTATTTCACATATGTGCCAAAATATATTGCCTGAACTGCATAGCATGAATCCTTTAAGTATTGCTTGTGTAACACTCACTCAAGGTGAATTAAATTCAATATTTAGAAAAGTTTCAAGCCAGTCCTACTTTTATCAGTGCAGTTCAAACTGGAATGCACTTTGGCCAATCTTAGGACTTTTCTATTGTAAATGAAGCTAAAATCATTGATCAACTTTTTGCATAGTCAAACATAACATAATGATTTATAATAATGGGGAAAACTCTCTAAATTTCTATTCAACATCAAGCAAAATTAGAATATTTTTTTACTTCACCCCCAAGAAAACCCCATATTCTTTTGCAGTAAGTTTCCAGATGGTTTGATTTTTGTGTATTCAAAACCAAAACGTTTCTAGTGATTCTGTTTTTAATATCATTTGACAAAGGACTATAACAGGCATCTAGGTGCCAACAGATTTAAATCCTATTTTAGTAGGTGCTGCAAAAAATCCCAATCTCTGCCATAAGAATCATAAACTTAAAAAGATAACAGACAGCAATAGAAAACAATCATGTTGCAAACAAAAAAGAGAGGGGGCACAATGAAAGGTTAATAGTGATTATTTCCTGTAAGTGCTGTTTGAAATATAAGGTATTTTACTTTGGCAAACCAAAAGTAAGAAGGATATGAATATCAGAGGAAAATAGTAAAAAGGCCACAGGTAGGTATGAAGAATATTTAGGAAGAAATGGAAAGGTCCAGAAAGGAAATTAAAGGCTCTGAAGTTGCCTCTGAAGAAAGGAGAAGGCCTGAGGGATAAGAAAATCCGTTGTTAAAAGCAGCCAAAGCCCACACTTAAGCCGAAGCCGAGAGGGCAGAAGACAGTCTGTGACCGCCGCTGTCAGGTTAATTGCTCATCATCATCTGTGTTACACCGCCCAGCCCCTGCTTGTCAAGTCCTTCCGCTGTCTTAAAACATAGATTAGAAACCCTTCAGAAAAGACACCAGCTTTTAAATGAAGATTTGGTAATTTTGTAGTTAGCAGAATGGAACAAACATTTCTGATTTGGGTCTCCCACAACACAAGGACCATTATTAATTGCAGAAATTGTACAGCCCTGTGCAGTTGTCATTTACACTGCACGGTTAATGCAGTGATTTTTGTCCTGTGGCCTACAAACTTCCAGGAAATTCTTATTTCTAAGTCCGCAAAAAGTAACTAAACCCAGCATTCTGTTACAAACAGACTAATAAATAGACTACGCAGGAATCCATAGCTCTCCTGGAAAGCACTGAAGCATTAACACATTGAAAAAAGATGAAAGCTACCGATCTTGTACCATTTTGCTGTAATCAGCAAAGGAGATAGAGACACCCTGCCTTTACGGCCAGCGCGTGCTCTGTGCCTGGTTGGGGAGCAGAGGAGGTCCTGGGAGCTCCAGCCACCTCGTGCCAGGATGCTGCCTGCTGCCGCTTTCTCCCTGCAGGTAGCAGAGGCATGTCCCCGCCTCTGACAACATGCAGATTCGATTAAGAACTCTGCCTCGGGTCTTCAGAATTTGCATAATCTCTTTTCTTTTTTTTTTTTTTGCACGCCTATAGTTGTAGACATTATACCATTTGGCTAATTGAACGTACACTGAAGATGGTTTCCTTGCAGAGCGGGTGTTTTGACTAGCACTTGGGAGGTATCGAGGTCTTAAGGAAGGGGAAAGAGAAGAGAGAGTCGTGCAACCTGTTATATTTGCCGACTTTCTCTTGTTGTAAGAAATGCAGCCCTTGGAAAATTGTTGAGCAGAGCAGGTCAGGGTGCTACTGCCTCGTCCTTCCTGACACACCGTGCATTCCTACTGTCCTTGTTCAGTTCACAGACTTGGGCAGAGACACTATACAAGGTAAAAGAGCTAGCTACATATGTATTGGAAACATGCTTTTAATTGCTGGCCTGCTTTCACTACCAAGTATTCTTGTTTCCACCTGTTTTATAAAGGCCTTCTGCCTAGTAACACATTTCTATGGGGTTTTTTTCCCCTGTATGTTTTGGCTAGTTCTCCCTGTTGTTTTTTTTCTTAAGAAGTTGCTTATTTTTAGTCATTCAGAGGAGTATTTCCCACCATGTGTTGGTATGTTTTTGTACAGTTTGGGTTGGGGAGGAACAACAAGTGGTCATTTTAAAAAGGTCTGGTTTTCAACTAGGTAATATCAGATGTGAAAACACAATTGAGTTCAGTTATAAGAATTTTTATATATATATATATATATATAGGTGAGTAACAGAAGATACAGGGACACTCAAAATACAGATTTTTAATAATGACATTATAAAAAATAGGTAGTTAACTTGAAAGGAACCTCGAGAGAAAATATAATCCATTTCTTACCTTCAAGCAGGATTGAACGTACCTACACTATTCCTGGCAGATACTTATCTAACCTAGTCTTAACAATGCACACGATGGATCTCTCAAAAACCTCTCTAAGCAACCTGTTTCCACAAATAAGCACCCCTTTAACATTAGAAAGGTTTAGGGAATTTTTTTATGTTTTACTGTCTCATGCAAACTTGTCTTGCTGCATTGAAAGTACATTTCTTTTTGTCCTATTCAGAAAGAACAAAAATTAATATTTGGAGGGATTGGTTTTCTCTTACTCAGAATAAAGAATAAAAACCTTCTCTTCCTAAGAAGATAAAGATAGGTACCAAGTTTTCATTCCTTCAGAATTTCACTTACCCTCTACAAATTCCCAAAGATTAATAATGACTCATGATTGATTCAGCCAGTTCTTCCAATATCCTACACAGATGTCTTGATCCAGATAATTTGCTAAACTACTTTAAGTGTTCTCCCATCTGTCTTTCCACTGGTATAACCTGAGCTTTCATGCATTTATTGCCAGTCTAAATAGCAGTTGGCCAAGTGATAATCTGATGAATGAAGCTAAGAAAGCTTTAAATATTTCAGTATTTTAGGTTTCATCTGTCCACAACTTTCCCTCTTCACTGAGTGGAAGGTTTTTCTTCCTGCTGTTGTACTTATATAATGATGTATTTTATACTGCATGTTCTTGGTTTGCTTATCTTTGTATGCCTTGGTTTTTCTGAATTTTTTCTCTCACTCCTATTTCATTCTTTACAATTCATCCTTAGTAACTTGACCGAGTCTCCACATCTGCTCTTTTTAGACTTAGAATTTGCTTTTAGCTAACCTTTTTCTTATAGCACTTCCTATTCTTCCTCCTCATTGAAATAATTCATACCTGAACATTTAATATTGCTTCTCAGGGAACTGTCAACTATTTCTAACTCCTTTTTCCATCTCAGACTTGCCTCCTGTGATTAGCAATACCACTGCCACCATAAATCTGAAACCACATGCAGAAACCTAACACAACTTTTCCACATAGCAGGGAATGAATTTCAGAAGTGAGAAATGACTTGCAGAACAAATATGAACTCCATCTATATATATGAATTGGAAAAAGTCTCCTTTCAAATGGTACATGAATTTGTCAGGTTTTAAAATGTGTAATGATGGGTTAATGTTACTGCATTGAATCCCAGCAGTCAATGGTGAAGAAAACAGACTTTCATAAAATATGTTACTATAGTTCAGGAAGTTGCGTGGAGAATTAGAACCAATTTGAAAGTTTAAGACAGCTTTTCTCAATGGCAAAAGTCAGCTTAATAAAAGGTTCTGTTGCTAGGACACAGTATTCACTAGATGTCAGGATGACATGCTTTTACTTTAAATAATAAATGCTAATTATGAGTTTACTTAACAGATAACAGACAAAGGTGTTTCCAGCTTATCTTTGTCACATAAAAGTTTGGGTATTCCCATGGGGACAGAAACGAGGATCACTAAAGTCAGCACAAAGCCTCAGATTTACCTCAATGGTCTCTAGATGCACCTTTAATGTGTATGATAAGATAATGTGAAGTGAAAAACTTGAAGATAAACATAATCAAAGCACAGCTGAAGAGCTCTGCAGTCATACAGACTTGTTAACCAAGTAGAGGTACATGGCATCGCTGCTCAGATATAGAGAAATAAATAAAATCTATCCCATAAGTCAAGTCTGAAAAAAGAATAAATAGGTGGTGATGTAGAAAGATCTATGGAGCTCTTTATCCTGTTGGTGCTGAGCCAAGTTATGACTATTGGAGAACATATCATTCAAGTGACTTTCATACTGCTGTATAATGGACTGATTAAATAGGCTTATAAAACATTAAAGAACATAGAAAAACTACTACAGATTAACAAAAAAAGGTTTGACAAAGCTCCAGGAAAGGCGAAAAAGATCTGACAAGATATAGGGAACTCTCCAGCCATCCAGGTACACTTCTCAAGTCATTGACACGCTCACTACAAAAGACTTACAAGTGTGTACATGTTGGTTGCTTAAAAAAACTGAAAATCCAGAAAGGTAAGCTGAAATTTATCAGGAATCCTCATAAAGCATGGAGATTTGCAGGCTGCATAATAGGATCAGAGCATGCAAGTTTCTAAAATTAAATTATCTTTTCTACTTGAACTGTAAACGGTATTTAGAGCATATCTCATCTTCTGGGGACCATCACAGGTCCAGACAGCAATGGATTTTGGATTTCATAGCATTACATCTATTTTCAGATAAAGCCAACTGGTCAACTACCCATCCCAGCCGAACAAAAAGTTTAGTACCTTTAAGAGATAACTTAATGCAACCCAAAAAGTAAATAGTGACAGCAAGACAACACTACCCTGAGAGAACAGAAAATACACAGCTCTATCCAACAGCAGCTCAGCATTCCCCCATTAAAGTAACTGTCAATATGTATTATTCTTCTCATAAAGACAACATATTGTGAAGTGCCAAACTGAACTAGACAACTGAGCCACAAACAGATTTCCCTGCTGCAAAAAGTTTCATAAACTGCTATCCCTTACCTAAGGGAGCACTAGATTATTCAAAGCTGGAAGAAAACACAGTGCTGGAAAAAGCTGGTGAGAAGCAAGTAGGTATTTCTTAGCATTATTGAGATTCAGAAATTTTGTCCTTAGGTACTCAGAAATAGCTGAATCAACATTAAAGATATTGAGAGAGGACTGGGGTTTTACACAAGTTCAGGATGTAATAACTTCAAGGGAAAACACCTAAAGAATAATGACAGCTTAAAGGTGTCACCTTTTTTTCTTTTAATGTCACACAGGTTTTTAGCTTCTTGAAGAAAAAATAATTTTAAAGCCATTTCTGTGGCTCCAGAGGATTGCAATGTAAGGTTTGAGCCCATCATCTTCAGGGATTTCCTACCCCTTGGCAGGATGAAGGTCAAGCTCCTTTCACTAGCATGGATTCTGAACTTACATCTAATGATCAGCAGCTTATAAACATATATAAACCATATACATTTCAACCCAGGCATTGCTTTGAGCTTTGCTATAGATACTTCTGAAAGAGAGATGATCTTTAGGGTACTTGCTGCTCTTGGAAGAGTCAGAGAGGGAATCATTTGGCCCAACAGGTTTAATTAGAGGTTGTACAAGAAAAATGAAAGGACTGAAACTGTCTTTTCCTTTTCAAGACCATTCTCTATTATCCTGTCTGTCCACACAAAAACCATGGTCTACTTTTTATTTCTCTTTCAGATCTATTCCTTCCAAAACAGACACATTTGAATTTAGCTGTACAAAATGTTTATGTTCATCCCGGTCTGTAAGTGCCAGTAGCAATACCACCAGATGCATGATCCCAGGGCTTGGTCATGCATTACTGTAAATATTTACAGTACAAAGAGTTATGCTACAGGATTTGGAAAGATGAGATATTCTGATAGTACGGTGGTACTTACACAACCAGATGTTTATGATCAAATTAGAAAAAGGTTATACATCCTGTGGGAATGACTCAAGAGGAGCTCGAGGTACTCCCAGAGCACAAAAAGCTGCAGGTTACCTCTTCCCAGCTGACATTTGGCAACAGACCACATGCCCTTCCAGTCATTTGCATTGCAAAGTGAACAACAGGCATATAAATCACCTAAAATCTCAGACGTTCACCTGACAGTGTTACGAAGAGTAGATGATTAACAGCACTTAGCTATGACTAAGCGAGCTGACATGAGGTTTACTCCATGTTTTACAGTTGATATTTCACTTTTGTTTTCATCTCTGCTTTGCTTTTGCATTATACTTTGTTAATTGCTTCAGGAAATAGTTAGAGTTTACAGGCTGCCTGGAAGTTGGGATGTTTTAAGAGCATGTACTCAAGCACATTGATCTGAATGATATCGAATCTATTCTTTCCCGATGATGCGTAGCAAGTGACCTTACCTGATTGCACAAGTCTACTGCTCTTCCATTAGTAGTTTACAACTCATCGTTCCAGTTTTCATCCATATTAAATATATTATAAATCTTTAACTTGAGAAGCAGCCAGCCATTATGCAGGACTCCAAAATGTACTGAAACTCCTCTGTTGTTTGAAATTGTGGTTAGCTCCTGGGGATGGGTTTTGCTCTGGGCAGGCAAGTTCTCTCTGCTGGAGTATGCTATTAGGAAAAGCAGTGACAGAAGATTTCTTACTTAAAGAACCCCATACCCAATAACACCTTTATGCAAGTCATCATGAATATATGAACACATGCACTCACCAGTAGCCTTTACTGAGCACAAGTTATCCCCCTAAATATAGTGCAGGTACAGGACAGCCTTGGCACCTAGCTCTGTCTTTTAGCATTTAGTGAGTGACATTATAGCATGATCAGCTGCTTCAGAGAGTATGTACAACATTTTAACTAAAAATTACATTACTTTTTTTCCTTTGTTCCTTAGCTGATGGTCTCACACCCCTAGGCAACCTAGTGCTTGACAGAACGCCTATACATTCTTTGCAATAAGACATAGAGCAGAGATCCAAATTCAGAATTGTCCTTTAGCACTGCAGTTTTGTCTGAGAAGAAAATATACATTTAATGATTTGACGGGGTTTCACCTATCATATCCATCATTATTGTGCTGCTATAACTAACAAAAGTTTTCAGAAGATCCAATAAACTAAACAGCAAAAGTTCTGTTATTTGATGCAACCACTGTCCACAGCATGAGGGTGATTTTTGTCCTTGCCATTTCAATCACTGGAAATAGATACAGAAAATTTGAGATTTTAGCTTCTCATTTTGTTTTTGAAGCAGTGAAGTGTCAGCCATCATTAACTACGTACAATGTACCTGAATACAAATGAGAAAGGAAATGTGAAGAAAACCTTACCTATAGCAGTGCTACCAGATAGTGCAGTAGTACAATATCCATATGGACAAGAATAACCAGAACAGTGTCTACCACTTCTTTTTGACAAGGTAAAGTCCATGTAGTTTGAACTTAAAAAAATAAAATCTTCTTCTAATGAAGTTGCAGTCACAACTTACAGTCCATGTGTAGTTAATACAGATAAATATATATTTATCTACTTCAGTTCTCCATAGTCGAAAATTGATGAGAGGACAGTCATTATTAAAGCAGGCATTATGCTGAAATAAAATGGATTACAATTATAATTTTCAAAGAAGGCTTTACGTTTACTTCACAAAACTTGTGTTTGTAATGTCCAGGAGGCTATGATGCTTTGCACACAGGTTTGCCAAGTTTAAACTGGAATGGGCAGGACAAGGAAAATTAATCTGTGCACTGTTCTTCTCTTCTTGAGAAACAGTTATGAGAACTTCAGCACGTCCTGCCCAAAACAGAGCTATTGCATACACAGATGCCCGCGGTCCCACCAGGGCAGGCAGGGCAGCCCCAAATCCCACCCTGATGGAGAGGGGATGCACAGAGGCTGCTGCCACCTTCCCTCCTCCCTTGTTTCCACTACACTTTCTGTTATTAAAGGTCCATTTTGCTAGAAGATCAGCCTGCAGCTTCTCCGTAAGCTGCTGTCCCTGCTCTGCAGCCTGTCCGGGGTGGATCAGAGGGGGACTGGGCAGGAACAGCTTTGCTGGGCTGCAGCTGGCAGCTGAGCAGAATTGCACTGGAGCCTCCCCTGTGCCCAGCTGAATTAATGAGCCCGGCCTCGCTGGGTGGAGGATGTTTATTCCTAAAATTATCTGGGGCCCTGGGAAGCCCACGTTTCCCCCAGGCACAGGAGCCTGCTACAAGCATTTCAGTTTTCTAATATCAACTTTTTTCATAAGTAAGTTTCATAAGTAAATGTGGATGCTTTGCGAGCTTGCAGGTAAGCCTGGAAAGGTTTACAATTTTTCAGTTCCAATACCTGCGATTGGATGTGATTTTGTACGAGAGCTTAAACAACATGTTTTGTATGTTTTTTTAAGGGACCCTTAAATAAGCCTAAACATAAACTCTCCTGGCTAACAAAACTCACATTTGTTGGTATTTTGCATACCTGATCTCTGATACTATTGCACAAAACCACTGCTTGCTGAGGGAATTAAACACTAAGAAAGCTTCCTAGTAAGTCTCTGCTGTTCAAAAACCCAAAATAAACCAAAACTCTGGAGGCTTACACAGACTTAATTTCCTTTCTCACTAACCTTGCCAAATAATTCCTTTTCTGTAGTGATCCCTGCACACCACCAAACCTTTTAGTGTGAAAACCAAAGGTCAACTTTATGGTGATAGTGCTGCTTTACTGTTTCGTTCACTGTAGGAGTGAAACTAGGGCAATGGAGGCTCTTCTTTTCCCACTGGCATTACATTCACATGGATGATATTAAACCTTAACAGTGAAAGAAAAGGGTATATGGTGTATACATAGAAACACTCACTGTCTTTGCCTTCACACCTCTTACCCAGAAACTATGGACCTGTAACCATGAGAGCTGGACTCAAGAGGAAACATGCTGCCCCTGTGTTTCCTCTTACTGATAGATGCTATTCACAACATAGTTTAAAAACATTTAAAACTGACCCTAACTTCTACAATGAAACATTATTGCGTGCTGCAGGCGAAATGGTCACGCCTGAAGTAGTGTCCTCCACATGCCTGAAAGTTTTATTCATCTTCAAGGTGGGTCTCAGCGGTATGTCTCTAACAAAACTTTGTTTCAAAAACAAGTCAACTTTGCAAACTAGTTCTGCACAAACAGCACCAAAGGGTTTGTCATGCCTTCACGATTTACATGAGAGTTGTTCATTTCACAAATAAGGAGATGGGTATTTCTGACTCCAGCTAACCCAGACCTCCTTCTGTGTTACTCATGAATCATACAAAACCTCCACCACGGAAGTTTTCACAGGCTATGCCCTTTCTCTGTGCCTTTAGTGTCCTCCCACAGATATAAGTGGCGGCTCGGCTTGGCACCACAAACCAGAACTTATTTAATTGTTCTCTTGCGTTGGGGAAGTCAGAAGAAAATCCATTTTAGTCCTTTCCAGGTGCATCTGCAGGGCCAAGAACAAAAAAGAAAATAGGCAGAAAAAGTTTAAGAAATTCATCTGCAACAAGCAAAGTATAATCCAAATCTGTACACACACAGGAAATGAAATTGTTCCATGAGAACACTTTTATATATTAGCTCTCCAGAGATAAAGTGCCCTTTAAGACATGAATTCTGGACATTACGGGTAAGCAATGAGAGAATGAAATTCCAATTACTCACCTTGGGCACTAAGAGAAAAACTCAGAAAATAAACATACCGCTTCTACTGTCCCTAGCAGCTCTACCCATACACAAGGGGCAGAGAGAGTTTGTGATAAACGGGATCCCTTTCAAGGTCATGTCCCCATAATAAGGATGTTTTGTATTTTTGTTTTCCTTTATCCTGAGGCTATTCCACCTCCAGTCACTGCAGAAAAGGGCATGTTGCTACTTACAAATGAAGAGTGACCTAATACAGTTTTATTACCAGGCTCTGGTAAACTGGGAAACAGATAAACAGTGGCTCAAGAGAAAAGAGCTCTTATCTACTTAATGTAGACAAGTGAGCACATGAACAGAGGCCAAGGGGAGTCTCTGGTGGAAAGCAACCAGCTCTGAACTTTGAGCCAATGCAATGGTCACAAGAGACCTTCATGGGGACTGCAGCATGCTGGAAGACAAAGAAAAAAGAGGACATTACATGGAAGAACAGCACACAGGAAAAAAATATTTGCCTGTTTGATACAAATGTGTTTATGGAGAAAAAAAGTTCAACTCCTCAGAGTATAAGAGAGGACATCATAAAAACTACCAGAGTAAATGTTAAACTGTGAAAAGCATATCAGATAAGAAAGTTGTATGTTTAACTAGGTTAGAGGTTACCGTATGTTTTTAGCCAACCTTCATCTTATCTCACATATTAATAGCTTTATGAGCACACTCACCTGGGAAAGGTATGGGTTTGACCACTTAAAATGACTCTAAGGATCAGCTGCAGATCACTTTCCACCGCTCAACGGGTCTCCCCAGCAGTCCCCATCAGCTGGAGAGCCTCTGATGCCCGGGTCATTCGGCACCACACCACTGGTGACACTTGGAGGTGAAGGCCATCCCTTCTCTCCATTGCTCCTGCCCCTCCACCTGCACAGCACGGATGCTCGTGGAACTGCACTAGGAAATGGACTGCAGAAATGGTCTGGACTGAAATAACCCTCCCAGATGAGCTACCTCACAGGCCATGAGCTTTACTTCCAACTGTTTAAAACTTTTTTTTTCTTTTTTTTTTTCCCCAACTACAGCTGTAATGACTGCTTAAGCATGCTACAATTTGAAAACTAACTTTGCAGATTTTATGCTTTTTATGCAGCTTTGCACATTTCACATTTTTTTCCTGGACTTGCTGGGAATCCTGCTATGACCATTTTGAACTGGGCCCATCCATACCAGGCAGGACCATAAAGCAGTGTCTGAAGGAATCAGCTACAAAGAACAGACTAGAGAAGTGTATGAAGCGCTGATCACCCCAAGACTGAAAAAATAACTTTATGTGCAAATTAGAAACATTCCTGGAAGCATGTTTGCTCTGCAACATTAAAAGCTTAATTCACTTGATGACTTTGAATAAGAACAAGCAGAACTTTTCTCATTTTTAAATACAAAAGATACCACTGCATTGCATTATTTTCCAGTTAGTAATGCTTGCTGAATAATTATATTTTATTGTATCTCATTCTTTTAGTATCCTTTTTCTGGAGAAATAAGGAGCATGCGTGATAGTAGGGAACTGCCCACATCTGCTCCAGTGTATGCCATAAAGAAGCATACTTTATGATCACCATTTATTATTTACCAGATTAGTTGCTGGACAGTAAGAGCAGAGCTCCTCAATTTTTATTCTCAGTGGCAGAGGATGAAGAAAAGAGGAGTGGCAAATGTTAGAGCAGCATCCCTGAGTGACCTCCCCATCTGCATTGCAGGAGAGAAACTCCAGCACCACCCTGCAGAGTAGGCAGTCCAACACCAGAACTCTTCTAAAACATTTTTGGCATTTTACCTGTAGACACATGATGTTTTTGAGCAGTAGGGAGCAGGGAGGTAGGGGCAGTAGGGGCAAGGAAGAGGTTTCTGCCCGGCATGAGATAGAGATGACCCAAGAGCCACCATGCCAGGCCCAGTGGGAAGAGGACACCTCCAGCATTGGTGAAAATCTTTTACAGCTCTCGTTTGCTTCTTCCTTTCCCTCATAAATAACATAACAGGCACATCTTTGCTGGGACACTCCCAGCCTTCTTGAAAACTGCTGGCATTTCATAGCTAAAGACAGGAATTACATGATGAAACGGGTCATTAAATAAAGCAGCTGCTTTTATTGTAGCATATTAACTTCTGTGTTATTCTGGAAAAAATACTTACACTTGGGTTGAGTGCATGCTCCATTCCTCCAAAGCCAGCCACTGAGCTTAAACCATTTGTCAAGCATTAAGGGAGTCAGAACCACACTATCAGAGGTCACCGACTGCCTCATACATTCATTTGCTATAATTTATTTTTTTTTAAGCATCCAAGGCACTTCTTCACAGTAACCCACACGTGGTACCTGGCTCCATATAGCACTTACGGCATCTGTCAACATCTGTAGCTGCTCCCAGGGTAATGTGGGAGGTGCCCTCAAGGAATAATAGCCCTGCTGAGGGAGCAGGTTCTTAGGTCTGGGGGCTTTGGGTTTTAGGTTTAAGCTAAAGGTACTGCACTTGTATCTGTCAGCCCAGCTGATTTTTCCAACACACATAGAAAAACCTTGTGGGATTCACAGAGCAGGTGGTGCCCATGGGAGTCTGGGAAATGAGACTGGGGCTTTTATTTTCCAGAAAAGACACAAAACACATCTTAAGGAAGGACAACAGAGCACAGCAGAGAAAGTATGAAGGGAGGTAAAGCGGGGATGAAGAGAGGAACACCCTGAAAGTCCACCTCACAGCATGCTCAGTGGTAAAATCAGATCCTGTTAACTTCTAATCAGATGGATGCTTGGAGCTTACCTTTTTGTTTCTGCTTGAGGAAACTCTGTGCTTATGCTCAGATGAATAGTCTCCCATCTAACATGCACTTTCAGTTTATGGAAATACAACTTTTAACATTACAACTGCTTGTATCAAAAGTCATTTTGATGCCAGATGAGAGTTGCTCAGGATTGTTTCATTGGAAGGGTTTTTCTTCCACAACTGCAATATGTTTTTCCTACCAAAGGAAATAATAATGCAACAAAGGTAGAAAGAGAGTAACTCTGCAGAAGGGCTGTGCAGTGGGGTTCTTCAGACTAACCTTATTAAAAGGATTTTGTACTGGGATGCCCTCCCTCTTCCTTTTCAGGGTTATTTTTTTTTTGAGTGCCCCTCTAGATGTTGGCATTGCAGTGGGACAGGCATCCATGGCACCTACTGTCTACAGGAGCAAGTCCCAGATGTGCCACAGTCCAAGGAGGAGACTTCTAAACATAAAGGTGCAGTGGCTTCATACACGCCAGCATTGCCCTACAGCCTAGGATGCCCTCATCAGGCACTGTCAGGGCCACGTACCCATCTCTTCCTCCCTTGGCATGGACACTACAGACACAGGCTGGAAAAGCTACTGCCAGGTCAGACCATAACTCCCCACAGCATCCTCCTTGCACCAGGGACATCTGGGTAGCAAAGGAAAGCTTCCCTTGCGAAAGGGAAGATGACAAAAAGAAAAAAAAGGATCTACAGAAACCAGCAGTCTGGCTTTTTTTAAGCATCAGTAAGCCAAGAACAGATTTCCCTCCCCATTACAGTAATTTGGGTTTTTACTCTGACAGACCCGTTTCCTCACTGCAGCATCGCCTCTCGCAGCTGCCCAGGCAGTAGACGGGGCAGGATGCCTTGCACTGCCCGTGCTGTCTCAGTATTTTCCACCAGCTGCAACATCTTCTCTTGCACCAACCTCAGCATAAAACACGCTGTTTAAGGTTGTCCAAGTCACCAAAAACATGGAGCTGTTTTGCTGCCTCTCAGCGAAGTGGGCGAGCCAGTGCTATAGGATAGAGGACTAACCAGGGACAGGGCAGGAGGATGGAAAGGGACAGGTGATGAGATGGAGGGCCAGCACAGCAGCAGCCTTGGAGAGCTTCCTCTGCTCTCAGCAGAGGGATGGAGGATGAGGAGGTCACAGGGAGAGGAAGGACCGGCCAGGGCTGCCTTTCTCACGCACAGCCCGGCAGCCGCTGCAGCAGCAGCTCTCCAGGGCTCTGCCAGGCACAGAGCTGGGCAACAACATCACGGTCATATCCCTGATTTCCTAGGCACCCACCTCCTCTCTCTATGCATGAAACTACTCTTCTTGACCTTTTTTGGCCCCCTTTTTTTGGCCCCAGTGAGCTAATAAATCACAGAAGGTGGGGTAAGGAGGGGAGGAGGGACTGCAGTGCTCCTCTGCACACAGGCTGAGCAGCACTGGTTTACACAAGTCTGCTCCTCTGGTGTCAGAGGTGGAAGTAATGAAAAGCTGTGGGTTGATACATTTCAAACCCTTCTGACAGAGGGGCAGAGTTCCTGTGCTCATACCCTTCCACAGCAAAGGAAATTATACCTCAACCCTCAAAGTTAAACACCTATTTCTCCCCAGTATCAAACAAACCTGAAGCTTACTCCAACAAGGAGATTTACCAACTGCTACTTTAGACTATTGAAATGTAAATTAAAATCTCTTAGGGCTGTGTTCTAGCAATTTAATTTTAGGGTGTGCAAAGCTGTGGAGGAATGCCAGGAAACGATCTCCCTCCCCTTGTAGAAAAGCCAGATTAAAATATGGAAGCTGGTTTACAGTCTTTTGTGCTGTCATTCATCCCACGCTACCTCTGTCAAACAAATGGCTGGGAATCAGGTGGTCATCAGTAAGTCTCAGAAATATCAATGAACTTTACAGGCAGATTTCATACTTTGTACTGGGTACCAAAACCACTTCTCCTCAGGAATCCTCCAAGGTGGAGCTGAAGAGAACCAATACTTTACACCTGTGAAGCACCAACCATCCTAGTCCTGCTATCTACCCCAGAGCAAAATGGGTGAAGCTTCCTGCCAAAAGACTATATGGGTGTGAAGAAAATGTATGTCATCTAAAGCTGCTGAAATTGCCAGATCCAGGGTCTGTGGACTGTGCAGTGGGAGTTCAGGTGCTGAGGTAAGTGGTCCTCTGCTAATCACTATGATACAAGGTAAGTAACACTAAACTATAACCAAGTTACTTCCCATTGCAAATCAGAAAAAGAAAAAAAAAAAAAAATCAGTCTTTTCTCTTCATTATGAGAGAAGTGAAGCAAGGGAAGAAGCCTGGAGGGAGCAAATGCTCTTCAGAAGCCATTAGAGTTAAATATAGAACAATTTCAAAGACCAAACATTTGTCCCCTCTTCTGCCTAACCCACTCTGTTGCCAGTGTGCAGGATCATTTCTATGGAGTCAGAGTGAACACGTGGGACAAAAACGTGATCTCATCAGTCTATGGCAGCCCTGCACATCAGGCTTTCCAGGCCTCTTTCCCCAAAATTGCTACAGAGCAAATACTCCCCAAACACTGCGTTATGAGAGGCTGCTCCCAGCACGCCCAACTCCAGTATCCCACTAGCCTAGAAACATGGGAAACACCATCATTCACTGTTAGCACAGTCTGTGGCAAAAGTAATACCTAAGGCTACAAATTAGCCTACATGCTGGTCCACTCCAGAAAAAAACAAGGCAGTCGGCACCTAGGTTTCTTACTCATTTTGGGGGACGCCACCATCACCAGTGTAACAGAGACACCAGAGCTATTTTATCACTCTCCATGCAAGTCAGATTTGCCAGCCACAACCACAAGAAGACTGCGCTATATGAATGCCTTGTACAACACCCTGTGCAAATTCCTTCCAGACCAAATCAGGGAATGCCATAAAAAGGCCATAGCTGAAGGGAGAAAGCAAATCCATATATCCTGACTGCTAGTAAAGAAATGTATCCAGCCCACATTAGTAAAACTAGAAAAAGGTACCATATTACATCCCAAAAGGAAAAAGCTGTGCAACAGAATGTTCATTGAACACTGCTGACTGTACCAGAGCAATAGCCCTTCCTCAAAAATTAGGACCAGAGAGACAGAATTGCTCGGAATCCTCAGTCTTGTCACTCCTCAAACCCACTCCATCCCCCCGTGACCACAAACCTGCTCTGTTTCTCATCTCTCTTCATTCCAAGTCTCTCCTCATTGCTTTTTGGGTCCCAAAGGCTAGCATTTGGAGAGAAAGCTCCAAAATCAGCAGTGCAACCTATTGCTTTGCATAGTACAAAGGACATACCCATGCAAGGCAAGATTCACTCCTTAGCTGTAATAATAATTTGGCAGCCCTTCCACACTGACAGGTATATTGTTACTGAGGACAGCGGGGCTGAGCCCATGCCCTGTGGTGTGCTGGCCAACTGGCTTCTCCTGGGACACCTGGGAGAAATTTTGGAGAGTTCTGAAAGCAAGATCATTAGAGGTACATTTCACCACTGCCACCTTGAACAGCAAAAATAAGTCTGTAATCACAATGGCTTTGTCTGATTGTGGGTGTAAATTAAATATGCTGGAAGTACAGGGAGCAACAAATACTCTGATTTATTGTAACAGGCACTGATCCCCATTTATAAAAACTTGAATTTGTGCTGTACAGCGGTTCGACAAAAAGCCTCGGTAAGTCATTCGCTATCCAATAGTTACATTGAGTTATCACATGAGCAGCCATTACTCAAGGTGACAGTCTCAGCACAACAAGCCCCTGTTGAGAGCACTTGAGTTTATGTCAACATGAAACAGATGAGCCTAATGGATATCTGCCTGGATGAGTCCAGTGCCAGCACGTAGCCACAAGCCTGACTGTACACAGTGGGACAAATCGAGCAAGCAGTGCATCCCTCCAACATTACTCTCTGCACAGTAAGACTGACATTTTATCTGCTTTTCTTTAGATAAGAGATAAGCCTGGGGTTTTGTTGATTTCTTTTTTCTTTTTTTTTTTTTTTTTTTTTATGAGGGTGTAGGAAGTAAAAATAGCTCCTAGTTAACAGCCACCAGTCACATCTGGCAACATGTTTGGGGGGGGGGGGGGGGGGGGGGGGGGCAGTAACCTTTCAAAAGTGATGGGAGAAAGTTTGGCTTTGATTTTCTCCATCAGACCTGATCTGCCTGGCACACTGCAGCACAAAGATACCCAAAGGCCTGGCTATGCAGCCCACTTTGGGGAAGAAAGGAGCTGTGCCCAGTTCTGGTGCAGGTTAGACCAGTCTTGGAGGCTACTCTAACCCAAAATCTATAATCTTTTTTAGCTAATGCCGTAGATTTACCTATTTTATCAAACATCTTGAAAGGCAAGTTTTCTAAAGCTTGTAGCTGAGAAAGATCAGGATTTCCTCCATGGCTCACTCTTGATTAGCAGGTATTTCCTTACTGCAAGCAGAGATCCCTCTTTCTGAGCTGATCCCAAATTAGTTTTCTTAAAACCTGTAGCTGAGCCTCATGGTACAAAGAGAAGATTCATTCCCTAACCAAGGATAGTAGAGAACAAATAAAATGCATGCCCGTTATTTTTCTACTGTCAAAGTTACTTCAGCGTCATTTTATAATACACAATTCTCTAAATTGCATACAGAAATTTCCTCCTCCTTCTAAAAAAAGTAATGAAACTCAATGTCTGAGTTAATTCATCTTCTGACTTTTTTTACTGCAGTTTTAGGCTTCTATATCTTCACTGCATATTAGAAGCAGGGGGGGGAACCCAATAAGTAGCTAGTGAGATTGATTTCTGGAGTTATTTAATCTCTGGGGTTTTTTCAGCACTGAATGCAACGTAGCCAGTAGGGAACAGTCATGTTTGTGTTCATTCGTCTGACTGATAAAGGAGAAAAAGTCACTGCCTATTGCCACACGTTCAGCAGGGGATTAGCCAAATCGCCGCGGTCCGAGCCGTCAGGCCCGTAGCCGCCCTCCCTCCATCAGCCTCTGTGCAGCCCTCCCAGCGGGCAGACGCACGGCATGGCCCCGCACCGCTGCACCCCCAGACCCCGGGTGCCATCGCCCCAGAGCAGGGTCCGGCCAGGGCCAGCCCCAGCCACCGCCAGCTCCCCTGGCCCCGTGGCGAGTGCTGCTCCCGCAGAGCCCGGAGGCAGCAAGGGGCTGAGAAAGTCCTCCTCGCCACAGGCACTGAGGAAATGTCGCCACGGGCAAGCCAGGGAAAGCTACCTCTACCTGGAGTCATTTATTTGGAGCTTTGTTTAAAAGGAACGCAAGGCAGATGGGGACAGAACAAATCCGTGGTGAGGAGCGAAGTGGGATAACAAATAAGACGACAATGTTGAACTCCGCTCTTCGGGGAGCACGTTAATATTCTTGTCTAACATGCCCCTTTGGTGATAATACACTGGAAACAATTCAAAATCGTATTAATATAAATAAGGGGGAGCTGTTACCAGAGCTCAGTTTAAATGGCGAAGCTCTCTATTAATGTGTGTTCGTTAGTACTCTCTTCTCTGGATGTGTATATCTAATTTGCAACTAAATTATTCGGGGGTGGTTATGCTATACATGACCCCGACCTGATGCTGCAGTACTTTTACCCCCAGAGAACCAGGGGTGGAAGGGGTGAGGAGCAGGCTCTCATCTGAACCACTGCCAAACAGCATGGTACAGCAACTTCAGTACTTCATCAGGCAAAACCTCCTTTAAAAGGCAATGGTTATTTGCAGAGAGTAAAGAGCAAGAGATTAGAGCTCCACTGTGCGGCACAGCCACAAGAAATTACACTGTGTCTCTGTCCAAAGATGGAGAAGCCCACTTACAGAAACCACAGCAAAATTGGCTGAGTCGTCCTCCATCCATCACAACGTCAGTAGCTTCCTTCTCAAGGCAGGCAAGATGATGATAGATACAGCACAAGCGTATTGAAGTGTGTCTTTCTCCTGAGCCACAAATAAAGCTGCCTGCAGGATCTGCCTCCCCAGGAGTAAATGCCAAGGAGAAATCCAGGGAAAACAGAGGGAGCTGGTAATTGTGCGATGCCCACATCCCTCAACAGACACGATGCTACAGAATGGAGCATGCAGTCCCAATCTGGCACTGTTTACAAACACAGTGCAACTGGCATCATTTCAATATTGTTGTAACAGGTGAGCATACGTATAGCCTGGGGAGGAAATAGCATTTTTATTGACTGACAGATTGCAGTACTACGTTACATTGAACATCCCATTAAAAATGGAGTGAGCCCTGCCTAAAATATGGCAATGTGCAAAGGTTAGCGGTACGGTGGTCATTTTATCAAGGTTAAGGCCACCCTTATTTGGAACAGCTATGTTGGTTATGAATGTTAAATAAACAAATAAATACAAATTGTATCTCAAAGCCAGCTTAGCTCTGCCAGGGGAAGCCTTAGAGTAGGTACAGATATGCTTTTATCAGTTTAGTTGAGCTGTTTGAGGAAATAGCATAACAAAAGCAGCATCTATATCTGTATCTTTACCGCAGGGCTCAGCAGACATGCAATGCCAGCACAGCTGCTGCAACAGCACTGCTTCCACGATAAACCACCCCTGATGCAAGCTGTATGCATGAGTGTATGTACGTATAGATAATTTGTGTCTGTATGTACATATCCTGACTCTCAAGTCCCAGTTCCAGCTGGGGCCACAGCCTTTGACTGCTTCTGGGGCACATGCACTCCTCAGCAGCTCCTGACAGTGGTGACAGTCGCTCCACTGCCTGCTGCCACCTCCCTTCACTCTGCACTTCTGGCCTGCCTAAAACCAGACCAATAAAGTACAACACAGCTTAAAAGTTATTATGCACGTATAAATTTGACACTTCAGCACTGAAGATTTTGCAGGGATCTGAATTACATCTCTGCTAATTATACATTTAGTTTTCCTCACTCTGACAAACTCATGACTGGCATTTGTTTGCCTCTGATTTCTGCACTGAGCCTCCATCTCTACTGCAACCGGTGCTTGAGTATTCATCGAATACCATTACTCATCAAATACCATAGAGAGTAAGTGTTCTGGGTTGTCAAAAACAAGGACTGAAGAAGGCCCCATGAAAGATTATATCACTTAAAGACCTTCAAGGGATATTATGGAATAGCCAAAGAAGTTTGGATGGGATGACATTCCTGTCTTGCAAAAATTTTTCAAAGGTTTCAGAATGTCTACTATACCAATCAGAACATGTATCCCAAATGAGAACGATGGGAATTAAATCTTGCCTCTTTCAGACCAGGAACTTCCCTTCAAAGCCCATTCCCTCTGAGAAACACATTTCATAAAGAAAAAAAAAAATATTCAGCAATCTCTTTAACTTACCTCTGCATAAAAATTCTGCTCTGAACTATCAGACAAGGAGCAAAATGGTAGCAACTCACATTTAGGTTAGAAACATGTATATTTAAATAATCTTTCATTGAAAGCAGAGCCAGCCCTGAGTGCAGGCAGAACCAATCATTTCATCACCTGTCTGTGCAAAGGGGGATGTCCTAAAACCTGCACGTTCCTGTCCTCCAAACAGCAGCACAAGAATAAAGCTTTTACAAGCCTCGACCTCCCCTCCCATGCCACTTGCACCTTCTCTGGAGTCAGGATCTGGCTGTTCCTCCCCAAAACGACAATGCTCAGGTCAGCTTCTGATGCTGAGCAGCTCTGAGCCAGCTCTGGGATTACATTGGCTCAGTCATTCTAACTGGCCAGGCAGAGCTTGGGTCTCCCAGGGAGCTCTGCTGAAACAGTAATTAATGAGAAACTGGAGATATTTCTCCTATTTGTTATAACAGCAGCATATACATGGGCCCTCTGTCCGTGGAAGAGCAATGAGGAAATACCTGCAGAGTATTCACACATATGTCACTCCACCTTTTTAGACACCACAAGGTACTGGTGCTAGCAAAAGCTTTACAATCTCCCCTGGGTTCATAAATCTGAGGGCCTATATAACTCTCAGTATCCCCTAAATTCTACCTTACATTTGGACAGATCCAGCACAGCATTTCTTTCATTGACTACATGTTACACAGAGCCATAAGACTCCTTGGATGGAGCACAGTTGGGAATGTATTCTGGGGAAGCAAATATATTATCTATTATAATATATACATGTAAATATATATACACACACATATATAACCACTAATTACAACACTGCTCATGAACACAGACAGAGAACATCCATGTTCAGATGACTAACAAAAACATATTTACTACATGTGGCTTCCCTTGTTCAGTTATAGCCAGTCATTGCTGAAGTACTCGGGAGCTTGGGGCTTTGATAGCAAATGGACAAGCGGAGAATGAGATTGTAAAGTAACCCCCTGTCTGGGAATCTGCTCCCTGTTAAGCAGAACACACCATTACTTCTTACAGGAGAGAGAAAGGCTTTCTTGGCTTCTCCTTTGACACAGCTAATTCTGGTGGCAAGAAACAGCAGAAGGAAAACCCTGCCCCGGGTGTTGTGCTGCGCACCTCACACTTCATTCATGGTCATTCTTGCTGTTGGTTTTCAGAAGCCTGCGCATTCTTGCGGAAGTAGGCTGCTCCCATTAAAAAATCCCTCTAATATGTAGAACAGATGGAAAGCATGAAATTGTGCATGGAAAAGTGGGGGGAGGATTACCAAAAAGTGGCTTTTCAGTTATTAATTTCTTCCAAAGTCTGAAGAAAAGTTAACCTATAATATTTCTGCACTCACTTCAGCCAGCTCATGTTCTTAAAATTCATGGGAATTACAATTTTCAAAATAGCATTTAAAGGCCACACTGGATTCCAGACTTTTTTTAATCATGAGACAGAATAATCATCAGGTCACAACAGATAAGGCTAGAAAGAGCCAAAACCCACTGAAGTTGAAAGATACCTCCAAAAGCTCCAGCAGGATTTGGTCCAGAGTTCGCCTTGTACTTTCACTACCCTAAAAGCTGCTGGCAACGACATACATGGTACGATTTCTCTTTTCTCATAGTGAGAGTCACATGAATTGATAAATGCTGCCTCATTTGAAAGCCGGGTGCTTAGTCCCTGGCTCTAATAACACTCTGCAGACTGATGACTGATTAATTGACAGGCATTTTGGGGATACCTAGTGATGAATATCAACAACAAAGTGAAATGTCAGCAAGTGAGTGAAATATATTGCAAGGCTTGTGTGGATTATGAGAAGTTGTATTATCAAACAAGAGAACAAAGTCAAGGGATAAGCAAGTGTAGAATCAGAGCATCCAGCAGGATAGTAATAATTAAGTCCAGGGAGATAATTTTATAAACATAGATTTAACGGCTTTACTGAGATTCTCATCTCTTCTTGTATAACCAGTAGGTTTATTCAGAGATCGTGTTAGTAATCAACTTGAGTAGAAGTGGCAATGTGAATAGAAAAGGGGCTGCACAGAGGGATGGTTAGGTTGAAGAAAAGCAAAATTACAATTTCCATACTGCCTGCTAATGACTTAACGACCTCAAATGTGGTCCATAGGGGGCTGCAAAAGAAAGCTGTCTTTTGAAATTCAAGCAGAAGTTTCATATCTGTTATGCTAATTTCCAGACACTAATGTGACCAATTTTGTATATAAACAACAATTTCATCTGTCATTTTGGGCTCAAGTTGCAATCCTTTTCAGTAAAAACAGTAACAGTAAGTAAGTAATAATGTCCCTTAGGCTAGAATTGTGACCCTGGTGTCATCCAGAGAACAAGCCATGTTAATCACCCAGCTGCAATGCCATGAAAATAAACACATCTGTTTATGAGCAATTGCCTGTTCTTACGTTCCTGTTACTGGGTGCATCCTGTGCACCATTTTACATTTATAATGAGGCTTGCCAGAAAAGAAAAACTCTGCTTAACAAAATGGTTCATATTTCACCACTGAGTTTTGCCTGTTGTAAAGATGAGCTAGAACAACTGTGCATGGCTTTGGGAAGGGACAGGAGAAAAGCATGGTCCTAAGATAATTGCTGCAGATATCCAGTGTTAAATCACCATTCCTTGAGATGTCTGATTTCTCAGCAGTTCCCTAGCCATGATACTGTGCGATCAATATTCCACACTGCACGTATAAATGAAATGACTGGCTTCCAATTTGCAGCCTCTAGACCCCTAAGGAGTCCATGGAGTGATTTTAAGTTGTGCAAGAAAGGGGATTACAAAAGCAAGCTCCTATAGTCCACATATGGTTGGCTTGGGAGTTTTTTAGTGTCCACAAATTGCTAGAAATTGAAATTCTGTAAATGGGGTTCCAAACAGACTAACAGGAGTGGCAGCAACCCAAATCATGAGGCTTGACCTGCAGCCTCATAAAACCAGTGCAAGCACCACTGCCCTCAAGGGCTCCTTCAGCCTTCCTGCTGCACACACCAAGCCAGAACCTGAGGAGCCTTTGTAACAGACATCTCCTTGAAACTCTTGCCCAAAGCTTTTCATTTCAACAGATGAGAATTTCCCTACATCAAAAACTTTCCAATCACCTGTAATAAACACAGGCATACATAGTTTGCACAAGGCGCTTCAATCCTTGGGTTTTGTAAGCTTAGAATCAACAATTCAACTGGAAAATTGAAAAAAGCCTCAGTATAGTGAGAGATTACAACCGAAAAGAATCATCATAAATTATTATGAGAATAAATATATATTCTTTTTAAACATTGTAAAGTCTGATTTCACATTTAAGCAATTGTTGCATTATAACAGCACTTAAATACTTATAATTACATGTTGGTTTCTATTGTTCAGACCATTTTATAAGAACATGTAAGGCAAACGCTCAGATATAAATCCCAGGCGGTGATTATTTTTAATAGTGCAATTATTTTCTCATCATAATCACTGGGGTACAATTCCTGTTAAACTATTCAACATTCCTTGAGAAAGTTAAGTAAAAATCAATCTGATTTACTTTAAGGTAAGAGCTTCCCATTCCCAGCTCTGCTCTCTCCCCATTCTGTGCTCAAATAAATATAAATGTGTATTAGCTATGGGGACAATCAATGAAATTATGTTAAATTTGCAATTCAGCCAAGTGTCTGCAAATTCAACTTATTATTTATATTTTGAGTCTTGTTGATACTGCTGTTATTGAAAAGCTCAACAGCCCATCTCTTTAATGTAAGCAATATCTGAGGCTTTTACACCTCCATTTCATTAAAGTTCAAAAATTTCGTGGCCTAGTTAAGTGGTGTAGGCAGTTTTCTAATTATTTACTGGAAATTGTGAAAAAAGGGTTGGTCTCCTGAAATGCATTTTATAAAACAGCACATTTTCAGTAGGTGCCGATAGCTTAGTACACATGCTGTATAAAAAGATTTGGATGTGTGGACCTTATAAAATCATGACTGACTGTTTTTACTTCCCATAGGACTTCTCTGAAGAGCTCCTGGTGGAGGTCAGAGAGCAGCAGGTCCCTCCAGACCCTGTGCAGCATGTCTTGCTCCAGGAAGCTGTGTAAAAAAAAAACCAAACTCAAAATGTCATTCTCCCTATTCCAGCAGTAAGAAAGCAATTAGCCTGATGCTAGCAAACCCTGACAGGGATGAGGAAAGCCTGCCCAAAGACTGTAGGGCAATGAATTTCAACCCATAATATGACAAACACTGGTGCAAATACTTCAAAATCAATTTGAATCTACAAGGATGAGTTCACCGCAAAGACCTCCCCTCCCACGATTGCTAACACCCCACGACATTTATCAGAGGAGTACAGGTAATGACCTCACTTCTCCTTGGAAGATTACATTCTGCCTCCATGAACTCACCTTTAAAATTTCAAATGGATTGTACATTAGTTATTTCCTGTTTCAAAACATCCATTATTAGCAAAAATGACATTTTGGTAGAGAGAGAAACGATTTCAATGTAATCTGCAAATCGATTTGTAAGGATTTCAGCAAAGCAATTAGGAGAATTTCTGGACTACAAACGCTGTGTAATGTGAGATTTCATCTTGACTGATAGACCTGTCAGGATTTCCATCCAAAAATACAGCTGTGTTTCCCTCCTCACCACCCTACCTTTTCATGAGTTATATCTGAAAGTTTTTTTCTCTCCTGTATTTATTATTGGCACCTTGGCACTTTACCCAACTTTAATCCATTTTAATCCTCCTGTTGTCCCACTGAGCAGAACAGATGCTGAGCAGGACTGGAGAAAAAGGACAAATTGTTGCCATATCTGCAGGGCTCAGGATCCACCAAAGAGAAATGCAAACCCAATTAAACCTCTAAAATGTACCGAGTGCTTATTGGGCAGGGGAAAGCAAGGCTGACCAAAGCTGAGTTTGGGTACAGCATGCAATCTGCAAGATGACAACCAGTCTCAATGTTTCCTAAAAAATAGGCAAAATGCAGGATCACAAGTTACAAGCTCTGCCAAAAGGCCCCAGGGCATCATTTTAGGAAGCTATATGGCTTTTCTTTTTTTTTTTTTTTTTTAAGCTTTTTTTGCCCCTCCTTCCCTCTAAGTGCAGTGAATTCATAGTTGTGTTCCAGATTCTTTTGAACTATGCACCAGAGACATCATAAATAACAACCTTGCTGCCATCTCATTAAGACTCAGAAATTTTCCAGACATTAAAAAACTGAATTACTTTCACACTTGCAGATTGTGCTGCCTCACTGGCAGCTCCCTCTGAAAGGCTCCCTGACATCCCAAGCTTAGTGAAAATAAAATCAAAACCTTAATTCATCCTCTTTCTTCTTCTCCCCCAGTTCTTTGTTAGATATATCACATCCACAACACTGTATTTTTGGCCCCATATCTCAAGGGTCATCTCCAGTTCCCCCTTCCCTCTCTCACAGCCCGTGTCATTCAAATCTGTGAAGATCTATTATTTTTCTTTTCCTCCTTGGATGCAGTCAAGTCCCAGTTTGATTATTGCACTTTTCCTCCTGGGGCCCTTCTCCACCGTAATTTTTTCTAGTCTATCCAAACCTCTCTTCCATTCTGCCTTGTGAAACCCCTCAAACCTAGCTGGTAGGTTAGTTTAGATAGTTAAACTAAACTTAGTTTAAGTAATTAAATCTTGCACATGTATAAAGAAATGCCTTATGAGAAGCTGGCATCCACACGCAAAGCTTAGCTTTTGCTTTGACCTGCATGTCCCTGCATCGTCTCGCTAGGGTAGGAAAGAAATTAATGAAGTATTTAACCAACTTCCAGAGTTTTTGTGTTGGAAACAGAAATATACAGATCAGCTGAGCTGGGCAAAAGCATCCAGCTAGGATCCTCTTCCCTAAGCTTCAGACACAGTCATGCCGGCTGCACTGGGAGGGAACAGATCAACAGAACATTCAAAATAATTAGATACCCACAACACTGCAAAGAACTTAAATAGGGGGTTTCACACTCTGAAGAAGTGGGATGGACCTGTTCATGACAGATTTTTCGTGGCTGTGTCTGAACTGACTATTAAAGCAAACAACGGAGCAGAAGAGTGAACTCAAGGCAAGAGCAGCCTGCACCACCCATGCAGTCAGAAGGGAGTTTTCATTTCCTACCTTATGTACACCGTGCTGCAGCCCTTACACACAGATAATACACGGCCCTTAGGAGCGAAGCAGAGGATATGTTATGATAGGGGAGTGGGAACAGTTCCAGGTGAGCTGCCAGAAGCACAGGAGGTTTGAAGGTAATATCAAATGGCAGATAGAAATCTAGCATCCCTGGACCAATGTGAAATTCAAAACATTACAGAATTAGCAACTAGGAGTGCTCCAGAACTTTTAGCATCAGGATGCTAGAGGAGGCCACCTGGAATATTTGTTTCTATTGTAATGCAAAGTCACTGCTCAAGTAAAATACCCCTTTACACATCAAGTGCCTGGAAAGAGACTTTTCATCATTGCTCATTGTCATTGCAGGCAAGCTTGGAGAATCCAGCTGCAACAATCCTCTCAATGTGCTATACAAACTAGGAGAATCAATACACATGGTGTAGAGTGATGCAAATGGGCCAGAGCTGGGGTAAGGAGGGATGGTTCCCTCCACTTTGCAGATGAGACAGGTAGGCAGTTTGCCATGGATCACTAGGGAAATCCATGGTCACATCTCAGATTGAACACAAACTCTTCCAGGGTCTGTAGCACGGTCTTTGAGTGGCAAGAAAGGTGACGTTCAGTGGGTCAGCGCTAACAGCAGCAATGGAGTTGTGCCAGCTAAGCCAGCATGAACCTGGTATGTTTATTAAGAAGGGAAAATGAAAATGAATGCATTTCACTCACTCTTGTGTCAACATTTCAGTGTGTCCCCACACAAGGACTCCTCTGCCTGCTGCTGGCACATGGGAGCTCACGGCTCTGTTAGTCACTTCCCATTCCCTCACCTTGTAGCAAGGTGTTTTCTTCTCCCTTTGAACAGCCCTGCAAGCAACTCCCCTTTATTTGTAATAATGTCAAGCTCTTCCTAAAATTTGTCACGTCAGATGAAAAACAGGTACATGCAAAAGCATTGTGAAATCAGCAGCTTTCCATACACAACCAAAGCCACAAGATTTTCAGCCTCGCCCCGGGCTCCAGCAATCAGGGGCCTTCATTTTTCACTTGCTCCTGTTATATGGAAGATATCAAGTAATTCATGTTTGAGAGGAACTGGAACATGACTGCTCATGTCAGAAGCTGTCCCCTGCCCACCACCAGCATGATGTGGACAGTTGTGCAGCCCTGCCTGCATGGTCAAGCTCATAAAGAGGAGAGCTGTGCATTTTCTCAAAGCATCACAGAGAGATGAAGAGATTAATGGAGCAGGAAAAGCCAGTGTCAACAGCACAATCTGTTACTGCAGCTGCACCACTTCAGAGCTTTGGACAGCAAATTGTGTATTTGCACCCTCCCCCACAACTTCCCAGGGAGAGCACACTATTTTAGAGGTATGACCAGAAAAGTCTAGATACAGGCTCAGCACTGCCAAAAATTCACTGTAAATGGATAGAGGGGTTTGCAATCAGGTTAAAATTCAGAAAATATTTGGCCTTAGGCTCACATCTGGCATTAAACTCTGGCAGTTTCTGGTAAGCAGGCAAGACAACGTTTTTCTCCTCATATCTTAATGGTCTTGCCATCATCTCCCGGTTCACCAAGGCAAAACCCTATTCCACCTATGTATGGGACATGAACCTTCTTTTCTTGACAGGATTACCCACCTCACCCCCATTTACCATACTTCGTCATGCAAGCTGAATACTCTACCTGCTTACGCAGCCTGAAGATGTGACTCTGCAGGTTTTCATTATTCTCTTTGCAAACTACTCTGTATCCTTTTGTAATGGAGGTAGATAAAACTGGTTTCCCTCTCCAGGCCCTAGAGTATTTTCATTTTTTAAATACTGAATAAAACAAATTAAAAAATCATGTTAAGTGACTGCTTTTACCTATACTTATGCCTAAGATATGCATTTCGTAGTGCATTAATAAGAAATTTGTATGTCAGAACACAGAAGTATGCCCACAGTCCATTGTGACAAAGCATTTATTTTTTACTGTATTCAGCCGCCATCTGTGGCTCACTGCGCAACCTGTCAGCTGCCACTGGTGGTGTGACCTCCTGAGCAATCCTCATTAGTACAGCTTCTTACCCTATCATTTAAGAAAAAGAAATTACTATGGAGTAGCTCCCAAATGTGCACCTCTCCCTACAACTAAAATTCAAGGGATGAGGCAAAAGACAGAACATCTGGCAGAGAACAGTATATTTTGTATGTTAATTAGCAGTAGAGAGCAAATAAAACATGTTGTGGAAATAGAAAATTGACTTCTCCCAAATCAGGAGAGATTATAAGAATATATGCCTACTCTGAAAAGGAAAAGCAAGTGACTTACTCTGCATACAAGAGCATCCCCAGTGAAAGGCAAGGTAGCTCCCCAGCCTGGATGCTGTTCAGCAGGCAGAGGAAACACTCCCTCTCCCACAAAGGCTGAGGCTTCTGGATGATGGAAATGCCTTCCCTCCAGTGTACACTTCAGGCATTATTTAAGGGAGTGAAGTACAAAAAATATTTTACCTTTTTGACTTTCTTGTTTGGTATCTTTCTAGGCTCTTTGATGTTGTGTCCTTGGAACTGAAATCTCAAAAAGCAACTACAGGAAACTGAATTTTTATTCTTCTCCAGTCTTTTGTCAGGAACAAAAGTGTTTGCTTACTGACCTACCTGTGGAGAAACACAAAGCAACACTTCAAACACCCATTCCCAATCAGAAACACAAGGTAAAAGCCAAACAACGGGGACCCTGCTCAAGGATCATAAATTTCCTTATGCGACTCCATTTCTCTAACAAGCTTCTGTTCCTGAAAGTACTATTACAATTAAAAAAAAAAAAAAAACAAAAAAAAAAAACAAAGAAACAAACAAAACAAACCCCCCACACACAAAAAACAAACCCCCCACACACACCCCAAAATGCTCTCTTCTAAAGCAATTCTGGAATGGCAGAAAGAAGTGACCAGACTACTGTTTTGAACATGTTTCCAGTGCTCATGAAATATCTTGAACATATTCAAATGACAGCTCTGAAAATAAAAACTTCTGTGGCTAGAAAGAGCTGAACAGGAGTCAGAATATGCTTCTTGCTTAGCTCCAGACATGTCTCTTTAACCCTAACACTTTAGGGGAATGTATCTAGAGTGGGGAAGATAGCTCAGTCATCATGTCAAAGATGAATAAAGTGTTCAAGTACCCATTCTGGATATCCAAGTATCCAAAAATTGTTTGTCATAAATTATTAGATTGCATTTAAACAGATAAGTTAACAGAAACAGGAGTTCTCTTATTCCTTAGTCAACCAAATCTGCCAAGCAAAAGATATTTTTGTTGCTTTTTTGGCTATGTAACAATTTACATATTACAAATTGTTAATAGTTATAATTACAAAATATTAAAATATGAACTAGACCAGTTTTATGGCATCAATCCAAAATCATTTGCTGCAGCACATAAGCTAGTGCATGAAATTTGCTGAAGCCAGAGTTTCGCTCCAGCTGTAAAAATCACAAAACTAGAGTACAAAACACAGGGTTCAACTACAAAGACATTTATGAACCTTAAATACTTGTGTTTAGAGACTATGAGATCTCTGATGCTCCGAACAAGAGAAAGTGTTTACAGACTATACACAATCCTATTCTTTGCTCCATCAGTAATTATAAAAATAGTTTATATTTGGGGCATTTCATCTCATCTTCAAGATCTTTCATAAAGGAGTATGGTGATAAAACATGGGGCTGGCTTTGGTTTTTGCAACACTGAAGTCAATCAAGTATCTGTATGCAGTCCAAAGGGACAACAAATCATGTTTGTCACACCTACACCCAATTTTCTGAAAACAAAAGATGTAATAATTTACAGAATCCTAGATGCCCTATATTTATCCTTTCTCTGAGAGCTAGAAGTGAAGACCGAATCCATCTCCTCCCACCCACCCACCCCCTTTTTTTTATAAGCACCTTTTTTAATAGACACTTTTTTTTGGTGGTAGATTTCTTACTACAGCTGAAGCTTTTGCTTGAGGCAGAAGATGTTCGAATTGTTTGAAACAGAGCACTCTGGGCTCCATGGAGTGGCCTAGATTATACTTCATATGAATGAAGTTATTATATTAACCACAACATTCATCACAGAGTATGACAAAGTTTAAAGTGCCTTAGATTTGTTATGAAAAACAGTATTACAAAAAATCCTTCCTATTATATCTGTTTAATTTACTACCTCTTTCTACATATATATTCTAGTTACAAGACATGTTTCTTTTCTTTATTGGTAAATATTAGAATGATATGAAGGATGAAATTAGAAAAAATATGTGCTGTTGTGAACTCTTAGTTACAGAGTTACTTGCTTCCACTGCACTGCCTGCCAGGTAATTCACTGATCTATATACCCTAATAAAAACTCACGCAGGTCAGTCTCAAGCACAGACCCTTATCAGGCAGATGGGTTTGAGGCATCTCAGTTTCCGGAGCCATGAAAACACAAAAAAGTCATTTTCTCCGCATCATGTCCAGCCACCTTTGGTTACCCCCAGCTGAAATTACCAGGTACCCAATTACAGCCGAGTTAGCTGGCAGCAGCCTTCAGGCAGGTTTGCCACAAGGTGTGAACTCGTACCTCTGGCTGTGGAGCAAGATTCATTAGCCACACTGAAGCAGTGACTGAGCACATCTCTGGAGCACCAGGACTGAAAACACAACCTGAAGGCTGCGGTAGAGGTAAATCACATGCAAAAAAGACACAGGAAAAAGAAATATCAGAGGCATAGAAGAACATCTATGTGCAGAAATATTAAACACTGGACTCTTCAGTTTAGGAAAGCAATAACTGAAGAAGGAGAGCTAGGACCTCTTATACTGAGAAGGTGAAAAGAAGTTAGCTGCTCTTTCTCATCATACAACACAACAATACGATCAGGCACTGAGCTTAAAATAACAAAAAGGAAGCACTTTTTCACATAATACATAATCACATTGTGGAAACTATTGTTACACAAGCACGTGAAGGTAAAAAATATAAATTACTTCAAAAACTGTTTTAAAAATTCATGGACTGCCCAGAGAAGGATCACTTGCCCACTTTCTCTCTTCCTTTTCCTAAGCATCTGGCCAGTTACAGCTGACAGGGGTGAGATATGGAGTAGGAAGCTACAGGACTCACTCACTTAGCTTCATTAGGTAGAAAGCACTCCTCTCAACTCAAAATGCTCAGGGAGTTCAAAGCAGCAGCAATAACAACGAAAATTTAAGATTTGTCCATCAGAATAAACAATATACCAAATAGGCAATAAGTATACATGAAGCTCGTTACTGCCATTCTATGCTGTGAGAATTGGAGCTGGGATTGAGAGATTCCAAGCAGCTCCAGTATTTTTCACCGGAGTTACAGAGCTTCATTCAAACAGAAGGTCCTTCAAAACAGAAGGTATCGTGACTAGTTTGTGTGCGTAATATTTACTTGTTTTTATTTGGATTGAAACAAGCAAAGAAATCCAGGCTCTAGATGCCCTTGTAACCACTCATAAATGCAAGTAGTGCACCAAAACCCAATACATTAAAATAATCTTTATAAATAATTATGAACTGACACCTAAGAGCTGACATAGCTGAAATTACAAATTAGAAATGTCATCTCATGATGTGCATTAGCCCAGTGCCACTCAAAGCCAATGTATTTTTACTCATATCAAATTAGAACTCCAAGCTACTGTGGATTTTTTCCTTGAACAAGGTACAGCTGAAAGGTCTGCAAAGAGAAACCTGACTCTGAAGCATTTCTTTTGGAGCAATCCATAAACCATCTGCATGTGCCATTAATGTTGGACATGGGAACAAGGCTGCTCTGTGTCAAAATGCTCATGACAGAAGTGTTTATTTGGAAAACAAACCATAAAGGCTAATAAAAAGGTCCTTGATAAGATGACAAAAAGATTACAAAGCTGAATGAAGGAGACTTGGACAACAATAAAACAAAGACGTGGGCTGTTCTTTCTCCAGAAGTTCCAGGCAAGGGAACAGGTAGAGCTTTCTGGACTCTGAGAAGAGCAACATCATGAATGGAGGTCTTGTCAGACACCAAAGCATCCTTCTCATGGACATATATGTGAAACGGGCCCGTTCCTGTGCCTTTTGTTATCACTGCAATGTCACATCAATGACACACAATGAAGAGCCAGAAAGTGAGGGCTTCTATTCAAACAAGAGCTTCTGCATTGTCAAAGATCCTCAAAAGTTTGTGGACAGCAAGAGAACTCAGATAGTAAGGGAGGCACAGCCTTCAGCTCAGGGTTATTTAGCATGTAATTTGATTTCATGTGTTTTCCTGCTTTGTATTCATTGATTTCAAATCTGTCCTCAGCACCCGTTTCTGCCACAATAGCTATGGTAAATTTCCAGCTCATATTGGATAGGCAAGTCGCCAGCTGAGACTATGGACATAATTAACTTGTCTATTTTAGCAACACACCTCAAACCTTCAATTTATACAACAACACATCAATGTAAAAACATCTTCTTGTCACAGTTCTTTCTGGTTTTTTAATCATCTGCCCCTCATATTTGTTACTTTAATTCATCACAACATCTTGTAATTTAAATTGTAAGCTGTTGAGGACAAAAAGTATTCTGTCTTGCATATTCTTGTGTAATGAGACCATGAAAAATGAGACCCTGCCACGATAGCTCCTCTGAAAATTAATATACATCATAATATTATTATCACCCTTCAACCATTTCCTTATCACCTCGAAGTATATTTTTTCCTTGTCATGGTTTAACTCCAGCTAGCAACTAAACACCACACAGCCACTCACTCACTCCCCTCCCCCGCAGTGGGATAGGGGAGAAAATCAGGAAAAGAAGTAAAACTCGTGGGTTGAGATAAGAACAGTTTAATAGAACAGAAAAGAAGAAACTAATAATGATAACACTAGTAAAATGACAACAGTAGTAATAAAAGGATTGGAATGTACAAATGATGTGCAGTGCAATTGCTCACCACCCGCCGATCGACACCCAGTTAGTCCCCAAGCGGCGATCCCCCACCCCCAGTCACCCCAGTTTATATACTGGGCATGACATCACATGGTATGGAATACACCGTTGGCCAGTTTCGGTCAGCTGCCCTGGCTCCGTCCTGTGCCAACTTCTTGTGCCACTCCAGCCTTCTTGCTGGCTGGGCTTGAGAAGCTGAAAAATCCTTGACTTAGTCTAAACATTACTTAGCAACAACTGAAAACATCAGTGTGTTATCAACATTCTTCTCATACTGAACTCAAAACATAGCACCATACCAGCTACTAGGAAGACAATTAACTCTATCCCAGCTGAAACCAGGAACATTCCTGTATTTTTTAAGCAGAGCAATGGAAGCTGCTCTCTGATTGGCATTCAAACGTAAGATGCCAAGTGCTGCACCTCTTTGCACTTTGCACCATGTGCTTCCTACAGCATGCATCTGCCACAGAGAAAAGTGTGTTATTGCAGCAGCAGATTAAATGAATCCAGACAGTTTTTGTCCTTCAGGGAAAGACGCTTTGTTTTTGTCAGACTCCGGTCTGTCAATGCTCTAAAGTCACAGGATAGCATTCCACAGCACACGGCATCTCAGTATTGCGCTGGAGATTAACAAATGGAAATTGTGTTCTTCTTTGGGAAAAAAATGATCTTTCTTACAACATCTATTGACCAAAACGCTGCAGGTCTGGTGAGTAGTTATCATTTAAGCAACCTTAGGCTTCCTACAGACCGATGAAGGAAGCAGATGGGTCTTCACGCATTCCTGGTGCGTATTTTCCCTCTTCCTGATTCCCTGGACACAGAACACATGAAATGAGACATCGACAACAAAGTTCATCTGAATGTTTCCATTAAGCCAAACCTGTTTTGAAGAGCAAACTTGACATCAAAAACCCATCTAGGGAGTGTTTTCCACTGAAACTCTGCTCAGAGAGAGCACGCACAAATGGAAAGCTCTGCTGCCTGCGAAAGGAAAAAAGCTCTTGTGGTTGAATCACACATCCATTAGTAGCTGTGAATAGTAAGAGCAGCCTGTAATCATTAATACTACACCTTGAAATGATCACTTCATACTATTTTGCTTATGGGCAAGGGTGTTCTTAATATATTTTTTTCTTTTATGCTAAGCAACCTGTTTTAACATCACAATTCTTTTGATAGTGTGATTCTGTGCATACATAGAAATGAAAATCTATACAGGACTTTTTTTTTTTTTTTAGATATTTGTCTTCTAATAATCATGAGTTGTAAAAAAAGTCCTTCAGATGTCACCCACAAGACCTCCTGTTTTTCTAGGGATCTGATGGCTCTTTTTGACACATGCAGTTTACAGCCCATGTCCCACTTAGCTCACTACTCCACAACCAGTTCATCCATGCCGAAAATAAACATATTGATGCTTTTATCCCTCCCTTCCCTATTCCAAAGCCACCTTGTGACCCCAGGGACCAGGCCAGATTCCTTTCAGTGCTAACAACTGCTCTGAATCATGAGCAACAACAGGAGTGATTGCCAACAGAAACCTCACACTCCTTTCTTCATCCCTGGAAAGTTAAGATTTTACCAGTCACTTACAAACATCCTGTGGAGACTATTTTAGAAGTATACGTTTATTAGATTTCAGTCTTCCATCTTGCAGAACCAACAGATGCAGAGTAACCCATGGTTTTAATCATTTTCCCTCCACAGGCACAATTCAGCCGTACAGATAATTCATGCTGTAGATTCTGCTCAGTGAAGCACTGCAAATTATCCACACAAGCAAAAAACCACTTCCAGAGAGTAGATTTAGGTTAAGCATGATTCAAGGATCTGCATGCAAGACTCTCACCACAGTGAACCATGAAGACATTAACAACATGATACATTGAAAAGATACGCTAAATGCATTTATTTATTTAGACTACAGAGAAGAGCCAACTTTTCATTCCCAAAACAATCATTCAGCGACAGTTGAAAATTAAAACTCTTCAAAAGCATACAGGAATAGCATGTGGTGGTGATGTTTGTTTGGTTTTAATTAAAATATTTAGACATCTGGAATTGAAGGGAATGCCAACAACCTTCAACTTACTGGTAGAGAGAGGAAATAAGATACTTCTAGTATATTCCTACCACTTAATTTTAGTTCACACAATTAAAAATGTTAGTCCAAATCAACTTGATTATTATATTATCTCATTTATACACTAAGCATTCAACTTCATGTAAGATCTCTGAGTTTTCTAAGCAGCTGGTCAAGGTACACTGCACAGTCCACCTGCCTGGCAGACCTGAGTTCATAATCCTCAGCTGAATAAAGTCATGAAGAACAAACACTTTAGTCTGACACTATGAATCGCAGCTCTGTTAAGACATCAGCTGACACCAATTGCAGTATAAATCTTGCTCAGTAAAGCAGAAAGGGTCTATTCACTTCTTTATCATGTCAGTTTAACAATGTCTGTTAAAAATGGTCTTTACTAAAGCTTCAGTTGCACTCATTTAGACATTTCTTCCAGGTTTATGGACAACATCAGGTCTCAGTAATTAAACGGTCTCTATAGTTTTGATGATTAAGAAGGTGACAACTGAACAACTAACACTATATATAGGACTCCTACTTTCTTTTCCATTTTAAGATACTGTTCTTGCAGGCTGAAACACTCCTCAGGTAATTTTTGTTAGAGGAAATGGTTCTTGCAGCCATTCTCAGTGAGGAAGACTAGTGACTTGGTCAGGTTTAGGTCTACTAACATGAAAGGAAAGAAGTAATTTATTGGGAACAAATTTTATCACTGGCAATAAGATCCAACTGACTTTAAGAAATTATGAAGAGACTGTAATAAAGAAATGCAGCATTTTTCCAAACAGTTTAAATGTGATTAAAAGCTTTTTAAAAAATTCTTTTTTTTAACATTACCTGGAAATACTAGATCACTACAGCTGAAGAGTGGAAATGTAATTTTTGAAATGGCACTGAATTCTAATAAGGAAAAAAGCATTTCTAGAATTTGCTACATGTTCAAAAATAATTTTGTATCAGAAATAGTGTGGCCAGCAGGAGCAGGGCAGTGACCGTCCCCCTGTACTGGGCACTGGTGAGGCCACACCTCGAGTCCTGTGTTCAGTTTTGGGCCCCTCACCGCAGGAAAGACATGGAGGTGCTGGAGCGTGTTCAGAGGAGGGCAACCGAGCTGGTGAGGGGCCCGGAGCACAGGTCTTATGAGGAACGGGTGAGGGAAGTGGGGTGGTTTAGCTTGGAGAAAAGGAGGCTGAGGGGAGACCTTATAGCTCTCTACAACTACCTGAAAGGAGGGAGTAGTGAGGTGGGGGTCAGTCTCTTCTCCCAAGTAACTAGCGACAGAATGAGAGAAAATGGCCTCAGGTTGCACCAGGGGAGGTTTAGATTGGATATTAGAAAAAAATTCTTCACCGAGAGGGTTATCGAGCATTGGAACAGGCTGCCCAGGGAAGTGGTGGAGTCACCATCCCTGGAGGTATTTAAAAGACAGGTAGACATGGTGCTTAGGGACATGGTTTAGTGGTGGACTTGGCAGTGTTAGGTTAATGGCTGGACCCGATGATCTTAAAGGTCTTTTCCAACCTAAACGATTCTATAAGATCAACTACTAACTAGCCTTTTGAGAAACTGGGTCTGAACCGAGAACCCAGAGAGTTGGTGGCGGGGATTACTGCAGAGATTTGAGCGGCATCCCTGGAGAACTGGGCTTAGTGTGTTTTAAATTCTGCACAACAGACAGTTTAGTAAATATTGAACCTATCATGTAATGAAATAATCATGTGGCAAGAACATTGCTTGCAAAAATATGAAAGGTCTGTTACCGCTACAGCTATTGTTTTTTCAGACACAAACCCCATTTATCAACAGCACTTTAGCAGAACCAGTTATACAGCTATATGGTATACAGAGATATGATTTTCCCCTCCCAGTTCTGTATTTAAACACCTTAAGTAAGTATCGCACAGGTGAACTGCTTTAAAATAGTTTTCAACTACCTACAGGAAACAAGTGGCTCTTCTCTCCTCTGCTACCTAATTTGATATGTTTTGGGAGCCCACATCACAGTTAAAAAGAGTCGATATCCCATCAGATCTGCTTCATAATCAATTTGGATATGCCAGATCAGTGGCTGTGCTTCAGATCACTTTGGCCTTCAGTTTGGAAGCAATTAAGCAGGCTGCATATTCTACTATTTTCATTTCTCATAAGGATAGTGAGGTTGGTTTGCTTTCCCCTCAGAAGTGAAGTTCCATTTACATATGCTGCAAAACAATTTGGAGATCAAAAGAACAACATTGCCCCTAGAACTGGCACAAATAAACTGTCATGAGGCCTCCTGGGTGTAATAGGGGAACTTCTACAGAAAGTTGGACAAATGTGTTTAGAAGAAAATTTGCTTAGATTTTTTTTTTTATCTATATGCACTTATTTCATTTGGTGGGAACTTCAGAAGGGCAAAGGCAGGAGTTCATTTCATATGGCCTATGAAGGTCTTCCAAATTTGTATTGTGTAGGGACTTTTTTCTAGCTGATGCATGAAGATAAAATGAATGAAGTGGCATTATTTAATCCAAAGTTGCAAAATCCTGAGGTTTCAAGGTAAGGCCTAACATATCTCATAAAAGTCTGTTTAAGCCAAAATATAGAGGCAATAAAGTCCACAAAAATCAGTGATGAAATTAAAAAGGACATTCAAATGTATTTTTCCACTGCATAATACATTTGAAATTTTTACAAAACAGAATTAGAATATTCTTTAAATGAACATTAAAAAGGGGAGAGGTTTTTTCCAAGGCTCATTTCTAAATATACTGATTATATCAACTATTATAACTCTTATTACACACCCTATAACTGATCTGAAGCATATATTTAAACAATAGAATTTACTTTTACTATTTGTATGTTGATTCAGATATTTGTACTTCTTATTCTTGATATGCTGTAATAGTGATGAAACTGTGAGAAGCAAGACGTTAGGTGAATACCTAAATCCAAGCGAAAAGTTCCCCAGCTGTCAAAAATTATATTTCTATTAATACTAGATCCTGAAAAATGCAGTTTTACAATCACTGCTTAGGACATCATAATAAAGAGATGTGATCAACTGTAGATAAAACCATTACCTTCAACAGTGCCTCCTGATTTAACAGAAAGACAGTGTAAGAAACTCCCAGCCTCCTTTCTAAGTCACAGTTGACATGGATTCTCCATTTTCCATTCAAAATCATATAGCAACAGCAATTATAACTATTTTTTACCTACAGCACATTAAGACCTTTACATATATTTAATTATGCTCTAACTCCAGAGATCAGGGTAGAATTAATGTCATTCAGCCGGTTTCCCGGGATTTTTCTACAGCCAACCATTTCTCTAAAAACTGTAGTTGGCCAAACCACTGACACTCCAAAGACCTGAACACTGAGTGGCTGAATCACACGTTTCTAACTCTCAGGGCTCTCTGCTTAGATTGCCTCTATATTCTACCCAAAAGCACTAGAGCAGCTGTCTGAACCAAGGACACTCTGCAGCTTGGAAGATTAAATTCTTATTAAACATAAAAATAAATCCAAGTGTCATAGACTTTAATGGCCAAAAGGGCCAGTCAGATCATCTGCTTTGAACAGTGCAACACAGACCATTACATTTCATCCAGTAGTTCATGCATCAATTTGAGCAGTTCAGTTTGAGCAAAGACATTTTGTCTGACCTAACTTGATTTTTACTGAAGTTCACTTTATATGTGCTGCCATTAAGAATGGCAGAGACTTTCTGTTTGGGGAACACCTCCCATGATACAACTCTGATCCTGATCAGAATGTAAAGTTCTTCTAAAAAATAAATACTAAGGTTGTGCCATACCTGCTTCTGCTATACTAACGTCCCTCTCATTATCCCATGTTCATGAACCATCTTAATCAAGATTTATATGACAAAACAACTTCAATTTGGCTGAAAACTTTCATTTCAGCTAGACACACAACATCTTGTGATGCTTTCATTGTAGTTATCAATTTTGTTTCAAGAGATATTGAGAATTCATGTATCTTCCTGCTTTTTGCAGCCTCATCACCAAGTCCTGCTCTCCCTCGACAGACCTACATCAATATCACCTTCCTGTCTCTGCTAGTGATCTACTTTTCACCTACCTTAACCCACTTCTAAAGTCTTCCAGTGCTTCCTCTGTTAACAAGTTAGTATTTAGGTTATCTATTCCTACATATTTCCCAGCTACAATTCACTCTTGACATTATTCCAGCCATTTTTATACCTGTTTTCCATTCAGTTTACCTACATAAATGCTTCAGGTTCCTCGGGGGATTGAATTACACCCATTGATCATAACCTTTGACCAATTCAAATGCCTTAGATCCTTCAGCATTTGAGGGATTTAAACAAATCTTAGCAAATAAGTGTGCTAAGGGGTGAAAGTCTTTATTTTTCTTTTTGTCAACTAGATACCAAAGGTAGAAGTTTCGATGTTGAGATAATACCATTACCAAGAGTACTTCAAGAGTGCAGATCCAAGTCGAAAGAAAGGTTAATATTCTCAAAATAGTCTGTTAAAAGCAGGGATCCACTGACATGAACTAGGCTTCAGATTCAGATGGGCCAGTGAAGGATGATAACATTTTGTAGAGTGGAAGGGATAATTAAACATGAAAGGCAGAGACTGGCAAGGATGGCAGCAAGGACAGGTTACTCTGCTAATGTGAACTAAGTAGTGGACTTCATACAAGTTCTAAAAACCACCATCAGTAACATCTATTTTGTAGCAGATAAGGAGGAATACACAGGATGGTGAAATAAGGAGACTGTGAACAGCAGAGGTTAGTTAAAAGATGCCAGTTATTCAGTAGACCCACAGTGTGGTAAAAAAAGGAAACAAAAACAAACAAACACCCATAAAATGACCTAAAAGGACAAAGTGATTCTTTTGTGGATTTTTAAGAGACATGAAATAGACAGATATTTTAGAATATTCTATATATGCTTTAAAAAAAAATAAATAAAATCTTAAGGATCATGATGTGAAATCTACCCAAAAGAACCACTCAGATACTGAGACCTTGACTTCATCTGTCTAGCTGTAATTCATTAGATGTGCACTAGGGAAAACAAGGAAAGCATCAGTAATTATATTGCGATAAGCTTGCCCAAAAGCTCTGCATTACATCTGCCCTGCCCTAATGGTTTAGGTACATGTAGGGAAGAAACAAAAACCATAAATGAACTCTTAAGTTTAACATCCCTGCAACAAATCTGGGCCAGGAAGCCAGAAGATGATAGCAACCCAGGTAACACAAATGTCCTTGACAGGCCAACATGTCTAAGTAACACTAAAAGTTTTTTGCCATAGGTGCAAGGTTTTAAGTGTTTTCCTTCCTTGGTTACAGTGAAAAAAAAAACCAGGGTGCTAACCCTGGGGTTCTGGAATCTTTTTATTGTATTTAGCATATTACCAGATTTGTGGGAAAATAGGTTTTTCAAATAGTAGAATCTTTGATATGTTAAACTTCCCTGAGTATTTTGATAGTAGAAACCACAAGAAATTTTACATTTCACAGCCATGTGAAAAGAACAGCACCACAGAGCATGTACCTGCATCGCAAACACGTTGCCCTATCTCATTCTCTACACATATTCTTGCTGCCATGTCTCTTTCAATTACGTGGGCTTGAGACTGACTGAAATGTTCACCATCTTCAAGGGAATCTCTCAGTCATCCCCACTTACTCTGCTTTGGCTTGCACTGCTGATAGGTCTGGGAGCATGCAAACTGGATTCCTTCTGGAAGAAATCCACCCAAAAGGCACACTCTGCAACGCTCCTCTATCTCCTAATGCCCACTCCAGCCATACTATAAGACTAAAACTAGTCAAAGGAAAACTCTCAAAACATGCCCAGAAGGAACACCACATGCTCAGCATCAATGCTTTTCCTGCATGGACCCGCTCCTATCATGCCATGACGGTACCAGCTGCCCTTGCTGTTCCCCTTGCCGAGGCAGCACTCCACACCTCAGCAGAGCACTTCGTAAGTCACAGCCAACCTGTGAGCTCCTCACCTTCCTTCTGCAGAACACCCAATAATGAAGTTCTCTTCATTAGATCTTGAAAGGCGGTGAAGTCAGAGACTTTTCTTGTCTTTGATGCTAGCACTTCAAAAGATTACAAGCTATGGACCGGCACCCCTTTTGAAACACCCACCTCTAAATTTAACCGTGGTAATATAAGATCAGATGTCGTAAAGAAGAGTACTTCCTACATGAGCACCATGGCTGCACAGGGCTATCTTTTGGCACAGTGAATCCCCTCAGAAATGCAACTGAGTATTACCTTAGTATCTCCTTTACTGATCCAGAATACAGAAGTGTCTTGTCAGAACAGTTTCAAACTTTAGATGTTTGTGTGTCTCCTGCTTTTTTTCAAGTAGCAAAATATAACAAAATTTACTTTAAAGATCCACTTAGGAGAATTGATGCTTGCAAATAGATCCATCTGCAATGCTTTATTGCAGAAATACATTTTCTTTTCAACTTGTGAAAGAGTAGCATTTGGGATTTTGGGGGGGGGTTGATTATTGGTTTGGTTTGGTTATTGGTTTATTTGCTTATTTGGTTTGTTGTTATTTCTGACTACTGCATAATCATATCAGGGTCACTGAGTTTTCAGAATCCTTCTCTTGTGACTAAATACTATTTTTAATAGCACTACTACAATGCAGGGAATGTTTTCAACTGAATGATTTACATATTCTTAGTGATTTTTCCTTTCTAATCTCAAACAGCTCTATAATTAAGGAACAAGTGATTTTTACTGTATTTACAAAGCAGTAAGAGTTTAAAGCTCCTCAGTGTCAAACTGCTCAAAAGGAGGATTCTCATTTTTTATTTTTCCACATTATCAAGTTCAAAATATTCTGCTTTCAAAGACAAATCAAAACAGTCAAAAAGTATGAAATATGAAAATAAATTGCCATTTTCTTCAAATAGCAGCCAAAGCATTAATTTCAGTCCTTTGCTAGCTACTTGTAACTGTATGCTATAATTTGTACATTTTTCTGTTATATATTTTATTATAGTCCTCCTGACAGGTAATAAAAGGGAAGAAAATATAGTTTAAAGCAATTTGTAGTACTATTAATCAAGAGAGGTAAACTCACAATAATGAAGTAAACCAATGAAGGACAAAGGCTTTGTCACATACAGTTACATCTGTTGCATTTCAGATTAAGATTTTTCGCTCAGAGGATCTGTGTGGACCTATTCTCTTCCTTGTAATAGAGACTTATTTTTTAAATTTTATGCTTGAATTCCAAAAAATAACTTTATTCTGCTGATGTAGCAATCCATTGTAGAATCCGAGAACAAGCAGCTCATTCCCAGCATAACGGATTTCAAAGCACGCGCGAAGCTCAGAAACGCAGAGCTGGGAGTTTTATCCACACAGCAAGTGACAGTGTCCACACGGGTAGGGTTAGGGCATAACAGAAACTTTTCTACTGAATCAGAAATCCCCTCGGCTGGGAAACACCCCCTGCGTTCAGTGCCCCGACCACCTCCTCCTTCTCCCAGCCGTCTCACTTAGGAATGTCAACCTCACTGCAGGTCTGGAAGAGTTTCGCTCCTGTTAAGAGGGCCCACCATGTCCGCTAAGGCACCTCCAGCTCAGGGAGCCAGAAGACCCTTGCCACTTGTCAGGACACTTCAAAACCCCAAAGCCGAGTTTCCCAAGCCTCTAACCCCACCAGCGGACTTCCACGCCTCAGGCGGGGTGCTGCCAGGAGCTTAACCGACAGGAGAAGGCAGGCCCCCGGGTGGGTTCGCAGCTCCGGCCCCTGGGCCCAGGACCCCCAGCGCCCTGCAGGGCCCGGGCGCAGGGCCTTTGCTCAGGCTGCAGCTCTGCTGCTCCCTCGAACAGGTAACATCCAGAGCTGTATGGGGTTTGGTCATTTACACAAAGCAGTGGCTAAAAATAAACTGAGGAATAAATCAGGGAAGAGAAGAGGAACAGCGAACCCCGGCAGATGCTCTTCTAACCACAGACGACATGCTTTGTTTTCAAAGCCTGGTCTTGCGCTAGCCCTATGCGAGTTACGTGCCCTTACAGGAACACTCTACGTGTGGAAAACCAAAGATTTAAAGTTAGGCCAAAATCTTAAGAGTAATCAAATAGCCTTTAGTCCAGTCACAATATTAATAGTCTAAATCCGTCAGTTATTGTAGAGAAAATAAAACCTCTAACATAATACAACTAGCAAATGTTACATACTCACACACTCCCTCATATCTGTTGCACACACCTTTCCACCACCCCTTGGGGTCCTGGCATCAACAGCACATGGTCAGGGTCCCACGGTGTTCATCAGGAGTAGTAGGATGCTGATGGTGGGGATTGTTCTTTCTTCTCTCTAGAGTCCACCTGAGGTAATATTACACACTTCCAAAAATGTTCTACTCACTGTTCTTTCTTCATTGGTCTGACAATTCCACATTACAGCCAAATAATTATATATAGCATGGTTTACTCACGTTGCGTATTTGTTCTTTCTTCTCTTAGCCCTAAAAACTTGTTTGGCACAACTCTTTATGTTGTATTTCTTTAAGGATCAGCACTTGGCCATGAGCAATTTGTTTATGTCCATGGGGCCTCTGGCACCTAAGATCATAGATTAAATGATTCTACACACAATAACTACTTACTACTAGCCATTAGCTACAGAAATACATCAAAATCATCATAAACATAGGCAGTACACTACACAATTGTACAAAGTTAGGCTGTCACTCAACTGTTGCTGTTATGGCTAAAACAAAGCTTCAGGAAGGGCAAGATAAGCCCAGATAAATCAAGCTCAGTGAGTCTTCATGCTAAGGCCTTGCAGAGTTAATACAAACTACTAGCAATGACAATACTGTGTTTATGTGGTTACTGGTCTATACCAGTAGCTAGGTCACCCTCCAGAGAAGGGGAAATGTCGTCTTGAAACTCCTTAAACATCAGATAAAATAAAATGCAGGCCTTCCAAATCCCCAGGAGAATACTCTAACAGCATGATATAAAATACCAGCTCTACTTAGAGCTTCCACCCACTGCCCAGTGGCCACTGCTTGATTGCATGCCATTCCTGTGCTAGGTGACTTGGGCTTTGGGGGAATGGGTGGAATATAGGTGACCAAAGCTGCGTTCAGACAGCTGTTTAGCTTAGCAGGACACAGGAGGCTCCAGCCACGCTCAGACATTGAGGAAACTTTAAAATTGAAAATGAATATATGCTAGTAAGTTTTTACCTTCTTCGAGATGAGTCGGTTGGTGGAGCATCAGTTTTTTGGATTACCTTCTTACATAGAGGTGTCTCAACTCTGCTTATGTTCTATTTCAAGCACCAAAACCAGCTCTCTAAATTTAGTGTCAAGGTACACAAATTAGGAAGCTGATTTCCCTCAGCTCCTCATGTAGAAAAGAGACAGACTCCTCCAGAGGGTAATTTTGATCATAAGAACTCCTACTTAATTACCATCCAAATACAGCTAAAAAGAAAATACCACAAACTTTTGCTTTGGAATTTATTTATTAAGAAGAAACATATAAAAGTGACCACAAAATGGGATAAAAATATTTAAACATTTTGAAGAAAAAAAATAAAGGTAAGTCAGACAAAAATCACCTAATTGGGAAGGAACTTTCATTTCCCACCCTTCAACATGCCATATAAAACAGTATCCTAAAGCAGCAAGAGTAAGTACTGGATGCAATTATAGCTTCATTATCTATCTTTCTTTCCTTCAGTCTATTCAAAGCACTAAATGCCTGCATATTCCAAGTAGCGAAGTGCATATTCCTGAGTATAGACGCAAATTCAGCTAGAGAAGGGAAAGAATGAAAGAAAGGGGAAAAAAACCCCCAAACAAACCCACAATCCCAAACCAAAACAAATAACCCAAATAACACAGCTGCTTAGTCTTCAGTGAAGTACGCCTCCAGTCCCTCCAGGTCTGCATCAGCTGTTGTATTTGAAGAGGTGGGAGTAGAATTTGAATTCATGCTTTCCTGACTATTATTTTTTTGTTGAGAGTTTCCTGAATTACTTGGCTCCTTCTTCAGTTCTCTACCACCACTTAATAGTCTTTGACTCTCTGTAAAATACTGATTAGGATGATTCAAAGAAAACCCAATGTCATCAACCTGCACATAAAAGGAAAGGAACAGTGAGTTATTATATTTATTTCAAAAAGTCATCTTTTTCACAGTCAAGAACAAATTAATTAGCAATTTAATAAGTTCTGATTTTGTTGAAGAAAAATGCATCAATTTGTAAATACTGTCCCAGTAAATATTAGCATGACACAGATTTACTTTCATCACAAAATTTCTTCCTTCATGTTAGAAATAAAACAACTGCTTTGGCACATTCAAAACAGTATTTCACATTGTCTTTGCTGTAGTAAAGAAAAAAAAATGACCCCATCTGTCCTACCTTTACAGATGTAGGACAATTGAACCTACACCTTAAAACAGCATTTCCCTACCCAAAAGGGACTGAGACAAGTCTAGAGTGCAAATGGCAGTAGAGAATATATATTGATATACCACTATAAGTTGTAAAAACTGTACAATATAAATCTAGATCTTAAGTATCAGTGTGAAACTGTGAACAGAAACAGGTAGCTTCACCTCTTCCCCTGTTTTCTCCAGTAGCCACAAATGCAATATTTACATGGCAGCAGGCTAAGACAGAAGCCCTATAGATCAAGCTTATCTCTGCTCCATCAGTGCCAACATCACCACCCTGACACTAGATGCACCACCAATACCAAAGAACATTTAGTCTTCAGTAGAAAAGAACACAGAAAACTAGCACAAGGTGTGGCGTATTTTTATTGCTCCTTTCCACTTAGGAGGTGCATTCTTTCAGCTCCATAATTATTTGATAAATGAACATTAAATTAATGCTCATCAAGTATTTCAAATGAACAAAGCTTTCAGCTTTAAAAGTAAGCTATTCTGACATATTAACCAGAAATCTCAATTATAACCCTTGTATCTCTTTTCAGGGCCTCAGAAGTTGAAAATGCTTACTTTAACAGGTGTTTCCACCTCATATTCAGGCAATCTGCACCTTCTATCTGCCCATCAGTTCATGTGAATACTAAGAACATTTTTAGAAAAATACTGCTTTTAAAAAACATTGGAAAACTTCCCAAAACTGGGATACAAGAAACCAAGGAAGACTAAGAGCCATATACTGGTAATTTTTTGCTCCCACTACTTCTCTTTTTCCCAGAAGGGTGGGACCAATTCAAGAATAACAAGCAACTTTGCACACACACAGCATCTCATAAGGACATATACTGTGGCTGATCTGATATGCTAAAACCCATCAGGTTACATTTCAGCCACTTGTGAAAGATCATAAAGCAGAGAATCAATGTGTGTTTTAAATGGAACCCTGATTCAATGCATTCCCACCACCTAGCTTAGCTCTGTCAGAAAATGGCAATGTGTAACAAAATCTAATTCAGACACAAAAAAGACATTAGCAACTGTAGTAAGTGACCTTGTGTGAAAAATCTTAGCTATAAGTGACAGGCCTACCACGCTAATTTGGCACTCAAAATAAGACACAAAGTAAAAAAGAAGAAACCTGAAGCCACCACTGAGTTTCATTTCAGTCTTATCTGGATGAATTTCATCCAGCCACCTTTCATCCATGCTCCAATTTCCATTATGTGGGAACCAAATCACTTCTTTGCACCAAAAAGGCTTAAAAAAAAAAGAAGTGATGCAGTAAAAAGCTGGCTTTCCTAGAAGCAGCTCTTAATTAGTTCTATTATTTTTAACCTTAAAATCTCAGTTTTCTTCAGACCAATTTAAGGTTCACTTTGTAACTCCTAATTTTGTTCTAAATTCTTCTCTCGCCAACAAATTGGAGTAAGCTGTAAAAGTAGCTCATTGTACGAACGGAGCCTACAACCATGTTCTCAGAGGTGATTGACAGTATCTGGCTAAAAGCTATTTACAGGTTGTTAGTTAAAATTTAATATGACTCCATGTACCCTATTTTAATTAAAAGAATTCTGCCCATTTTATCACCTTTTTTTTAAGAGCCTGAAGAGAGAAAGGGGAAGTTTTGTTAATCATCATTATCTTCATTTGTGATCTAGTGATACATAAACAAATCTGTTCTGCGTAATTTTCAACAAGGTTCTCTGAATAAAAATATTCTGCTCTGGCTGGAAATACACAAGAAATTTGACCACAAAAATGGACGTGAAGCTAAAACAAATTTCCTGGCTTTTTTATGTTAGACTGCTCATGTTACTTTATATAAGTTTTACAATGCTTTTAGGTAATATGGATCAAAGCACATCAGTTTTAAAAGCTGCATCATTAACTTAATTATAAGTTACCTGAAACTTACTACCAGAAATAGAGGAACTAGATATCCCCAACTGTTTTATCCATTTACACCTGTAAATCCATCTGGAATCCCCATGCCAAAAGAAAAATGTATTTTCTGGGCAGTCAAAAATTTAAGTTTACAACATGTATTGATCCAAGTGAAAAGACCTGTCACTTTGGCCAGAACTGTTTATTCCATCTAGTAGGTGATACTAACACAAGACTTTTTTTGGATTCAACACATTTTGCACGTACTGGCCTTCACACAAAATCTAGTTTTGTATTCCTGCTATAGCACATCTTGTTTTGAAAAACCTGAAGCTATCATTTTGTAGCTATAGTATCTTTTGGTTTTAACCAAGAACTTTTAAAACAACAGCTCATAATGCTATAGCTGAAATTACAGAAAAAACATGTGGAGCAATCATGGTGCTACAGTAAATGATATCAATTAACCACATCACTTTTTTCCTTAAAAAAAAAAAAAAAAAAAAAAAAGAAAAAAAGAAGTCCAGTGTTCTCACGATTTGATCACAAAGAACGAAGAAAAAACATTTTTTGCAGATGTTTTAAAATAAACTATTCAAAAGTGATTCTTCTGTACCAGAAAGTTTGCTATGTGTCAGATTTCATTTACTTTTTAAAAATACACAAGGACTGTAAAATATCAGTATGCAAGAATAAAATGTTTACAGATAAATATTCATAATCAGCCATTACAGCTGTAACTGTGACAAGTAATTAATATAGCAATATTCATGCAAACAGCATCAACATCATTAGTTCCTTTGGAATATAACTTAGTAACACAGGCATTAGCCAGTTAGGCTTTCTTATTTGTTCATAATGCTCAGGCTCTTAAAACAGTAGATTTATACAGTGGATTTATATACAATCAGATTTCAAAGCACTAATTATTTCTACAGGCAACCTGCCACAAGAACATTAATTTAACCTACTAGTAGTTCATAGCTGATATCACCAATCTCTTTTACTTGACTGCATATATGTAGCCAAGATTTCTGAACTGTTTGGTCTGCAAATATGTTTCTCTATTTTGAGTTGCCATCCAATTCTATCAACTAAAATAAAATAAAATCTTGCCACTATTGTGACCATGAAAGGAATTCCTCATTGCTGTGACTATTTACTTCGGGTTACAGTTATGCTGCTTACATTTTCAGGGTGTCTCATTTCCACTTGACATAAGTTGCTTTGTGTCCTCACTTTAGTACAAAATAAAAACTTATCTAAAAGGGATAATTAAGATGAAATATCTTATTATGAACTCAAGTACAAATATTGGAATTTCAAACAGTTATGATGCTTTCCATATGGCTTAAAATCCAAATTTGACCATAAAGAAAGGTACTTTAGTATTTTGGTAGTGTTTGACAGAATACTTACTCTAGTTACACATATAAACATAGCTTATTCTTGATTTTTATTAAAATATCCCAGGAGAAAAACATGTCAAAACCATTCATGCATTATAAGTACTGCTTTCCTTTCCCACACTTATTGAAAGACTTAACAGATTGTGTACATATGCATTTCCTTAACACATTAGTTCCTGCCTGAAGACAATGCACTGGACCACACAAATAATGTTTGCCTTTGTTTTGTGGTTGTGAGATAGTGAAACAAAGGTTCAGGAAAGGTATAGCATTAAAGTTAATAAGCCTAGTTTACACTGAATGTGCAGAGAAGCTGCTTTTAGGTAACCTATGCTATTTGAACCAGCAGCACTAAGGTACAAAGACACCTCCTCCCCAAAAAGTAGTTCTAAACATTCTCACTCTAGTCCAGTATAGTCTTGGTGCCAAGCACTGGACTACTGAGGCCAACAGCAAAGCTGCTGCCAGCATAAGATGCAATAGAAACTTAAGAGGTGATGATGGGGAGGAAATACAAAGAGAGTCCTTAAGTAGACATAGTGTGCAACTGACCCCATGAACTTAGAAAAATATCATAATCTTAAACAAGTCTCTAGTACAACGTCATTCATAGTAGATCTAACTTACATATGCACTGTAACTGTCAAGAATTATACTAACAGCTCTGCTGAAAGTAAATCAAACATTTTCTTGATAAAATCTTTACATAATTGAAGATGATATTCTCCATGTGAACCAGACCATTATTCCTAGGAAAGTTTTACTTAAGATTATTCACCTATTTGAAGAAACAATAACAATCAATTTTATGCTGATTGATTCTTCAGAAACTTCCTTCACTGAAGAGCTCTGCTAGGCATATACAGGAAAGCAAGGGTTCAATTGTTTGATTAGGTGTCTCCAGCTTCAGAGACACATCTTTTGTCCACCCCATGGAAAAAAAAAATTACATAGCTATAGGACAGAAAAATCATTCCAAGGAGGCTGGTAGCAAGTTTAACAGCTAAATCCTGTAAAAAATTGTCCTCATAAGCATGTGCCATTCAAACTACATAAAATGCCTTTCTGTGCATTCTGCTTTCTCTCGCTAAAGAGACTTACCAACAGCAAAGCAGAAAGATGATTCTTAGTGCAAGCAGCAAAGACAGATATTTATATTACCACAAGACTGAAAAAAATAATGCTCTTCTGGAATTTGCCATAGAAGAATGGAAAGACAGCTTTCTAAAATGCAACAGATCTTCAGCGCTGTGCTGATTTATCCTACGGTGAATGTTGACCTTGGGATCTTATAGTCATCTTGGGAAAATATTGTTTCTACTGACAGCCTTACACAGGACAAGTGTTATCTAAATTTCAAACTGTACGTAATTTTGAATTTCCTTCCAGATTATTAGACCCGTTTTATCATTTTCTAAGACTGTAAGAAAAAGTGTTCCTCTCAGATGATAGCTGCAGGTACTGGTTCGGAGTATACCTTTGCTATACATTCACATGTAAGACTGCTGGAAATTTGGGAAGACAGACAGTTCCATTTAAATCAAAGGTGAAAACCAGTAAGAACAAAAAAAGTCAATGGTAAATGTCTCTGAGTGGGTCATCTAATCCTCATCCATATCTTTAGCAAGGCTGTCCCATAGTCTGCTGTTTGAAAGAAATGTTTCCATTTTTGAGTTGTGGAGGGAACAAAGGTATAAGAAGGGCTGTGCTTTGTTTTTTCTTGATAACAAGGAATCTTGAACCAATGCGAAAGCTGGTTCTTTGAATCAAGAAATCACATAGAAGATGGACTATGGCCATTGGCTATCTTACAATTTTGTGGAGGATCTTACTTTAATTTTGTCTATGATTAAGCAAATGGGAAAGCTCTGCAAACGTTCATCTTGATTTAAAAACTAATCACACATGACTAAAAATGTGAAAAAACATCAAGTGAACATTAACAATATTAACCATGTACGTGCTGGGAGATTAGAGTTTTAATTACACTTTTTAGATCCTTTTTGTTTATTTTTTTAAGGTATATCTCAAAATATCAAACTTGCGTAACAGGTTAAAAACCACAAATTTGATTAAAAACAGGATATTGAAAAAGTTAAATGGCTTGAAATAGATAAAATTCAACAATATTGACATTTTCAGGAAGAAAGCATAACCTTTTACTACATCTTGTAATGTTCAGGATATTAATAAGATCAATATATAAATGCAGAAAAATTACAAAAGAATATTTGAAATTATTGAAATGAAAACTAACAAGGCAAGACAGCTAATGATGGATGTGAGAACCACAAATAGTCTCTGGACTTCATGCATGATTTCCAAGGCCTTCCTCAAGACAAAGACGGTGATTACAGCGTAACAAAAATTAGTAGCTACTTACATCATGCACCAACTCAAAGTACTTTTGACAGGCCAGCTGGTAATGCATGCCCTTCACCAGTTCCAGGATCTATACAGAGAGAGAAAAGCATAAAGGGTTCAGAAGTAGCACACATACATCTTGGTTATACTTACCATGACAAGGTATTTCATGACAGCCTTGTGTAATACCTCATGGAACTTTGCAGCACAAGACTTCTTTCACATTTGTGTACCCTACTAATAACTGACAACATTTAGACACACTATAGTTCTTTAAAAATACCCTGGCTACATTAAAAAAGAGATAAAACCACAGGAAGATACACTTCGTCCTTAAAACATAATTTCAATACTCTAAACTTCAAGAGTAAGTTGAATTTATTTTGGTAATATAATTGTGACAGTTATTGTCAAACTATCATATTGCAACATCTCTTCCATAATTGCAGACATAAATCTAGTAATTCAAGTGGTTGAAGCATGAAGCAATCAAGGACACGATTTGTATTTTTATTTTCTATGTTACTAGTTCATGCAGATGCAGAATAAACTAATACTGTGCTCACATCAAGAAAATTTAATGCAAATCCTTTAGACAAGTATCTGTGAGAGGGGAATGCTTTTACTTTCAATCAGATTTGTCCTTTTTGAAATGAAGTTATTTCTAGTCAAGCTCAGCAGAAATGTGAGTGAATAGCCTGTTTTGAACACCTATTAGGAAAATCATGCCGTCTTTTGTAAATACAATTTGCTTCCCAATCCTGCTTCAGGTAATCTCTTCTGTGCTGCATAAAGTCCCATTCTTATCACCAGAATGCAATGCCGGTAGAAATTTTTTAAAGTTTCATCACCTCCTCCCTCCTTTATATAATCAAAATGTATGCTCTCTCTGCTTATCAAACAGAGAAAATTGCTGGAATTAAGAGATAGCCTCAAGTGGAAGGAAAAATAGTTTTCAAGAAATGTTAGTTTCAAGCCCCTTTCCCAAGGTTGACCTTTGTGTCAAACACAGCAATACAGTCTGGCTTAAATCCCTGCTGTACTCATTATTGGATGCCGTCTTGTATTTATTGACAGATGTATAAATAAATCACATTTGCTGAATGGATAAAAACAGCAACATACTGCCAAGAAAGTACTTAGCCGCATTGTTTCTCTGTAATAGCCCAACTGATTACATTTCTATCCCTCTTGCCACCTCCTTTTAAATCTTCTGCAAAAGATCAAGGCCGAGGCCAAGTAGGCAGTGAAGTCTGAAATCTAGCAGTATCTGTGTACATAAATTTTTTTTTCTTTTTTTTAACCTCCTCCCTCCTTTGACTAAAAAAAATAGTGTCACATTAGGTAGTTAAGGATTGAAGAAAACTCATCTATTCTAAATACTTCAATTACATATTGACTTATGTTTTCCTGTTTGTACCTTACAATAAAATCTATGCTGTGCCAAAGAGCTATCTCTATTTTTAAGTAAATGCTAACCATATTGTATGTACGTACTTTTTAAAAAAGCATTTTTCACGTGATTTGGAGTAATGATCAGAAGACCTCTATGTCTGTTGCTTAGTTGAAAGAAATATTCATCACATTCTGTAGCATTCAGACTTTTCAAACCCGAATTTTCCAGCTGAAATAAGTCAACTAATTTAATCTAGTTCATAAATACTTTAGGTTTTCTCAAAATTATTCTTCATTTAATCAAGATTACACCTAATAAAAATTATATAAATAAAGAGTTCTCTAAACTCAGGTGTAAATACATTTTAAATCTCAGAACCTTAAATCTCAAACAAAAACTTGAGTATGAACAAAGTCTGAGTATAAACCCTGAAAGTTTAAAAGCATCAAGGTTCTCTTGTAATTCAAGAGAACTTTTTGAAAAAGCTGATCACTTAGAAGGCTAGTAGTCATTCTGCGGTTTAACTTTTGAATCACAGACCACGGTTATAGCTGCTTTTTGTATCAACGATGCCATTATCCAACCATCCTGAAAAGCGGAAAAGACAAGGATTATCAAAGCTAGCTTTTGATTCACTAATTCACAATGATTCACAGGTTGTGAGATCAAGCTTCTGTTGTCTTCTCTGACAGTTCAGTGGAAAAAATGGTAACTTCAAGTGACAGATTATCAGAAGATGGACTGCTGACTGACACAGCATATATGATGACAGAATAAAGGGGCACTTATAAATAAATTCCAGTTTTGGAAGAGAGATTATTCTGAGCAAACTATTCTGAAACCAAGCCCATTTAAGCCCTTGACCCATCCTTGGGAAAATCTTGACCCACTTTTAAGGTGGAGAAGAGGACTTCATTGAATTGATGCTGCTGACATATGAAAGCTATAATGGTCATGTTATCAGAGCTGGCCTTGAGGGACTTTAAATTCTTAAAAAGCAACCACGTTGTCTTGCAGCAGCTCAATCTTTACTGCCCAGCTACACTGCTGTTTCACAAAGGAACTACTGTCCCACTCCCTTGAGACTCCTTCTCAGACCTCTCAGAGGCTGCTATTAGGTCACCACGTGGATTTTTCTGCTGTACTACTATGAAGACATATATCTTGGAGAACAGCTGCTAGAGGAACCTCTACCAGCATTCTCCAGTGAAGTTTGGTAACTAGGTCTTCATGCCACTTCTTTTCCCGACAGAGTGCTCCATAGAACAGATGCCCACCAGAACAGACCACAGACTTTCACCCAGTTTGTTACATTTATTAACGTACATGATTGCACTGGTAGTCATCATTTTACTCCTGCTCCTTTACCCTCTCCACCACATCACTAACCCAGCTTTGACTGGTTGGCCAATTGCAGCCAAATTTGACAAGTAGAGATGACAAAGCTATACAATTCCTACATGTTGATTAAAAGTTGTGGTTGGGTAGAAAAGCCAGACCAACATTTGTGGCTCATTCAGAAAAAAACAGCTATCATTCAGCTCCTACTTGTTCTGAGAGGCAGCCAGAAGGCAGCCAAATGATAAGCCTGATGTTTAGCATATATGTAGGTTCAAACCAGCTACATCATGGGGGACCAGGTTCACCTTCTGCATATATGATAGGGTTGAGGAATAAGGGGCATATTAAACATATCCAAAGAAGAACAGGTTTAGTAGATTAACTGGCTTTAACAGGGAACAAGTTGCTAAGAGAAGAAACAAAAAAAAATGTTAAAAATGGCAATAGAATGGAGCCTAGCTAGAAAGGAGTCCTCTGTGTGAGAGAAACTAACAATCCTCTATTTAAATAAAACAGAATTATCATTCATAATAAATATTATCTTTCCCACTACATTTGTGCACATAATGAAAGCAAGCTTGCGGCTGTTTTTCACTAGTGTTACCCAGAAACAGACCTCCACTCAAAGCTACCTTAATTCACAGCAGCAATCTTTTGCCTCTACATATATTAAGACATTTACACTACATTGCTCTATCTTGCAAGTAAAGGTACATACTCAAGGACTCTTTTTGTTAGTCCTTATGTGCCTTTTCTTTCACTGCCATCTGCAACTTGCTTTTCTGATGTTGCTTTACTGACTACTAATGAGGTTAAGATGATGTTTGGCAGCTGTATGCAGCCACCGGCTTTATAGATCCTCAGCATTCAAAGCTAAGATCTTGCATAGCAGGATAGTTTGGGCTCTGTAATTATCCATTGTTATTTTCGCTTACTCCAAGTTAGTTTGTTTTATTTGAAAAGTGCAGAATTAACTTATATTTTCAAAATGAAAATCTTTCTACTATAGATTCAGTAAAGTATGACTCATTTCTAACTTTAATTCAAAGGTGACTGAAGATATGATTGGGTGCAACTGCTGGAGTGTATCTGAACACATTCCAGTTTTCTTCTCCTTCAGGCTGGTTTGTGACCATCTCAGCACTAAGTCGTGTCCCAGGACTCCCCAGTGCCCTTTGCCTCCTGGTCAGTACAGTCATCAGTCCTTTTTGCTGCTTTCAGATATTTCCTTTATATTTTAAACTGATTTTGAAGGTTTCATGTTTATAATGTACAGATATATAGCACAATTTTCTCAGATTTAAGCTGCTTTCCCTGAGGGACTCTCTTACAGGCTAGAAAATCATTGTTACAGCTTTGCCAGAGCTCCCTTTCCTTTTATACTCTTGTTTTCTGTAGGGAAGAGTTCTTGATCGCACAGTGTTGAGAACTGCACATCATGATACTTATGGCACCATAAGAGATCAATTTCTCCCCTACAATTTGCATCACAACTGTCAAACAACAAAACCTAATTGTATTCTAGCCCACTTTATAAAAGTAAAAGAAAGAGGCAGTCATGATTCAGAAGAAGGTATTTTATTAATGTCTCTTAAAAATACCTGTATTTTTTCCTCCATTTTTACTGTACAGGTTTTCTAGCCTGAAGTTTTTATTTCATGTGTGTCAGTTAGGAACTCATTAAATACTTAACAAAAGTGTTAAGTGAATGTCTGAATGAAAAGAATATGTCGACATGTGCCCATATAGCTGCACCAACCCCTGGGCAGCTTATTAAACGAAGATGGATGTTAATTTAAACTGAGTTAATCATTTCAAAAGGAAACAGCTCTAATGCTAGTTGGTTTTGTTTGCTTGGTTGTGGGCTATTTTTCAAAGTCTTATAGAGTCATCTGCTGAAAGTCAATGGTGTGAACATCAAATGCAAGAAGGGTTAATGCACCTGAGTATTCCACTTCTCTGTTTTCACGTAGTTTTAAAATAACGCTACAAAAATGTACATTTTATTATTAGAAATTTTTTGGCTATGTTTCAGTGACACATTTTCATTTAACTGACAAATCCTGCATGAGTTTACAGCCACCTATTTTAAAAGACAGTCATGCCTGGTTTCAGATATGATAGATAACCCACATTCCTCTGTTGCAATGCTGAGTCAAAGCCCAGACTGTTATCAAGTATGAAAGCAAGCATCTGAAATACTTCAAAATTAAAATAAAAGGAAAGTTACAAAACAAAATAAAATTGAACTATTTGCTTCTTGTACGTTTTAAGTTCGTAACATAACAGTTCCAAGAACAATGAGCTGAAACATTTTTATTTCATAAGTTCATTCGTTTTCCTATTTTCTCATCCTGAACTGTGTGTTTATCCCTTTGACTTTTTTTGTGTGCTTTTTTCCTTCTTTCTCTTCTAAATAAAAATTTCATGAGTAGTTTTAAACACTAGAAATTGAAGCTACTGAAGTGTGAAGACACAGCCCCTAATTCTGTCCACCCATTCCTGCCATCTGAAAATGAACCTCATTCTTCCTCACCTTCCCCAGCTGAACCTATAGTTAGATAATTTTTTCATCTATTTTACCACTTAGTAATCTATTTTACCAAGGAAAGGAATGGAAACACAACAGGCAGGGATGAACAGAGTAGAACTGCCTTCCACACCAGCAGGGCCCATTTAGGCTAATTAACTGCTCATGGAACTGAAGTCTAAGATTTGACTAATGAATTTGAATACTTCTAAATTGGACACACTGAAATTAATGCCATTCATCTCTTTAACAACAGGAAAAAAATATGCATTTTAACTCTACTTTTCATATTATTTGCTCTAAAAGGCACACTTGACTGAGCACTGCCACATGTTGCCCAGAGACATTGTGGAGTCTCCATCCTTGGAGACAGTCAAAACCCATCTGGACACAGTCCTGGGAACCTGGTTCTAGATGACTCTTCTTGAGCAGGGGGGGTTGGACAAGATAACCTGCAGAGGCACCTTCCAGCCTCAACTGTACTGTGATCCAATAATAAACAGTCTCAATAGCACCTGACCATACATTTTTACTACATCCTTTTGGTGGTTAGAATATCAAATCCAAACTTTAAGAAATATATTTTCTAGTTCAACCATCTACCTTATGTACTTTCAACTGTGTTCTATGTGTAATAAAATCTGTGCACATACTCTAAAAGTCTTCTGTATTCTTATAGGGGGTTTTTTATTATCAAACAGGTTAGCTGTGCTTCTTACTGTTTTTCTGCATCTGTCTTGCATTCTCTCAAGTTTTCTCTTCCTATGCTGTTTTTTTGTTTTACTGTCACAGCCCTTTCACCAGTCACTAGTCAACATTTACACTTTTTTTATTACCAGCACTTAAATCAGATTTTAGAACAGTCCACGCTTATTTAATCACATACAGACTTTTTTAACGTTATAATCTCGCCTGACAACAGCCAGATATAACTTCTTATTTCTAATACTTGTTTCCACTTACCAGCAATAAACTGAAGATTAGGAAAATTTAGTAGTCTGAAATACTGTAACTCAAATTTTTAAAATAATTAGTTTTAAGCCGTGTCATGTTAGGATGTCTTAAGTCATCTTAAGATGTTAAGCCACGTCATGTTAATACTCTACAGGATTCTACTCACTGATGATGTCAGTAATAGTAACACCACAGCACCAATAAACACACACTATAAAAGTCAGGTGGGAGTTTTTAACATCAGAAAAGAGCTGATCAGCATTGGCTGGTTAAATTTGTAATTGTATTCCTTCGGCTTACATGCAAAGTAGTCCTAGCGAAATCAGTAAGCATGTTCATTCTTGAAAAAATAACTAAATACAAGACAATTAAACAAGGCACAAATTTCAGCTGAGAAACCATAGAAGTGTAGTGTCAAAAATACAGGGTCTACAGAGTAAGTCAGAGAAAGTATAATCTCAGATAAAATGAGGAAGACATAGTCCTAACACACAATTATTCTCAAAACAATGGAAAGGCTGAATGTTGTCTCCTATCTATTAATGTCTTCCATCTATAGAAAATACGTGGAAACTTTCAGCACACAAATCTACACCAGAGTGCCACAAAGATTTATTTTCACTGTGAAGTTTCCTTGAATAATCTTACTTTTGAGACTTTTACACTGTCCACTTTGAAAGATTCAATAATTTTAAAGCATTTACAGGTTTTGATGTAGTAAAGGCAATAACTATCTGAGAGTTTTTGGGCAGTGAACAAGGGGTCCTAGCCACCAGTTGAGAAACCTGAGTGATGTACAGTTTCTGGATTCAAGGTCTAATGCTTCTAAAAAATTCTTGACAGCAAATGTGTAAGGGTACCCTGTTTTATGATCTGAGTTTTAACTAGTTAATTTGTGGTGGGATTTCAATGGTGGTGGGAAGTGAATTTTCAATGTGGTGAGAAGTTCAACGAGTCAGTCAAAACCTTTAATTTAATCCAATTATGGCAAAAGCAGCTTTTTAAATTAAGAGAACAATTCTACTAGAAAGAACATTCTTTCTTCTTTCTTCTGAAGTTATCTACTGTTCATTTATATAAGCATTTTTCCCTAAAGAAATGCTTTTGCTCCAATTACAAAAGTAAAAGCAAAAAGGATGAGTCTAGACGCTCTATTTCTCTTGATTGTAGAACCAGAAATTTTTACTACCTTTTGCTATTGTGATAGAAATGAATTGGTAAAAAGGTAATTTCTCCAAGAAAGCTTTCAGAAACAAATAATAGGTACTTTGAAGTAACTCTAATTCAAAGCCTATCATATCTATTTTTCTATTTGAGGTGTACAGGCAACACGTTACAGTGCCTTTAGTACAGCACCGCAACAGATGTATTTATCTTAACATATGCTTTCATCTTTATATTCTTCAAATTGATTAGCTATTGTCAAACCTGGTTTCAAAAAGATTTTACCTTATTAGCAGTATACTGAAGACAGAAATGAAAAGTGATCTGAAATATACTATAAATTCAAATGTTATACAATCACACATAAAATGCTCAGCTAACCACATTACTTCTCCAAGAAGCATTTTTAAAACAAACAAAAAAAGCTACTATCATAAATAAAGAAATAGCCTAACCTAAGGAAAGTGTGAAATAAATACAAGTTAAATAATTCAGTTCTTGGAATAAACATCCGGATTCATTCTTTCTGCTTCAGGCTATATAATAACTAGGCGAGACCTGGAAGTTATCTGCTCTATTACCTCAAGAAGATGACTTCAGCAGATGCAATCTCAGACAAGATACAGCCTCAGAAAATCTGGACTGGAATAGCAGGCTGGAACTAGATACTTCACAGCAAGCAGATTCACACATTCAAATGTTTTGATCACTTTTTCATTATTGACTGTACTACAAAATGACTGCAATGTAAGCAGTCCAATGCTCAGATTGACTACTGAAGTCATGTGAGGTCTGGCAGTATTTGCTCTGCACCATCATCCCAAGTTCCAGCTTTCCTTTTTCACACCTAGCCTGTCCGCAGAGAGCCCTTAGGAAAAGCACTGTGAGGATGGGGTTTGTTTCCACCACAGACCAGCCAAATGCTTTATCTGTTGAAAAAAGCTCAGAAACTTCCTGGTCTTATGAACCTAAAAGGAAACAGTGTACTCCATATCTCAAGAGCATGAAGGACAGCCCTAGAAACAGAAGACTGAGAACAGCACTGGAAAACTAACCATATTGGGTAAACCCACAACCATCCAGGCTGGACTCTAGCCCACATTCTGGCTCATATAATAGCCATGAGGAACAAGCTTCATAAACAAGAAAGGTGCTTGTTCACAGGCTTGAAGGGAAAACATGTTGAGTACTCTAAAACAACAGATTAAAATCCCAGTGAGGGACCAATTCATGACTACATAGCTAAATCCAAAATAAATGTTTGGAGAATTATGCATCAGTCACATAAAAATGGACAGGTCTCATAAATTAAAAATTCTGAGCAGAGAAGGCCAGTACTTGAGAAGCTAAAGAAAGGCTCCACATTTTTCAAATCTAAGAAATATCCCAAAATAAGCAAGATAAAAACACTAAAAAGATTGAAAATAACATTAATAGATGTATTCTGACAGTGTCAGATTGAAGTATACACTCTTGCTGTTGAAAAACACCCAAACTCTTGACCAGAGAAGAATGTAGTTTACCATGGAGAATCAGCTACCATCTACACTAGAAAATGGAGAACCTTAAGGACAACTGAAGCACTTGACCAAAGTGCTAACAATAAACTGCAGGAACACGCAAAGGCCTCAGGTTCTGAATGGACAGACAGAGAAAGCCTGGAACCAGAACTAAAATCAAGGCGGAGCACGGGTGATTTGGAAAGATCCCATAAAAACAGATGGCATAAAGACCAAACACAGCAAGAGAAACACATCCAAACCAATGGGTTGCTGCTTGCAGTTTTTTCCTGAAACAACCAAATCCACCTGAAGCAACTGCCAATCAATTTGAAATCAACTAAGACAGTAGCCTGAATTTTATTATTCAAGGACCTCCTGAGATAACCTGTGAAACTTATGGGAGAACTAGGAAAAATAATTACTTACGTGGTTGCTAATGTACTACAAATCCAAACCTTCTGATGGTCTAAAGCACAGTGAACTAACTTCATCGAAGTTAAACCACCACCACTCAGGTGTCTGTATCCCCTTGATGAACACAATATATTCAGGAATAAGCTATGGTTTTTGTGCTGATAGACAGCACAAAGATCATTGAAAAGAAACACATAAAACATGAAAAGAGCATTGTCCTATGACAGCCCCCAGGCCTCTTATCAGCAAAAAAACCCCCACGTTCTCAAGACTAGTTTGTCAGCAGGACCTTGATGAATATTAAAAAATGTTGTGAACAAATGGAAAGGCAACACCCTCAAACAGTACCAGTTCTGATCCAGATCACTATGTATGAACTGGAGATAATAAGGGTTCAACAGACAGCTATGAAAAACAAAGAGTCCCCCAAACAAGAAACACAAGCCTCCAGGCACTGCTGATAAAAGCATGTGCTAGGTCTCTGTCAAACTCAGACTTGAATATCTGTACTCATACTTGCACAAATTAAGATTAAGACACCAGCTCTGTTTCATCTGGGGTACAAAATAGCCACCAATGTAAAATTATTTGTGCACAGCCTAAGGTGCCATGGTTTCTCCAGCCCCTCTGGCCAGGACAGCATCTACATCCTGACTGATGCTTTTGGAAGGCCTGACGAGTTTCCAGTCAACCTCTGTTTCAGAATGAGAATTTAATCTCAGTAGGGAACAGAAATTGTTGACTTTTCAACCCTTTAAAGTGAACTTTTTAGCTTAGGAGAGAAATATTTATTACTGCTCGTGTGAAGAAAGAAGTGTGATGTACTCCTCTCACAAATAACCACTTGCCCAGAAGAGTGCCCTGGAGTACCCTAGTTCAACAAAAACTACAGGACTGTACAGAACTTTCAACAACAGCAAAACAGTTGGTGAGCACGTGAACAGAACTGTAGGTGCGAGCTCTGAAGATCTCACAATCTTGAGCACAAATATGCTCCCTGAGACCTAGCATGAAGATGTCTTTTAAAACTCTCATTTGTTTTCATGACAATGGCTACGTAACAGATTTGCACATTATCTGATAAACACAGGAAAAATTTTAGGGCAGAAACCATCCACCCAAGAGGTCTCCTGGGTAAAGATATTGGCACATTCTTGAAAAGAAGCATGCTATATGCTTATACCATATAAGTAATCTGTAGCCCCAAAACATTTAGTTTGGGTGAAAAATACATTACTAAAAAAAACCAAAGATTGATCTCCTAAAATTTAGAAACCACTACAAGCAAAAACCTACGGTTCATTTTAAGAATTAAAATTATCTTGAAATGGATAGAATTGGTGAATTAAAAAAAAAAAAAAAGGATTCCACTGCTCTGTTGCAACTACTGTCAGCTGAAGGTCATATTCCTAGAAAGGCAAAAAAGGAAGCAAGTGCCCATTAGTTCAACAAAATAGTGAATGGCTAAGTTGAGATGCTGCTGGGAGACTGGGTTCTCACAGAGGAAATGCCATAGCTAAACCTTCGGAAAAAAACCAATAAAATTTATGTCTGAAGATGAAGGATTTCTCTGTAGCCAGTTATTGGCTGAGTCAGTTCAGGAAGTCGTATCTTCTCAAGTCCAGTAAATTACTATAAATTACAGGTAAAAATCACCTATTAGGAGGATAGTAACTGTCTTGGTTTAACCCCAGCCAGCAACTAAGCACCATGCAGCCGCTCACTCACTCCCCCCCCATCCAGTGGGATGGGGGAGAAAATCAGGAAAAGAAGTAAAACTCATGGGTTGAGATAAGAACGGTTTAATAGAACAGAAAAGAAGAAACTAATAATGATAATACTAATAAAATGACAACAGTAGTAATAAAAGGATTGAAATGTACAAATGATGCACAGGGCAATTGCTCACCACCTGCTGACCGACACTCAGCCAGTCCCCGAGCGGCGAACCCCTGCCCCCCCCTTCCCAGTACCTAAACTAGATGGGACGTCACATGGTATGGAATACACTGTTGGCCAGTTTGGGTCAGGTGCCCTGGCTGGGCATGAGAAGCTGAAAAATCCTTGACTATAGTCTAAACACTACTGAGCAACAACTGAAAACATCAGTGTTATCAGCATTCTTCACATACTGAACTCAAAACATAGCACTGTACCAGCTACTAGGAAGACAGTTAACTCTATCCCAGCTGAAACCAGGACATAACCTTGACATGCACCAAGTAAAAAAGCAGTACCCCAGGCCACAAGTGATGCCCAGCAGAATGTTTCCTGATGTTAATCAAAGACACCCTCTTAAGACTTGAGCAGGAATACTCTATTTTTTTAAAGTCAAACATGAGGTAGTTCAAACAGGATTGGGATTTAGACAGCAAACTTGACCAGATTCTAGAATTAGGTGGTCTTGGCATAGTGACCGAATCCTAGGATTCCACAGTGAAGTAGCCTGATATCAAACTGTCTTGGATTTTTTTGCACAGCAGGAGCATTCTTGCTGAAGAGAAGCATCAGAGGAAAAGCACAGCTTTCCCAATTAGGGAAGCTGACAGCAGTCCCACAACCTGTCCATCCCAGGAACAGAAATACTAGCACTTCTTAGATTCCAAGATGGACAATTCAATTTTGGAGTGCCCATTCATAAAAGGTGACTTCTAAGACACCATTCCCCACTGCTTGCAATCCATTAAATATGTAAGTCTATACTTATATATACGTTTGGTTTCACTGCTCAGTGCATTACTTTCACAGATCTTATAGCATTTATTTTGCTGCTAGAGAACTTGGTAGTGCTATAATACCTGCTGTACACAGAGAGCTGAAAGGATAAATTGATTCAGGAACAGAAGGTGTATTGGGTTTGCGTGGCCAGGTTTTGGTAGCAGGGGGGATACAGGGGTGGCTTCTGTGAGAAGCTGCTGGAAGCTTCTTCCCCCATGTCCAACAGAGCCAATGCCAGCCAGCTCCAGGACGGACCCACCACTGGCCAAGGCCGAGCCCATCAGTGATGGTGGTAGTGCCTCTGGGAGAACAGATTTAAGAAGGGGGGAAAAGTTGCTGCACAAAAGCAACTGCAGGCAGAGAGAGGAGTGAGAAGCTGTGAGAGCCCCAGCCCTGCAGACCCCCAGGTCAGTGCAGAAGGAGGGCAGGAGGTGCTCCAGGCGCCGGAGCAGAGATTCCTCTGCAGCCCGTGGGGAAGATCACGGTGAGGCAGGCTGTCCCCCTGCAGCTCAGGGAGGTCCACGGGGGACCCCACGCCGGAGCAGGGGGATGCCCGAAGGAGGCTGTGACCCCATGGGAATCTCGTGCTGGAGCAGGGTCCTGGCAGGACCTGTGGCCCCATGGAGACAGGAGCCCACACTGGAGCAGGTTTGCTGGCGGGACTTGTGACCCCGCGGGGGACCCACGCTGGAGCAGTCTGTGCCTGAAGGACTGCAGCCCAGGGAAGGGACCTACACTGGAGCAGTTCATGAAGAACTGCAGCCCGTGGGAAGGACTCACGTTGGAGAAGTTTGTGGAGGACTCTCTCCTGTGGGAGGGACCCCACGCTAGAACAGGGGAAGAGTGAGAAGTCCTGCCCCTGAGAAGGAAGGAGCGGCAGAGACAACATGTGATGAACTGACCCCAACAGCCATCCCCCTGCACTGCTGGGGGGGAGGAGGGAGAGAAAATCAGGAGTGGAGTTGAGCCCAGGAAGCAGGGAGGGGTGGGGGGAAGTTGCTTTAAGATTTGGTGTTATTTCTCATTACCCTATTCTGATTTGATTGGCAATAATTTAAATTAATTTCCCCAAGTTGAGTCTGTTTTGCCTGTGACAGTAACTGGTGAGTGATCTCTCCCTGTCCTTATCTCGATCCATGAGCCTTTTGTTATATTTTCTCTCCCCTGTCCAGCTGAGGAGGGGAGTGATAGAGCAGCTTTGGTGGGCACCTGGCTTCCAGCCAGGGTCAACCCACCACAGAATGTCCAGTGTGTTACCTTTCAATGTGATTTCCAGATTGCTGTAATTTGCACTCAACAGCAACTGCCAGTCTTGCGCTTTCATTTGAATTCCTTAAAGCAACTCCTTAGCCACAGAGAAGCATGCATTACTACTAATCTGGAAAACAAAAGTCTACTGTTCACATGATCTTACGCCTGTTACCACTGCAGGGAGTCTCATAACTCCCTCAGTGTCAACCATCAAGAACTGAGCTGGGAAACAGTTGAGCAAACAAGAGTTGGTTCAAGTTACTTTTGCTCAGATTTCATATAGAGGCTTGTAAAACATCCAAAACTGAATTTTCAAGCTGTCAAGCATGAACCTGCTAGCTAGCTGCAACTGGTATAGGCTAGTTGTAAATTTTGGTTAACATCTGGACTAAACAAAAGTGACATGTTCTGATCTTCCCATTAATAAAGAGACATGACACAGAACTACCAGTTAGGAACCTGACCACAGCTTTTGCAGATAGACTATTTAGATCAAGAAAAATGGGGTCTTGGGAGCCCAGAAAGATGAGGGTGAAGATCCTGGGAAGCTGAGGATTATGCTGGAGATCAGAGATGCATGGAGATGAATGCTGGGGAAAGCCCTGGGACCACAGCCTGTAATGCCTGAGACTGTTAACTGCAAGCAGCAGAAAAGCGGGTATTGGCATGACTTTCTGCCCCATCCTCCCAAACCAGCAGTAATTCCCTTGCTGGGAAGGAAAATTGAGACCTCAGTAAATACACCACCAGGTTGGGGAGCAAGTGTAGGACCGTGTGAGACAATCAAGCAGGGGTATAGCTCTAATCTCCTTGATTCTTAAAAAAAAAAACAAAAACAAACAAACAAAAAACCACTCCAAAAACAAACCAGTATCCAGATCCACTACAGGCTGTCATTTACTGTCTCATCTGTGACACCATGACACACATTTGTTGATGATTCAACTACTTTGTACACTATCTTTCATTAAGCGTGAGAGACTTCCAATCATTGCAGACAGCTCAGGGTCCTGGAAAACTGATGTAAAATTCCTGCTCCTTTTGAGTTTGCTGTCCTGTGCACGTGGCCATGTGAGTGTCCCCTCAGTCTGGAACAACACATTTATCTACCATAAACCAGGCAGAGAGAACTGAAAAAGCATTTAGGTACATACATTGATCTGGTTTTGGCAACACAGAAGGGAACTTTTCACTTTGTGACAACTTGCTTGTCTAGAGCACATAAAGCAAGAGAAGACACAAAATGAAGTCACATTTGAAGACAGCAAAAGAATTTTGGAACAACGCAAGGAACAAGTGTAAGAGGCCCTGAGCCCCAGGAAAGACATACCATTTATTAAAACACATAACTGAAAGGTCAAGCTCTGAATCATTCATCAAAAATAGGAATCTGTCAGGTTGTAAGGAAGCTCTCATTTGATCTGGAGTTAACAGGAGGTCTAACAGACTCAAAGGGTATGGTTTGAGTCAATGTCAATCTTGAGGCCCAGTTACGGGAAAAGCAACTACATCAGAGGCTTCAAAAGATTGCCAAATCATCCACCCCTAACAACCATTCACTGAGCTAAAGGAAAAACAACATTTCTGATACTCAGCGACTATCACCAGCATCAGAGAAGACTCTAAAAAGCCACGGTCTGGACTGAAGGATCCTGAACTGTTATTAGTCATGCAAATAATATTGGACCACGCAAACATAGCAATGAGGAGTGGTAGCAATAAGATCTGTACGAGATCTTGGGGACAGATGTGAACCGATCATCTTCCTCTTCTCCTACTGAGTATCTCAAAGACTGATGTAAAAGATCAATTTCTGAAAACCCAGCACAGCCAACTTCTTTTGTATTTATTTATTTAAGTAGTAGGAGTAGTTTTTGAGTGGAGGGTGTTTTGGTTTGGGTTTTTTTCGGTTTAACACTAGGAGTGGCCACTGCAGAGCCCTGGACCCCAACTGCACTTAAACAAAATTCGTGGACAGGACAGCATCTGTTTCCAGGAAAAGACAACGTTGATGGAGACAGTTTTTCTTAGTCACTTTTGATAAGAAAATTTAAGATTCCTGGTAAATCCCAATCCTACTTTACAAGGGAAAAAAACCCAAACATACACACACAAAAAACCTAAAATCCAATTCACATCAAGTGAGGAACTATGTTAAATATAAAGATACTGCCCTACTGTGCAAATTCACTGAAGAAATAACCTCTACTAAATCCTACCCACACATAGCAAGGCAGCTAAAACAGTAAATCCTCACCAATCTTTCCAATGATCAGCAGGATAAAAATCTCAGTGCAGCATCAATTTTTGATGCATATAAAAAGGAAAAAAAGCCAAAGGAAAGTATCTCTAGTGCCTGTCAGATATATGGAAGGCAGTCAAATGCTTATTTATATGAACCAGGAGAAAAGAAAAAAAACAAAAAGAAAAAAGGAAAAAGTCTGGGTATTTCATGAATGACTATGAGTGAACAATAAACACTTTAAAACTATTCTCTTTTAATTTGTATCTTAATTATTCCTTCCAAGGGAGAAGGGAGTTCCACTACTTTAAGTGGAACTTTCATGCTCGTTTCTGTCTAGTTCAACACTCTGTTGAAGCCTGACAAGCAATGGTGATACTCCACGTGAACTAAAGACAACAACTTAAAGCAAGTTTTTCTTATGGACCTAAAGCAAGTTTCAGGCAATTAATATACACAACTTTTTGCTGAACTGTCTCAGCTTAACTCTAACCCATACTCCATTGAAAATGATGGCATACTTTCATAGCCTTAACCTCTTGCTAGAGCAAGCAATGGGAGTCACAGTCCTAATATATACACCTCAAAAAGTTCCAATTCCTACATTGTCCTTGCTATATAAGGCAGGGTTTCAATTTAATGTTACCTTTTAAAAAGCTACTAAAAATCTTTGCTTAATTTCGCTAGGCATTTCATGTGCTTTTGTTGTTTAGGGGAAGTTAGCACAATGGATGATTAAGAGTGTATGTTTTTTAGAAGTTTATTACAGAAAACAATTACTTATGTCTACTGACTACACAGTAGAGTCTTCCACAAGTCACTGCAAGAATAAAAATTCTCCAAAATATTGCCAGATTCATTTAAATTGTTTTTTTATCACAGTGCAGTAAAATGAAGTAAAACAAAATTCTGCATTGTATCCACTATAGTAATAAACCAAGTCATAATATTAAACAATAAAAGGTGATGACAATAACCAACACATCAGTGGAAGCACTGGAGCCAGAAAGCCAAGATTCCAGTTTAAACCTTTTATAAGAAGAGATACATCACAATACATACTGACAAATTGCATATAGCACTCCTACAAAAATAAAAAGTAAAATTGAAAAGCAGTGCCTTATTAATGAAAGCACCAAACAAAATATGCCTTACTTGAGTTATTCCACTGGGAGGGATCTTGTATGACTGCAGCTTCTGTTTCAATAGCTCAGGATCACTGTGGCGGAATGGGCACCCTGACAGTAAAAAACAAGCAAGCTCACAAACAAGGCTGTTTACCCAGGAGTTAGTGCAGTAAGGCACTCGAGAGACCAGCTAAGCTGTTCCTAATTGTCTAACAACTTATTAATAAGAAAGTTAATTGCCCATGCATACAATTGCTTACTTTTTTTTTTTTTTTTTTTAATAATTACTCCACTGCATGGTTATCAGGGCACCACAGGCTCAAGAGTTACATAAAATACCCCACCATAAACAGGCCACAATTCTCATTCACTGGCAGGAAAAGAGTTTTAGTTAGTTCCTTACTAACAATGATAGCGCTGGTACATTTAATAGCTGTGAAAAAAAGCAGGAAAAGACAAGTAATGAGAGCCAAGTGGTCTTTAGAGCACAGTCCTTTGTAAAAGTATTACTTTATAAATACTTTAGGAAGTTCCACCACCTTAAATAAGAGTGAGGTTTTTTTGTCCCAGAATTAGTTTTGAGAGACAACTGAATGAACGACTTAGTACTAAAACAACAACAGTGAAGCCAGTGCAGGTTTTCCATGTTTAGTCACACAGAGGCAGGAGGTTTTCAAGTACCCTAGCAAACATCAGAATTTCTGTACGATTTAATTAGTATCTCAAAACACCTCTAATTGGTCACTTTTTAAAGCATCTGTACATTTAAAGTCTCTTTGCACTGCATGACACAACGTATATAAAAACAGAAGGTATCAAGTGCTATCTAAAGAGAACAGTGCAAGACCACTGTGGCCTTGAAATTAAATACATAACTTAAGAGACTACAGGAGGGAGCAACTTCTCTAGCCAAGGGTTTCCACTGTTTTTAAACTTCCTCTTTTTTTTTTTAAGGTAACTCACCATGATAATCCCCTTGACTTGGTGGATTGGACATGATAATCTTCATGCAGCTGTATGGAGTATAATCAGTTCTCTTTCCTTCTTTCCCATAGCTGTGGCGAATGCTGTAAGCATAACCTTTGTCAAACTAAATAAAAACAAAAGAATAAATTCTTACATATTGTGCCAGTGATTCTATCTGCTCCACAAACAGAAATATTGGATAACAAAATAAATCTTTCAAACATATTCAAACTGAGAAAAACAAAAATCGAGTTGCTTGCTGCTAGCTTTGATTTTTATACTACTTGGACTTGTATATGCACATATACATGTTTTACAGACACATCAAGAGAGAAGTGTGTAACTGCATTGATTTAAGGTCTTTTCAGCTCATGCAGTAATTGCTTTAAAGATAAGATGATTTAAAGATCAAAATTTTGAACCCCATGATGTTGGTAAATGGAGAAAACATAGTAATTCAAAATCTTTCATAAATGGCCATAAATTGATTGCTTTATCAGGCAAAAAATAGAAATAAAGATTTCTTTACTCAGGTTCACATTCATGTTCTCCCAAAGCATAATGCTTCACCTATACTTTGTTTCAGCACTGAAGTTCAATTCATTAGACTTTAAAATGGAGTATAGTTTGCTTGTACAAAAGAGAAAGATTTTAGCAAATCTCTTTTGTCTACTGATAGATTACCAACTCCTCCAATAAAATGAAATCTTCCAATGTAATATAGATGTAAACAAACATTTATCTTGGCAGCTGAGTACAGCACTATCAATATATCATTTTAGATAAGTCCTGTGGAGAACATTCAATGACATAAGTTCATGTTATTTTATATGTGGCAATAGGTGACATAAAATCTGTAGTAGAATCAGCTAATTTAACATATGGATTCCGTTAAGTTGCATTAGCTACTATAAGACATCAAGGAACATTTTTCAAATACCACACTTCTACTCCTAAAAAAACCAAATAGGATAAAATAATGAAGCATCATATTTACAGTTACACATCCTCAGTCTCTCTTCTCTTCAAAAAAGCTATGACAATACATAAAAGAACAACTGTGCTCTTGCTCAATTCAAAATTTTAGCATTAAAGTTATGTAAAGTTCTGTGTCTGAATATAAACAACTCCCATAAGAATTTATGTTACCTTCTTAAAAACCACTTTAAAATGATTTTTTTACTCTGGTATTTTACTAATGTAAGACAATGTAATATACTGAGAGAAATCATTCACGCATACAACTCGTAACACTACTACTTCAAGAATACTCTCATTTCTACAGATAAAAGTAGTCCCCTGTTTGGCCTGTGGACTTCCAGACAGTAATTCAGAATATTCATATACCTATGAAATACCTCGACCTGCTAAAATATCTTTAAAATAAAATAGAAAAATAAGTATATTTTTCTTCATATAAAACACTTCAATGTTTTTGAAAAATATCTATAACATAATATGTAAATACATAATAAATGTGCATAAAAATATACACAACCTTTGAGAATAAAATCCTAAATTGCACCGGATTCAAAGGGTAAAAAAGAAACTTCTCCATCAAGATGCTGGTCATAATCAAGTCAAAGTATCAAGAAGAGTAATATTCAGCACTCATTCAAATAAGGCTTAAGACATCCAAAGCTCTGAACAAACGTAGACCAATTAATCCTTACTGTGCATTTGACAAAGTCACTTTATTCTATTTTAAAAGATTTTTTTTAAAGGGAGAGAAAAAAGAAAAGAGAGAGAGAAAACAAACAGCATTGTGTTTTCCAGCATAGCCACAGGCAGGATCCAGCACGTCGGAATATTCCTAAGCCAACCATTTTGCTCAGGAGAGAAAAGAATTGGTTGGTTGAATAGTAAATGAAGACAATTTTTGCTAGCAACACAGCTGGGCTTCCTTAGAAAGAAGAGTAAGACTGTATGAGGATGTGCTATAGGTGCATGCACATACTTGGGAAGGGCCAGGAGAACAGGTACCCTCCCCTTAGCTGAGTCCTGCTGTTGCTCTTGCAGGAGCTGCAAATGGTATATTTATTCCAGAAAAACAGCAAACATCAAATACAAAGATGTGCATATTTTAATTACAAACCTCTGAGTGAACCTGTTAAACTGAAGATGGAGTCTGTGATCCTACAGCCACCTATTCTTCCACCCAGAAGCTCCGGAACCTTTCCTCCTTCTTTGCAAAAGATGAATGAAAGCATATTTCATTTGCTTAACAAAGGATATTTGAGCAAGCAGTTACGTTAGATTAAATTAGGTTTTTGTACGGGAAAAGCAAATCTTGTATGCTTCAGGATGTATTGCTTAGTTTGCCAGAAAATTAACACCCCTCTTTAACAGTTCTGTATACTAAAATCTTGGGCTGTACTTTTCACATCACTTGCCTTAATGCCCACAGAAATTACTTTTACTACCTAACTCATTATTTTATGCGGAGAAGCAGCTCTTGTAGTAAATAGAAACAACAGCTACATAATAACACAACATGGCCTTGAGACAGGTTGGGTATTTTCTCACTGCTTTCTTGTAATCCTGTTTGGATCTCAGAGTTTTTCCAGTGACAGATGGCAGAAAATAACATAGCTACGTGGTGCAAGTTAGCACCTGCGCAGTTACATGCTTCACTAAGAACTCTCTCATCCTTGTGATTCAGCGTTTCTTATCACTGATCAAGGAAACAGGATTCTAGCAGGGCCAATATCCAACAGGCTGTGTGGTCATCCTCAGTGGGAATAAACCATGAATTGCAGCATTTCATTTCAGGAAACACATCCTGCAGAACAGCCCTCTCTGTACATTGGGGGATGAACTCAATGATCAGACTCACTCTTTCCTAATACCATTACTCTAGGATGGGCACAAAGAAAAATCCACCTCAGGAGCAATCCCTTTTGCCAGCAAAAGCATCAAGGTATAATTAGAAATGTTTGAAATGTGCAGAAATGAGAAGGCAGAGAGGTAGGGAACTGTCCCCTCCTTTTTATTCTAACCCCCCAAATCAAAGTGGTAGGATTTTCACAGTTCCTTCAACAAAATAAAACAAATTATGTGCAGCACGCATCACGCATATAGGTGTTTGCAGGGACATTCTAACTGCTTATAAATTGCTTGGTTTAAAACTATGTCAGAAAAACAGTTTAAAACCTGTAAAACTACTATTACAGTATATTCTACTGCAATCTACTGTAAAGTCATTATGGCAAAAACCTGTAAAAGGTCAAAACTCGAATTAAGTGATTTGAAAAAACACTTTTTTGGTGATGGCCCTGTAAGAACTTTTGAGGACTCTATTGAAGTCTGATATGAACTTGCTCAACAATAAAGATGCTGCATGAGTGGGTGCATTTACCTTGTTTTCTGCCTGACAGTTTCCATTGAGACAAAAGAAACTCAAGAATACAAAGGCAAAAAATTATTCTATTACCATAGAAAAACTGAGTATGCACATACATCCCGCCCTAGTCTGTGCTAAATATCAATGGAAACTTACTGCCAAAATTACAATGTTACAGAGTTATAAAACAGCAATGTTAAAACAACATCATTATATTATTGAGTATCTACACCTACTAGATCACCTACTGTTGGTAAGGCTTTGGAACAGGGATTCTCTGCAACTCTTTAACTGTATGGCCCACATCTCAACTATCGCAGTTATTTTTCCTCTATTTAGCTCTCTAAGCTTTCTAAAAACTGCAAGGCATTTGCAATTTATGTGCTGGGTGGATGGGCTATGAGGGAGAAAGGGATCAAGAAATATGTCTCATTTAAGCCGTGAACTGATTCACACTGAAGCTAAGAAGCTGAGGCAAAGACAGCCCTTTAACAACATCTCTATCAAAATTCATCACTTAGGTGCTGGCTGGCATGTGCAAATCTTGGGATTAGCAGCAGTGTGAGTTTTAACTTCATCACTGAAGATACCAAGTTTTTTGAGGACTTCTCTTTCCTCCAGGCAAGGCTATAGGATGCACGTGACACCTGGTCTGAAAAGCACTGCTGATGACAAGTGGGTAGTTTCGAGTTTTTATGCATCAGTATTTGTTGTAATGAACCAAGATGCCCAGTGTATGGTACCGAATGTACTAATGATGATCCCAGAACAGGTGACACCAAGCCTTTCTTAGACTTCTTCTCCCTATAAGAAACTAAGCTCTTAGCACTGATCAGTGGGACTAAACCACTAGTCCAAAGTCAGAATCAAGGAGGCTGAGGGAAAGTTCCCTGGGCATAGATGAGCATACCGTACCAAGGAACTTACATTTTGCTTTTATGTGGTATATTCACATGAGTATCAGACTAATGCAGATTAATTTGCCTTATAACTCTTAGTTAAGACACACACACTTCTAACCTTCTCTAGAAGACATACAAGTTATAAATTAAAGTATAAGTAAGGTATAAATAAAAAGGTGTTCAAAAAAAAAAAGATATATAAGCATAAATTAGCAACTGATACAGCCTAATACCACATTACTACATTCCAGACAGGAATTTAAGGAAATGTTATTTTCAATAAACTCTGGTCACAAAAATGCACACAAGATCTTTGGATATGGAATGAGGATGTACACCAAAAGGACCATTTGGCAGGTATACGCTCTCCTCTGAAGAACAAAGAAGGAAGAATGGGTCATGTGTACATCATAATTATCAATTTCATAGAATCACAGAATCACAGAATGGTTTGGGTTGGAATGGACCTTAAAGACCATCTAGTTACAAGCCCCTGCCATGGACAGGGACACCTTCCAATAGACCAGGTTGCTCAAAGCCCCCTCCAACCTGGCCTTGAACACTGCCAGGGAGGGAGCAGCCACAACCTATCTGGGCAACCTGTTCCACTGCCTCACCACCCTCACAGTGAAGAACTTCTGCCTTACATCTCATCTAAATCTACCCTCTTGCAGTTTAAAGCCATTACCCCTGGTCCTATCACTACATGCCCTTGTAAGAAGTCCCTCTCCAGCTTTCTTGTAGGCCCCCTTTAGGTACTGGCAGGCTGCTATAAGGTCTCCTCCGGAGCCTTCTCTTCTCCAAGCTGAACAACCCCAACTCTCTCAGCCTGTCTTCACAGGAGAGGGGCTCCAGCCCTCTGATCACCTTCGTGGCCCTCCTCTGGACTCGCTCCAACAGGTCCGCGTCCTTCTTATGTTGGGGGCCCCAGAGCTGAATGCAGTACTGCAGGTGGGGTCTCACCAGAGGGGAGTAGAAGGGGAGAATCACCTCCCTCGACCTGCTGGTCACGCTTCCTTTAATGCAGCCCAGGATACGGTTGGCTTTCTGGACTGCAATGCAAACACACATCGCTGGGTCCTGTTGAGCTTCTCGTCAACCAGCGCCCCCAAGTCTTTCTCCGCAGGGCTACCCTCAATCCATTCTCTGCCCAGCCTGTAGTTGTGCTTGGGATTGCCCCAATCCATGTGCAGGACCTTGCACTTGGCCTTGTTAAACTTCATGAGGTTCGCACGGGCCCACCTTTCAAAGTCTATCAAGGGCCCTCTGGATGGCATCCCTTCCCTCCAGCGTGTCGACCACACCACACAGCTTGGTGTCATCGGCAAACTTGCTGAGGGTGCACTCGATTCCACCGTTCATGTCACTGACAAAGATGTTAAACAGCACTGGTCCCAATACCGACCCCGACAAACGCCACTTGTCACTGCTCTCCACTTGGACATGGAGCCATTGACTGCAACCCTTTGAGTGTGACCATCCAGCCAATTCCTTATCCACCAAGTGGTCCATCTGTCAAATCCATGTCTCTCCAATTTAGAGACAAGTATGTTGTGTGGGACAGTGTCAAATGCTTTGCACAACAATTTGATACAACTGAATACACTTTCAAAAGAGAACAATAACAAACGACATTCCCAAGGCCTTCCAGCTACAGCAGAATAAAAGTAACATCATCAGTGAGAGTTACTTTCCTTCTATCAGTTGTATTTGCAGATTAGTATGCAGATCTGGAAATAGAACTAGGTCCTCCATAAATTTTGTTATCAATTCTGATATTCAGTGTGTGTATTAGGATGCAAAATAAATTGCTGACAGGTCTTCCAAGCCCTGCGTGCTCAAGTTCACGCTTCCGCAAAACTTTCATGTTTCAGTTTAACTACTTTTATATACTCATGCAATTTTTTATACATCTATTCCTTATGGTACTGAGAGATTTATTTATTTAAAGTCTAACAACTAAGCAAAATGACTGCAGTAATTTTGTCTAGCTTCTTGGCTGACCACCAGATTAGTTCCAACTCTGCAAAATTCAAAGTAGTAATGGTTTAACACCTTTTTTTAAACAGTCATTGGATAATTTCCTGTCTAAAAATGTTGAGCTTGTATGGATAACAGCTTCAAATTCATAAATTTATCGCACAAACTTGTGTACCTTCTGAAATAATTTGTTCACTTTTTCATCCATTTCCCAGGAAGTCACTCAAACCATTACTGTTGACACTGCTAAGTTGGCATATCTTTTTCCAAGCAACTTTTTTTTTTAAGCTCTTAAAATAACCTCCAGTTGAGGTTATCTTTTCCCAAACACAATTGTCATTGAGGAGGACAAATAAATGCTTCTCCATCTGCCAACAACAAAAAGTTTCAATTTATCCTAAATTCTCCACCTGTAGCACAATTTGTACCTTAAAGGTACAGATCAGAGACATCAGCTAAAATTGAGCTGGAAAATTCTAATATATTGTGTGGCAGTCATTACAGACTGATTTACATCAAGTACAAAAAACCTCTTCCCCTCCAATTTCAAGTTTTCCAAACCACATGAGGCAAGAACTACTTTGCCCTGGAGATGGCTCCATCTACCACAAGGAAATCAGCAAAGTTTCGGTCAAACTCCTCGTGTACTACCCACATGAATATAAACTGTGTGGCTGATGAACTAGTTTTTGGGCTACCCCAGACCACTCATGCAAAAACATGATTAATGTAGGCTTTTATTTACAGTAGTCTAAGCTTGCCTTAATATAACATAGCTAAATATACTATTTACATACACTATTTCTCCACACATTTACATGGACCAAGACTTTGAACCAGGAAAAATATAAAATAAACCATAGCAGGCTGTCTTCTGCCTTAAGACACTGCATCAAATTACCAGCACAACACATCTTAAAGCCATCTGCTATAACAACATGATTTTCCTTAGGCACACACTTGGTAATCTATGAAAGATTTTATAAGCTACTTCAAGACACTGCAGTATTTCTTTCTGTATCTAAGTTATCAATACTTTTTTTTGTCTGTTAATGTTTCATGTACATTATATTGAAAAAATTCAGATACAGAAGATGTGTTTCAAAACAGATGGTCAAAGAAGAGACATTTCAATTCAGATTTGATTGTTTGCAGCAAACAATGAAGGAGTTGCTTTCAAACTGAAGCCTCTAAACAAGAAACTGGCACAAGGAAGAATGCTCTTTTGTAGACGGCCACTATAAGTTTCTGTGAGTATAACAGCTTGTGGACATCATAAAGGTAAATGCTACTTTAAAAACTACTTTAAACAACAATTAAGAGCATGTAAAATTGTGACTTCGTTTTAACGTTCACCAGCAAGAGTAGAAAAAAAATACTGTTATGTTTGTTATAATACTTGATTAATTTCTACTTCTAGTAAACTGAAATGTCTCTGTGACTACAGAATTATACAGTAGTCTTTGTTTAAAGATTATTTCTACAGAACATGATCTGATTCTCTTAGCATAATGTCCTACTTTCTTGGCATAGTATCACCTATACATAGCATTTTTCTTAGAGAAAAAGAGATATATCTGAAAGAAATAAACCCTTTCCATATTACACTGCACTGATCTCCAATTCTTTATGGGATTATAATGCCTAAGTCATTTCACACAGTACTCTACTAATTATACTAGTAATTTTCTCTAATATCGGTAATATTTCCAAAAATTACAAACTTAGAAAAAGATGAAAATGCTATGTATCTGTGAATATCACTGTTTTGATATTCCCAAGAATCATTATTTTTCCTGAATATTTGCTTAACTTACTGCAAAATTTTCAGTAACACTATCAAAAAAAGAAAAATCTGAAAGAACAGCCGTTTTAAGGCAAGAATCAGCTTGTGGGTGACAATTTCACCTATATCAGAATTCCACTAACAAATTAATACATAATCTTATTGAAAATACTGAAAGTTTCATGCTGGAGGTTCAGAATGTTACTGAACATAGAGGTGTAAATTCCTTGTCATTTCAAATGAAACAACTACACAAAGAAATAGTCATGTTTATGAATTATAATCAAGAATTAGAATGAAATTGGGAATTATAGCAAGAAAATAAATATTTTAGATGGTAATTAACACTAAACAGGTGATGAGAACTTCTGTTGCTTTTTTTTAAATAGAATAAAATATTTAACCTTATTTTAAACAAGAATTAAAACAGCTCAATTAAAATGGCAATATTTGACAGCACCATAAGAGATACCATGCTTTTCTTAAGTATCTATAAAAATACTTTGATATTTTCCTTCAAATAACAAATGAACACTCAATAAACCTGATTACTGTAAACATGGGCTTTTTTCAACAGATTCTGCAGACCATTCTCTACAGTTTTAAGGAAGTCTTAAGAAAAGTCTTTCTAACATCAGAGAACAATATTGAATCCTTTACCAAATATTTAGTCCATAAAACACTAATTTAGAAAGTTTAATATGAGATGGAAAAAAAAAAATCCAATAATCAATTTCTAAACCAAGAAACCTCATTCAGTTAGGAAAAAAACCCACACTGCACTTCTGGTACTCCATGGATTACAAGCACACCAATGCCTTTCAGATTGTTCTGCTGATGTTTTTCAATCAGTGTTTCTCACATTTCAATATTCAGGGAAGTTAACTGATGTAACTTGGAAGTGTACCTTTCAGCAGAAGGTAAGCAGTAAATTAGCCAGGGTATTCGTTTCACGAGAAATGGCAGAGAATAAGAGTCCCCAAAACATTCAACGGCAAAGCACTGAATGCACGGAAAGCATTATCACTGAAAGAGATGTAAGAGAGTTAACAGATTGCAAAGTAGACAGAAATTTGGCATGTGGTACAATAAAAAAACGACTAAGAAAGTTAAACAGAAGTAGAATAGTAACTAAATGTGTGCATCTGTAGGAATAAGATTCAGCTCCACACATCTAAAACCAGACGTCTCCCATTATTGTCAATGGAGGTCAATGCAATCAGAGGAGCCTGGGGAGCAATTCAACTTACCCTAACACAGGCACCTAGAGGCTCATTAAATAAATCATTCTCTAGACACTACTGACTGTATAGGCTAGATCTCTATTGATCATAACAGCAGCTTAGGATCCCAGTGCAAAGAATATGTATACCAAGGAGAAAAGAAATTCAGTAAGTCTGTATCAGAATTGGGAGAAATCCATACTCATAAGTATACTACTGCAGCACGTATTACAGATTTTCAGAGAAGATGGATGAAGACTGGCCAGGGACCTCTGCAAAGTCCAAAACCTAAATTCCTACTGCTTATCCAAGCTCTATCAATACTCTAAACAAGAGTGCTCTCATATGATGTTCTATAGTTTTATCTGAGCACAGTGAACATATAACACATTTACAGTCTCATGTAGCTCATGATCTATTACACTGTTGCATATACTGGAACCTAGATCAGCATGTACAATAAAACCCTAAACGTATAGGGAAGAAATAGGAAAGAAGACTGATGTCAGCATGGAGACATGTTTTCACTCTGTGAAGAATACTGAAATGTATCCAACTGGACTCTGGTTATAAGACCAAGCAGCAATAAAATGCAGGACTGGGACATGAGGTTTAGACTGCATGCCAACAGAGGGTTTATTCTCACTAGTCTGCCACAACATCTTAAAGCTATGGATGAAAAGACAGAGGCATTCAGCAGACCAGACTGCAATCGGCCAAACTGGCAGCCAAATGGACTTCAGAAGAGATTTAGAGGAGATCCTGGCTCCAGCTCATACCGTAGATATTTGGGATATCTTCTGCTTCACTGAAAATAGTCCAATGTGTTACCATGTCCAATTGTTATCATTTAACTCAACAGTCTAGGATAGCGGGCTCCTTCATTCTAGTAATAATAAATTTTCTTATAAGGAAGGAGAAAAAGCATACCAGAAAGCAAAGCTATCCAAGAAGCCATACTACAAACTGGAAATTTAGCAGGGTATGATGACTCCCAGGTCGCTGGGATAGTAAAAGAGAAACTCACAAATGAGAGGAGGTCTGAGGAAAAATTTTCTTAGCCATTCCAGCCAAGCAAAATTAGTAGGATCTGCCTCATTTTGAACAAGAATCTTGGCATTAGAACAACAGACATGTTCAACCACAGCACCAGAAATTAGTCCAAAGGAACAGTGCGTATTGATCTGCTCTTGAAAAACACTGCTGCTGGCACAGGCTGCAATTCACCTATGCTAGGGTGTTCCCAATTTCAAAGACCTCTAGAGGATACTGGAATTAATCCAAGGAAGTCTGGCTCATTATCCAATATCCCAGTTCTACTCAGTAACTCTGCCAGAGAGTCAAAAGACCTCAGCAAGGTCACCACAACAGTTGAAGTTCTCTGTCTATGCATCATTTCCAAAGAGCAATCATCTCCTGACACAGTGGAAGACATCATGTGCTCACTGAATTATTTGTGTTTTCCAAGCTGGTTGAACTACGCAGCATTCCCTAAACCTGCAAACTTTGAAGCAGAGACTGGAAGGTTTTGCACACCTTTTGGACTACTTAAACCACAGAACTGTTCTTCCCTTTCAAAACCACATACCTGCATAGGGAGTTCACCTGAGTAAGCACTCCCCATCTTGACTGATTAGATATCGTTGAATTACTTTCTTAATTTATCATCGCATCCTCTTGCAAGCACCCTTGTCATGTAGCAATGTTATTAGGAATCCTTTATAGACTGTTATTCCTCAATCTATACACTGATCAGAATGACATATGAAGCCAAGTTCAGCATTAAATGACAAAAGGCATGCCAGAAGCAAAGTGAGTTAAAAACACAAAGGCAGGCCTTCTTCATTGATATGAGATTGAGTGGTAAATTGGTGTTACCATCAGGTTTTAACAGTCCAGCAGCAAAGCACTCCTCATTCATTAGAAATCCATGACTGACCTAATCTAGGCTGTAATGAGATACAGTAAAGTCCAAGAGATTCAATTTTACCTTAAGCCTCAGATTTGCAGAAGATACAGCATCACTCAGAGATCCAGTGACTTGGGCTGGAGAATATGCCTTCAACCAATCCAACTGACAAAGATATCAACATGTGATACAACTGTGGCAAAAAACTTGCCTTTTTCTGAGATATAGTTAAACCTCTTGGACAAGGATCAGTGTCAGAACAGAAGGATATTAAGTGCCCACTCACACAATGTCTCAAGATATCAACAAATCCCCAGTATAAGTGCATATTAAAAAAAAAAAAAATCTGGATAAATTGATCATTGGAAAAAATCAAGTAAGTCTGAAAATAAAACTACAAGGAGGCTGAGTAATGAATACGTTTCCTCAGACTGATAAGTATTCCTTATGTCTACTCTTGAAACATGTAGGCTTAACTTTTTTGATGCAGTCATAAAAGAATGACAAAAACAAGGCATTAAAACACAAAACCGTATGTGGAGATTTTATGTTTGTCAGTCTGTTTAAATAGAGTAAACTACATATTGGAACTCTCCAAACAGCACAGTTTGGCTCAAGAACACTGGCATTCTCTCTGTAAAAACTCTGCTGTAAAAACAGATTTTTTTCTTTATTAAGAGCACAATAAAAGACAAAATCACATTTTAAGATGATATTCAAAAGAAAGAGAAGTGCAGAAAAACAGATAGTAGCCCTTGCTGCCATAATAAGGAGAACTGTTTACATATAAAGACCCTTTTGTACTCTATCTTATGGACAGTGCACTGCAATGAAGACATATTTGAACTTTAAACTGCAAGTATGACAAGAGTCTTTCTGCATTCAACAACAGAAGAAAGCTTGTTTTAAACCACACAAGACTATTTTCCCATCTTTAAATTTTTTTTTTTTTACTTTTATTAATTCACCATTAATTAAAAGATGTCTTGAATGCAGGGAAAAGGCAAATGGAAAAATAAAGAAGCTCTACTGCCAGACTGCTCTGAACTGTCTCAGGAGAAGTAACATGCACCCTACTTTTCAGTGCCTGCTGTAAGATTCTGAAAACAGGGAAATAACTCTGGTAACAAAACACAAGAAAAAGCCCAATGATTGTAATTAATCTAAAAAAACAATCTTTTTTGTTTTTAAAAAAAAAAAAAAAATTCCTCAGAGTTTCACTGGTATTGCCCCAGTCCTCATGCCCTAAACCCAACTCCATTACGTAGATGAATTAGAAAAAAGAAAAAAAATTGGAATTTAAACAACAAAACTTGTCATAAAGACCCCTTCTGCTCCCCCATGTACAGCAGGGACATTTGTTTTTCTCCTTGTGCGAGTGGACTTAAGAAGGGACATAGGGAACAGGAAAAGCTCAGAGCACACCACATTATGCTGAATTCAGTTTCACAGCTAAATAGCATTGTACGTTTCAATATAAAATCAGAACCTAACCTTCTTTCTAGCAGTAGTAACCTCTATAATGTTGAAATACTTCAGCCCTATCACAGTAATTTAACTTTCCTAAATCAATATATTAAATTTCTGAAACATAAATTGTGCATAGCACAAATAATGTATGAAAGAGCTGTCCTGTCTTTATTCATGAGATTCAATAGATTTCAAAGTCATGTGGCAGAATGTTAAATTAATTCTGAAAGTAAAAATACATTTTTATTTACTTCGTGCCTATGTGGTATATCAGCAGAGTGCACAGTTGATACAGCATGCTGCTTTTCTGGATGACTGAATATGAAATATAGCCACGATTTGCTGGCTGAATATAGACAGATGGAGTATGACAGCTATATGATGTTATGACAATTACATGGACATTATCAAAAGAGAAGGCAAAGTATACAGAATTCTGGGTTTTGTTTTGAAAGTCAGTTTATATGATTACAGGAAATCTTAACATTTAATAAAATAATTTTAAAATACTCTTTCAAACAATAATATCAAGATTAATAAACTATTCTATCAAAACTCTTCTGTTCAAAAAGCACAGGAACACAACTGGAAGAGACCTGCTATGTCATTCAGTTTGTCCTGGAATGTAATAAAAAGATACAAATTAATAGATTTGCATCTCAAAAACAGTTAACCCCTGTTTCAGAACTTGGAGTAAATGGCTGAAGAGCTTAAATACATTACTGGTGGTGTATGTGGCAACATACAGCTGGTGTTTTTCAGCAGATGGCTATAAAGAGAGAGCTGCATGGTTAAGAAGGTATTCAACAGAGCCTGCTAAAGACTGTATTTAGTGATGCTCAGATACTTCACAATTGCTGAACTTAGAAATTTGGCAACCAGATAGACAAACCCATCTATTACTTTTCTTTAAACATCATGAACTTACTTCTTTACTGCTGCTGTGATGACTAATAAAACAGAAACCTCTTCTGACAAGTACACAGCCTTTCTATAGAGATAATAAAGTGCAAGTCTGACAAGTGGTTCAAGACTACAAAAAAATTAAATGTCTGGCTTTAACATCCATTTTTATACATACAATTCTAAAAAGGTTCTACAGTATGGAAAAAAAATGTGTGTTTCTGGGAACAAAACAAGTCATAAGATACCAGATTCTGATCTAAATTAGTTTTAGTACAGGAAGGATACTTACTGCTTTCATTCTTGTCAGTGCAAGAAACTTATCACTAACCTGTTCCTGCACTAGATAACTAAATACAGATTTCAGTGCCTAATATGTAACAACTATGAAAACTGACCCTATTTCTTTTTATGGCAGTTAGTACAGTTTAAAAAAATCACTAAAATTATGCCAGCACTGTAATTAATGTCTCAGAAGAGAGATTATGTAGCTAGAGCTCGTCTCTGTCCCTAAGACATGCCACAGGCTGAAAGACCGTCCAGAATTTCCCTGTATAACATACTTTTGATTTTCAGTTTTCATCATCTGAATTAAGGGCAGATATATTTTTAACAGGTTAAAAAAAAGGCTGAACAAATTGAAGTAATTTAAACTGAATAATCATAGGAAAATGCCACTGTAACTTTGGCTTCACAGCAAAGACTGCAGAATTCCAGTTTTAAAAGAACATAATTGAGAAATGTGGTAGCAACTGAAAAAAGGATTGTGTTTGGAGTGAAAGAGCACACATTTTTTACCATAGCACTTATTACTGTGATTCCTAGAATATTTATTTGCCCACACAATAACCTCCAAGTATATTATAGTCTAAAATTATTTTATGTTTTCTAGTACATCATCACCAGTTGTGGTCTATTTGAATAACACCTATGAAACAAAAATATGGTGAAAAACAACATCTTTATACCAGCTCCATTTCATTGAAAAAATATTGCTTTAAGATTTCGATCTATTACACAAAAATTAACTTTTTTTTTTAATTATTCTAAGGGTTTTTTTAAAAACAAAGTTTCTGTAAGAAAGATACTGTCTTACCAAAAAAGTTAAAATATAAAATGACAATTAGTGAGACAGATCCTTGTCAATATTCAGTAAGCTTAGGTAACTGTAAGATACACTGATAAGCTAATTAGTAGCTTAAGGGCTGAGAAAAAGTTTCAGAAGGAAATACACAGAAGCATGACTGAGTTTAATATGCATCTACATTAGCTACAGGGCATAATTAAAACTATATCACTCTCTTAAATCTACATAATTATGTCCCAAAGACACTTTCTCTTTAGTATCCCCAACTTTACTGATAAACCAGTAAGAGCCTCAGGTTTAAAAGCTCAGGCAATATTGGTTTAAAGTAAAATACAACCTTACAAGTAAAAGGGTAAAAAAGTATGGGTTTGGTTTGGTTTTATTCCTTCTAGTGCTCAGAACTCCAGATGTGGCAGGCAAAACAAAACTCTAACACACACTGAAAGAAAACAGTACCAACTGAAGTTGCAGATTATTCCCCTGCCAAAAGGTACGGGGAATTGATGCAGCATATACCACTAGGGGTAAAAAAAGTGAACATGACTAATTTTGGAAATCCCAATAACTCCATTAATTGATACTAAAAAGCATCATTAATTTGGGGGGGGGGCGGGGTGACCCCTTTACTGGTGAATATTCTACCTGTAAATTTAAATACCACCCAAGTTAGCTAGTTGGATTCAACAGCACAACATTATGCACCACTTACCATGTATTACTATTCTTACTCCAATTTTTTAAACTTCTGAATACAGTTAAATCATGTGCAGGTTATATACACACACATATACGCACACATATATATTCATTTATTTATGTATTTGTTATATAAAGGTGTAAGTTAACAGTACCTTTTCAGTCATGATTACAGACATTTCATATGGGTATAAATGGTGAAAAACTGATTACTTTCACCTTATTTTGCTGAAGTGGTAGGACATTTCTACCATGTATCACAAAGAACATCTCATCTTATAGTCACATCTGATTTCTTACCATCTGACTTCTTACAAGTCAACTGGAGTTATGATGTGCTTAATTTACTTGCCTAATCTGGAAAAAGAAGTAAAATGGACTATGAGAGAAAGAGTCACAAAACACATATCTATACTCTTTGTTTAATAAAGAAGTCAGAGCAGCAATACCTACAAACTTGTACACATTTGTGTGAGTATTGTGAACAATGTAGATAGATGTTACTGGTAAATCTCTTTGCAGCAGTCAGGATTTCCTATTTACAGGAAAGTAGAAATAGTATCAACTGCTTTGCAAAACTTGTGTTATTAATCATGTCATGCAATGATGGCCATAAATACAACATAACACGTTACTTTAACGACAGCAGTTCCATACTACTACTTAACCATAAGTCCTAATAAAAATCATCATCTGATGCAAACAACTTTAAACTATTTTGATTTGATCTCACGATGCTTAATTAAACAGGAAGCAAACAGCTATCTCTAGCTCTAACTAGATGAGCTAATTTTCTGCAGTCTTTCCAGAATGATTGCATCCACAACAGTATACAGAAGTAGTATTGACAACGCTGACAGTGACTTCCCTTTAGCCACGGGCCAGGGTTATGTGTTTACAGGCATTGCTAATATTCTCTACATTTAATAGAGTCAGTGAGGAATCTTATCCCAGCACCTTCCTAGGACTCAGCAGAATTGAACAGGACTCTGCAAGAAGGTATTCAGGTTTCATCATACTTCTTGGAATACAATCAAATGCAACCCCTGTGAGCATGCTTTCTCAGTCCTCTCACTCCCAGAATCCATTACAGATCTCTTTCCTATTGCTTTGGTCAATAGGTACACAAATCAAACTGAAGAAATCAAACCATGCAGACCAGTATGTCAGTAATATGCCAACAGCACTCATTTGAGTGTTTCAAAATTCTGAAGTGCTCCACAAGAGAAGGGAGCAGAATGCTAGCAAGCGTAAATGAACGCACACAGGACACGAAGGACACAGACGACAAATTCCCATCTATAAAACACAACTTTAGATAAAAATGATAATATATGATAGCAAGAATCTTGCATAGACTTAACATACTTACTGTGATATAGTTATTGCCAAAAAAAATCCAATTTTAATGGCAATTGAAGCTTATTTCCATTCAGCTAAAGAAAGATATTATGATCCCTTGGACTAAACTCTGTGGCCAGACCACAGAGGTTTTGCAAGAAATTCCTAGTTTTCAGCCTCAGCTCTAACCATTCATATGGAACCAAATGGGAAAACGCAATAGCTTTCCACAATGTTAAGTGCTCAGGATTTTTAGTTATTGAGTCCAACTCCTCATTGCTTTTTATTAGCAAATTACTGTAGCCAAAGGAAAGAAAACAAAATGTTTTTCCACCTACAACCAACAAGAAAATTCTACTAATTCAGCTTGACTCAGAAACAACAACAGCAATGCACGCATTTATGGCTTCAAGTCATGCTTTTAATTCTCATGCCTAGTTGTATAAATTTTAACTATAAACCAAATTCACTCAAAACACCTCTTCTGTATTGTTTATTAAAATATAAAACAAACTCCAGACTACCCTGTTCAGTCAAGATCACACTAGCTAAACAGATCTCAGCAGCCATCTCTCTTCACATGAATACCATCTTCAACAACAGTTATGTCCCATTTGAACAATGTGCCTGTTAACCTCCAGGCTTCAATCTATATGCAAAAAAAACCATTAAGGAAGCTATATGAAAGGAGTAGATCTCCTGATCATTGATTCACTGCCATAAAGCTGATTTCTGGAAACTAATATTACTATGGAGTTCACACTATCAACATTGTTAACTTGGTGTTCAGTGTATCACTGTGGCAAAGACTGTTCAGCTCCTAACAACAGACATCTTGGTCAAGCCACTTCACAGTTTTGCACAAATACTCTGATTTCATAGACCTGGCTGTTCAGAGGAATACCACAAAGGACTATACCACAACCAAATAAAACAACAACAACAAAAAAACCAACCCCCAAACCAAAACCACACAAAAGAACTCAGGAATACCGAAATCTAAAAGTCCTTTTCTTTAGCCTTTGGGGTTGAAATTAAAATTAAATATTAACTTTTACTTCAAGCCTACATACCTAGGATGCACTTGGACCACCTACTGTCTTGAAATCCCCATAACAATTGCATATGACTTTTTTTTTTCTTCAAACTTGCATTTAAAGAAAAGGTTTAATGCAAATTCAATAGTAAGTTTGGGAATCATAATGAGTCATGTAAATGAAAATGCATTTTCATGCTTCTTCTGACAATTACATCACTTTTAGCCTGCTATTAAAGCAACTTCAAGAGCTAACTTTGTTTGTAGAATACAAAAAACATTTTGAAACATAACAGTATTTTGACTTACTTTATGCTCAGTTATACTAGGTAAGCATAGCCATTCAACATATAATAATGTTATGAAAAGAATGTCATTTTTCCCAATACAGAATAAAAATCATTCACTCAAAATCTTTAAAATTCACCTGTTATATCTCACTACAACTAAAGTATGAAATGATAATTTCCAAATAATGAAAGAGAAATACAGATAGTAAGTGGTTCTACTGAAGCTAATTTTTACAGTCACTGGTAGAGGAAAAAAAAATTCTATTTCATTTTATGATGAGTTTAACACAAAAATACAATTTAATCAAGAACTTGACTATCTATTCCCCTGATAACCAATGAAAGCAAGGGCAATATGCTTAACTACATTAATACTTTGTTACCATGACGTACTCTTCCACTTCCACAGATTTCAGGGGGATAAGATTTTACAGGTAATATATGCTGGACTTTTATTACATTTTTCTAATATCCTAGAAGAGAACAAACATTTTCTTAAAGTTCTATAACATCCTTTATACATCTCAGGAGAATTCAAGCTTAGCCATCTATTTGCATTACAGTACTACTGATGTACAATTAAAAAAAGATCAGATTTTAATCTGCATAGAGGAATTTCAATTATATTTATATCTTTATCTCTTAGATGTCAAATATTGTGGCTTGCTGTCACTCTAGGCTGCAGATTTGTAAAGTTTAAATAATTCAAGAATAAAAGTAGTAAATGACATTCAATTAGAGAATTATAATTAAAATGTGACAGAATAAAGATCCTTTTCTCATTTATGAATCAAAATATGTTCCCAAAATAGTAGGCACCATTACCCAATATAAAGGGGGCAAGTAAAAAAAGAATCTAGCTGCAAATCAACCCCCAAATCTCAAAGAAATAAGAAAGTAAAATACCAAAACCAAACGTAACCAACTGACTGATAAAGAAAATATTCCTGGGGATTTAAGGAGGTGGAGGTTGTTTTAAAGAATCACCACATAATCCATGCATTATGAATTGCATTGGGGATAGTTGTGCATGCTTAAAAGCACTGCCCCGAAGATGATATCAAGTGCCTATTTTTATTTTCATTTAAATACACGGGGCGGGTTGGGGGTGGGGGGGAGGGTGTATAATATAATTGGATAGACCTACAACGCATTATAGCATAAGCACTTCTAGTTTACATCTATACGTTATATTTGTTTATTCCTTATGATCGTGTCTCCCTCTAGTGGCTGGCCCTCAGAAAAATGTACTTCTACCTGCATTCAGACCTGTATGCAGAATCACAGGATAATTCAAGCTGGAAAGGACCTCAGGCGGTCTCCAGTCAAGCTCCCCCTCATGGAATTTCTGGTTGGCCCTGGTAGAAACATTCAGGACCAGCTCTTTGCAATCAAGGTAAAGCCTCACTTCTGAATCTAGATTCAAGGACCTCCTAAGATCATCTAGAAAAGAAATGGAAGAGCCAGGAAAATCAAATCACTGGAACTACCTCATTGGGATGTATCTTCTTCCCAAAGTTTCACCACTTCTTAACAGAGTAGGAGACCTATTCCTTTGCATATTGATGCAGTATATGGCTGGCAAGTTGTCTGTCCTCAGTTTCATACATGATCATCACATGTGGAAGAAACATCTAGAATATATTAATAATCAGCTGAAGCTCAAAAGCTTCATTGTGAAGGGTTTGCTTCTTTACCAATCACAGATTCTGAGCAAGGTTAAGTCTGAGTAAATGCTCCTCTTCCTTCTCCCAGGAAAACATCTGTCATGAGGACCTTCACTAGCAGGAAGGGATGAGGAGGCACACCTCAGACAGGAACCTCTGACAACTAGAAAACAGCCTGGTTATTGCTACTTGTGACCAACTGCTACAGAAAACAAGACGTATGCAGTAAGATGATCTGGAAAATTAAGTCAAGAAGAACAAGAGGCTTCACTAGCCTGAATACCACCACATCCCCCAGGAAAGAGTTCTAGAACACAGGGGCTAAAGAGCCATGTCTTGTTCTGAGTAAGAGGTCACAAGGACGAAAAAGCTGTTCTGTCATCAGGGTAATTTTGTAAATATAATAATGCTTAAGTTTTGGAGATTTATTAAATAAATAAATAATTTTTTAAAAACCCGAACTCTTGCACAATTTTCCGATGCACTTCAGTAGTATATGCAACAATAATATCAGTGCAATATCAAATTGCAGTATCAAAGGAATTCTTTTTCAACACAGAAGTGCACAACTAGCAACTGTCTCTTCTGTAAAAAGTGGTAAATAATCAGAGTACTAAAGAAATAATTTTATACCACCGTGCACCAAATACTGCTAAGAAAAAGAATATATATCGTAAGTATGTATGTAGCAAAGGAAAGCAAAAAGTGACGGGTTGCCCTAAAGTCATCTATCTGCATCAAAACCTTGATTCCAGGCTATTAGCTCAAAAAGTAACTGAATAATGCCCTAAGGAAACTGATCCAGCTTTCACTCTTTCCTTTGTTCTAAACACCACATTATCTTTCAAGTCTCCTATTTCACATTCACAGACTAATGATATAGAAATCATATTGAAAACAATAACAGCCAAGTAACAATCTTCACTATGAGAGGATTTTATTTTCAACTCATCAGAGAATTTTTGCAACTGTACTGTAATTATTTAATTTGCCTTGATTGATCTTACTACTTTCTTGTTTCAAATACTTTAAAGGCATACTGGAGTTACTCCCCTCTTTTTTTGGGGGGGGGAGGGGGGGGGGGGTGTATTTTTTAAGCAACAAGAACAGCATGCAAAAGAATCTATGGGATCTAATATCTGTTTAGAGTAAGATTACATTTTATAGAAAAAACAAACCAGCCTTAAAATAATACTGAGGTTATGAAGCCAACTGGCATAACCAGTCAGAAGTAACACATCTACCACCATTTGACAGTTGATCCTATCATCTGAATAATAATAATTTACCATTTAGGCACTCCTAGCCTAGCACTTAGCAGAGTAATTTTAATTACAGTGCCTAAAGAAAAAAACATTTTATTTTGCGCTTTGCATTTGCGTCTGTTGTGAACGTGCCAGTACATGATCATCCCCCCCCCCACTTCCCAAAAGAGCATGTCGACTGGTTTCAGTGCTTTCTTTGTAGGCCCTACTTGTTTTTTGGGTTTTTTTCCCCCCACTGAATACATGGTTTCACACTTCATTTACAATATACTTTACAGATTCCTCTCTAAAGCTAAAATACTGTTTCTTGAAAACTTTTCTACAGTGTTTTTATCAATGAGCCCTGGGGTATGTCCACATCAGTGATTCAGAGCACAGGAGGAGTTCTTTTTAGTGCAAGTTTTCCTTGTGCCTATGCTTAACCTGGTGGTAGGCACTCCAGTGCACTGCTGATGTGTCAAGGTAACTTCCTTCCTGCTGAAGACTGAAGTTGTGTGCCAAAAATTATTAGGATTGAGAACCGGTGTAAATGTTGAAGCCATTAAAGATGAATGTGAATACACAATTTTGAAACCATAACCATTTGCAGCAAATTGAACATTCCCTCTTTGCAATATACCAGTCAGTAACAAATAGTCTTAGTCTTTAGCAAGTATCATGCATGTATCTTCACAATGCTCCGGTAAGACAAAACAGTGTAATTTTCTCCACTCTACAGGAAAGGAACAATGGCATGAGTGTCAGAAAATAAAAATGTCAAAAGAAGAAACTACCAATAAGAATTGTATTAATCTTCATTTTTTCAGGACATTAAACATTATGTGGCATTTTACTGTGAAAAACCACAGGCCACTGACTTCAATTACAGGTGTGAAAAATCAGCTTTTTTTTTTTACCCAAGTCTGAAGTTGGTTATCTATAACTTGAGAAGAATGAAAATTACGTGGAAATAGCAGCCTGCTTCTGAAAAATACAGTAACTACAACCCCTTGCTTCATTCACAATATGCTTTCTAAGGTCTGAAGCTAAACACAGGATCATAAAACTTCATTTATTTCTAGGGTCTATCAAGAGTTTCAGGACATGGTTTAGTGGGCATGGTAGTGTTGGATTGACAGTGGGACTCGATGATCTTAAAGGTCTTTTCCAACCTAAACAATTCTATGATTGAGAGATGCTATAGTAGAAAGTCATAACCCTGTGACTGAAAACAGGATCCAAGGTGCACCCATGTCTTCATACATGTGCATACACCTAGGGTCAAAGCACAAGCAGGTGGAATCAGACCTGTTCACATGATAATTTTTTAAAACAGAAATCATAAATGTATATATTTACACTGTTATTTTTTCTGATAGCTTGTTTTTATTATTTCAATTTCCTTTAAGCACAGGGAATTGCAAGTGAAAAGTCTGTATTTTCCTAATTTGACTAGGAATTAATTGGCATTCAACTGCAAAATTTAAGTTATTACCTCTCTTCAAATCCTTTCTCGAAATCTTTGTAAGGGAATGCATGTTGGATTTCTTTTTTAACAAAATACATATCTCCTCTTAAATCATATCCCATTCAAGGAGCTAGATTTACAGAGGTTTAGGTACTCCTTCAAATTATACCTTCAAATCCCTTTCTCCTTTCCAAAAAATCTGCAGACCAGTGGATTTATCTTCCGGGACTTGAAAGAGACATATGTACCATAATTCATTGTAGTTAATATTACTTTCTGCCCCATATCTTGTATAAATAGCCACGTCCCAGAGAACCTAAGCTAACAAAAGATTGTCTACCAAACACTCCAAAATACTTCATAGTATTCTGGAAAGCTGAGATATCACAATATTAGATGCAAAGTATCACAGTCCAAACAAAAACGACATAAGGTCTGAAACATCTGCTCTAACACATGCCACAGGCCAGGCAGAGACAGATGAAAGAGGAAGCCTGCTTGATTCTACCTAGGCTGTTCAAGGCAAGGAGCAGGTCACAAATCTCCAAAAACTGGCATGCATTTTTCATGCTCGCAAAGAGACAGTACATGTACGTTACACTTTCCTCACTCACAATACTCTCAAAAATATTAGCAAGGGTTAGACCAATGACTAATATATCAACAATACTGCCCATTGCACCGAACAGCATTTTCTCACTATTTCCTTGAACACACTCGTCTGTCTTCATTTACCTCCAGTTTCTTCTTTTATTCTTAGACTAAATTTGCTAGGGCAAGCTCACCTTACACATAACTGTCCAATTATTTTTATTTTTTTCTTTTTAATTAACCAACAAAAAAAGGCTAACCTTGCCTTTCAGATAGTACTGTTTGTAGTCAGTTACCTGCCTGGTGATTTAATTTAGTCCCATAGTACCTGTATTTCATAAAGGACATTGGTTTCCGAGTGATTTAGTGGTAAAGTAAGATTTTTCTAGCCCTCATCTATAAAAAGCCTCTTTGTGGCTTGCCTTTTTTCCCCATGCTTTAGGAGAATGATCAATAAAATTAATAAAATCATAAGTAAAGAGGAAAAAAACTCCCACCTTTAAAAGATATAACTGTGCCTTTTGCCCAATTATCTACTTTAACAAGAATCTATCCAAATATGTAGCTCAATGTACATATTAACTACATCCTCACATTCATATATTTAGATATTTTTCATTTGTTGAATTACCTTGTCTGCATCCACTTTTCCTCTGATAAATTCTTTCTTCCAAAATTCCAGTGCCTGTTCCAGAGTCAAGCCAATGCCTTTTAAGAACAGTCCGTATTGCATACGGCCTCCGTGACGGAGATGATGGTTATCACGCAGGGCTTTGTGCAACTGGCGCATGCAAAGAGGGAATGATTTCCCTGAAAGCTGTCAAGAGAAAAATTTGTGTTTGAGGCATACTGATCCTTTAATTTGTAGGATATATGCTTATTGTGATTATTAATTAGCTCCACTTGAAAATGCCAATGGCTGTAAGAAAAGATATTCATATGCAGAGCACCTTGGGACTGATGATAACACAAGTGTATCCTTAAGCCATCACATCCAATAACCATCTCAAGAACAAAATCCAAAAGACAGAGTAATAAAGGTGGTAATATCAGAATATTTTCTGTTACAAAGCAAGAAAGGTTTAACTACCATCAAAAAAAATATATCCATAGTTCCATTACAAAGTTTCTTGCTTCTTCCTTATTCTAGAAGGGCAAGGCGACCTTTGTTAAGTTTTCTGGGGTTGGGGCGGGGGGGGAGATTATTTGGGGGTTTTTAAACATCTTTGAAAAACTACAAGCAGGAGTAAAATTCATTACAACCAATCTGCAGGTTGTTCCCCTGAAGAATACTATTTCTTAAAAAGCAGGCTCTCAGAGATAAAAAAAACATAATGTTCAAGTTTACTTCGGCTTTGCATTTTTATTTTTAACAGTTGAGTCATGCCATGGAATTCACTACTAAAGGAACACTGTCATGGTTAAGACAGACACTGAAAACACAAACGATTTCTGAAGTTCAGATAAAGGAGCTGTAATGTGTTTTTAATTGTCTCTGCACCATTGAGGTGGTTTTACATCCATTTTATTTACTTCCTTGTTTTGAAAAACCCTTCTGTAACTCAAAAGTCAAAAAAACAGCACTGAAAGGGCTAATATTGCAATGCAATAGTCATAAACTAAACATCATGGGCTGCAAAATTATTAAATAAGAAAATTTTGTTAAACTCTACTTATAATTGTGTTAGGTATTTGTGAAAGTACACAAAATTAAGCAGCAAATTAAGCAATTCATATAGCTCCAGTCTAAATCCTGATTAGATGTATTTTCAGTTAATTCTGCTCCTTTTAAACTTTATCATAATTTCATTCAAGTAGTTCTCAAGAGTTACAAAGCAAGTATGAATCAAAAAAAGATAAAGACTCTATATGTTAACTGTACAAAGAGTATTTGAATTTTAAAAGTTACGTATCAACATACAATATAGCTCAAACACAGAGGACTTACAGCATCAATCTGTTCTAGAGAAATTTTTCCAGTGTTCTTTTGCACGCTGTAATCTGGGCCGACATAAGAATGGCTGGAAAAAAAAGCAAACAGTACAACATCATTTAAAACTGTTCAAAAAAATTATTTTTTTTTAAAGTTTACAAATTTACAAAGAAATTGTTTTACCAATTAAGGGCTGCAAATATTTTATATCAGGCAAAACCAAAAAAACAGTATTTGATAGTTACATAAGTAATTAAGATTTATAAAACCAACATTAGAGTAAACATGGTAAAGAAACCCTCCCCCCTTTACCTGAAAGGGGTAGTGAGGGGTCATTCAGAATTCAGATCACAGGACCACGGTACTGCTGAGGCTGAGAGAGACCTCTGAAGATCACCTAGTCCAAGCCCCTGCTGAAACCAGAGTTACCTACAGCAGGTTGCTAAGCATCTCATCCAGCTGGGTTTTAAGCATCTCCAAGGACAAAGACTCCATAACCTTCTGAGCAACCTGTTCCAGTGTTTGACCACCCTGGCAGTAAAAAACTGTTTTCTTATGTTTAAGTGGAATTTCCTGTATTTCAGTTTGTGCCCATTGCCTCCTGGGCTATCACTGGATACCACTGAGAAGAGTGGTATCCCGCTTATCAGACATCTATTTATATGTGCTGATAAGATTCACACACACCCCCTCCTGAAATTTATCTCCTCCAGGCTGAACAATCTTGGCTCTCTCAGCCTCTCCTTGTTATGTACTGGGGAGCCCAGGGCTGGACACAGCCCTGCAGATGTGGCCGAGTAGAGGGGAAGGATCACCTCCCTCTGCCTGCTGGAGTGCTTTTCCTAATGCCGCCCAAGAGACTGTTAGCTTTTTTTGCTTCAGGGGTACACTGGTGGTTCATAGTCAGCTTGTTGTCCACCAGGACCCCAAGGTCCTCTTCTGCAACCCTGTTTCACAGCCATTCAGCCTATACCGGTACCTGGGGTTACTCCTCCCCAGATGCAGGGCTTGGCATTCCCTGTCATTGAACTTCATAGGGTTCCTGTCAGCCCATCTCTCCAGCCTGTCCAAGTCCATCTGAAAGGCAGCACACCCATCTGGTGTAAAACATTCCTCCCAGGTTTTTATCATCTTAGACTTGCCGAGTGCCCACTCTGTCCCATCACCTACGGCATTAAAGAAATAGCTAATTCTATAAAGGAGCCGGTATTGACCCCTGAGGTACTCCACTAGTAACTGGCCTCCAGCTAGTCTTAATGCCTCTGATCACAAACCTCTGAGCACAGCACTTCAGCCAGTTTTCAGTCCACCTTACTGTCCATTTACCTAACCCATATTTGATCAGTTGTCGATAAGGATGTTGCAAGAGACAGTGTCAAAAACCTTGCTAAAGTCAAGATAAACAATACCTACTGCTTTCCCCCCTATCTATTGAGCCTTCTGTTATAAAATGATCAGCAATGAGGTTGGTCAAGCATAATTTCCCATTCACGAATCCATGCTGACTGCTTGTTTTGGGTTTGTGTGGCATGGGTTTTTTTGGTAGCAGGGGAGGGGTCCACAGGGCCGGCTCCTGGGAGAAGCTGCTCGAAGCTCCCCCGGCTCAGAGCCGGACCCGGCTCTGGCCCAGGCCGAGCCCCTCAGCGATGGCGGTAGCGCCTCGGGGAGAAGAGATTTCAGAAGGGGAAGGCCCCGTGAGGGAGTCGGGGGAGTGGGACGTGAGAGGAACCCCTCTGCGGATGCCGAGGTCAGGGAAGGAGGAGGGAATGCCCCCGCAGCCCGCGGGGAGGCGGCAGGCTGTCCCCCCCAGCCCGTGGAGGGGAGCGGGGGAGCGGATGCCCACCTGCAGCCCAGGGAGGAGCCCACGCCAGAGGAGGTTGGGTGCCCCCGAAATGGCTGTGACTCCATGGGAAAGCCCGCACTGGAGCAGTTTGTGACTGAAGGACTGCAGCCTGCAGAAAGGACTCACGTTGGAGAAGTTAGTGGAGGACTGTCTGCCGTGGGAAGGACCCCATGCTGGAGCAGGGGAAGAGTGAGGAGTCCTCCCCCTGAGGAGGAAGGAGAGGCAGAGACAACGTCACAAACTGACCACAACTCCCATTCCTCGTCCCCCTGTGCCACTGTGGGGGAGGAGGTAGAGAAAACTGGGAGTGGAGTTGAGCCAGGAAGGAGGGAGGGGTGGGGGAGGGTTTTTAAGATTTGGGTTTACTTCTCATTATCCTTGTTTTGATTTGATTTGTAGTAAATTAAATTGATTTTGTTTATTCCCAAACTTGAGTCTGTCTTTTGCCCATGACCATAAGTGGTAAGTGATCCCCCCCTGTCCTTGTCTCGACCCACAAGCATTTTTATATTTTCTCCTCCCCATCCCACCAGGGCCGCGGAGGAGGAGTGAGAGAGCGGCTTTGTGGTGCTTTGTTACTGGCTGGGCTTAAACCGCAACACCACTCACGATCACCTTCTTGTCCTTCATATGTTTGGAACCAAGATGAGGCTGACCAGCCTATAGTTCCACAGATCCTTCTCCTCATTCTTTGTGAATGCAGGGTTCACTTTTGCTTTCTTCTAGTGATCAAGAACCTCTTGTACTTTGCTACTTGTGTAGCATTTTAAAAACACAAACTTACATATCACTATGAACATCTACCATGAGGGAAAAGTAAAAACTCAAAAACTACTTACGTGTACCAATAAAAAGCTGGGAAGGCTTTTACTGCAATACTGACATAAAAACACATTAACTCCTGACAGTAGCTGTCTAGCCAAAATAGCACAGGACTTTGCATGTGCTGCCTCATCTTTCATTCATACTGCAACGAAACTACTTCTGATACATGACCTAGATTCAGGTAACCCTACACTACAGCAGAGACAGTCACGTCAACATTTTCACCAAAGTAATTTCAAATCAAATACAAGCGTCTAATGCCCAGCTTTTACTTTTAAATATGTAGACTTCTTGAATGAGGATATATGCAGGGCTGCAGAACAGGCCAAGAGAAATGCTCACAGCAGAATCCAACTGAACTCAAAAGTGACAGTACAGCAAGCAATAAAGCTAACAGGGACTTTGGATACAGCATCTTGGTCCAAAAACCAGGTTGCAAAGTCTGGGTAAGACCACATTTCTTTGTGCAAGACAGATTTTGCAAGTAACAAAGATAATTTCTTAAATCTTCTGAAAGCATATAGAGGTTAACTTCAGAAAAAAGGAATTTAGCTAAATAATGATGCAAGGTACTACAGATTATTTTGTGACATTTCAATACTGTAAAGTGTGAAAAGCATATAGCCAAGAGTTGATTTTACTACAGTACAAATCATTTGTTTAATTATACATGCATTCATTTGGTCTGGCACACACTGGAGCACTAGGCAAGCTTACTGTACTTAATAGTTGTTTTTTTCATTACTCAAAAATGGATAAATAAATAAAAGTATTTGAGCTGTGTATGTCTATTACTACTGATTCTACTAAAGTATCTAAATTTCCTTGCAGAACCAGATCTACATCACTTCACTTAGGCAAACTACAAACAAAACAAAAAACACAGTCCCAAAAATATTACCATCAAAGCATAGAACAGCAGAAAACAGCTGTTGCTTAGGCAACTTCACTTTTTTTTGGAAAACAACCAATTAGGAAAATGACCGGTCAGTTACCACATTCCAGGATGAGTGCTGGTAACTTCTTAAGCTGCTCTACCCTAATCACTTCAGATCATCTGCTTGTGCCCTACAGTATTTATTAGAATCACACCAATACTGAAAAACACTAAGCTAAAGAAAACCACTTTTTCCTAGCATCCGTAGAAAGGATTGGCCTGGGAAGAGCGGGCCCAAAGAGAAGACACAGAATTTTTCCTATACAATTAGTGAACAAAGACTTCAGAAGTTACTGCTAAAAAGAGGACATACTCTCTGAATCTTGCGGACCATTACATCTGGACTTGGTAGAAAACATTACTACAAGGCCAGAAATACCAATGGAAGAGGGTGGGAGGGAAGGGAGGGGGAAGAAGAAGAAATTATACTTTTTGGACTCTGAAAAGCTCAACTATTCTCAGCATGGTAAGCAAACAAGAAAAGTTTCTCATAAATGTTTCCTCATTTTTACACTAAAAAGTAGCATACGAGCTTTGCAAGGTCAAAGTTTCTCGATATCTGACACCACTCACCAAAGAGCCAAACGCTACAAACAGCCTTCAAATGCTGTGCTCTGAAATAAGAGTGTGCTTTATCCATCTGTCCTGGTTTCACCTGGGATGGAGTTAATTTTCTTCCTAGTAGCTGGTACAGTGCTATGTTTTTGAGTTCAGTATGAGAAGAATGTGGATAACACACTGATGTTTTCAGTTGTCGCCAAGTAGCTTTTAGACTAAGTCAAGGATTTTTCAGCTTCTCATGGCCAGCCAGCAAGAAGGCTGGAGGGGCACAAGAAGTTGGCACAGGACACAGCCAGGGCAGCTGACCCAAACTGGCCAAAGGGATATTCCATACCATGTGAGGTCATGCCCAGTATATAAACTGGGGGGAGTTGGTCTGGGGGAGATCGCTGCTCGGGAACTAAGTAAGTATCAGTTAGCGAGTGGTGAGCAATTGCATTGTGCATCGCTTGTTTTGTATATTCCAATCCTTTTATTATTATTGTCGTTTTATTATTGTTATTATTATCATTATTAGTCTCTTCCTTTCTGTTCTATTAAATTGTTCTTATCTCAACCCTTGAGTTTTACCTTTTTCTTTCTGATTCTCTCCCCCATCCCACCAGGTGGGGGGGAGTGAGTGCGCAGCTGCATGGTGCTTAGTTGCTGGCTGGTGTTAAACCACGACACCATCCAATATATGTGGTAGATTAGAGCTGGGCATAAAGAGGCCAGCAGTGGTCATGTGGCCTTAGAGAGCTAAGCAGTTGGATCCCTGTCCGAAGGAGCTGAAGGGACTAGGGCTTTTGGGTTTGCCATTTTAGGTGCCAGGTCTTCTGATTTCCTACAATAGAGATTCCCAAGGTCCCTTGATTTCACCAGAAGAAAACACCACTTTGATTTCTCCATGGATTGCCATTATTTCCCTCTACAACCTTGTGTGGTGGGTTGACCCTGGCTGGACACCAGGTGCCCACCAAAGCTGCTCTATCACTCCCCTCCTCAGCTGGACAAGGGAGAGAAAATATAACAAAAGGCTCATGGATCGAGATAAGGACAGGGACAGATCATTCACCTATTAGCATCACAGGCAAAACAGACTCAACTTGGGGAAAACTACCTTGATTTATTACCAATCAAATCAGAGTAGGGTAATGAGAAAGAAAACCAAATCTTAAAACACCTTCCCCCCCCTTTATTCTCAGACTTAACTTCACTCCTGATTTTCTCTCTACCTCCTCCCCCACAATGGTGCAGGGGGACGGGGAATGGGGTTGGGGTCAGTTCATCACTCGTTGTCTCTGCCGCTCCTTCCTCCTCAGGGGGAGGACTCCTCACTTGCCCCCTGCTCCAGTATGGGGTCTCTCCCACGGAAGACAGTCCTCCACAAACTTCTCCAACGTGAGTCCTTCCCACAGGCTGCAGTTCTTCACAAACTACTCCAGCGCGGGTCCCTTCCCCAGGCTGCAGTCCTTCAGGTACAGACTGCTCCAGCGTGGGTCCCCCGCGGGGTCACAAGTCCTGCCAGCAAACCTGCTCCAGCGTGGGCTCCTCTCTCCACGGGGCCACAGGTCCTGCCAGGACCCTGCTCCAGCACAGGCTTCCCATGGGGTCCCAGCTGCCTTCGGGCATCCCCCTGCTCCAGTGTGGGGTCCTCTCTCCCCTGGCTGCAGGTGGAGATCTCCACTGTGGACCTCCCTGGGCTGCAGGGGGACAGCCTGCCTCACCATGGTCTTCCCCATGGGCTGCAGGGGAATCTCTGCTCTGGTGCCTGGAGCACCTCCTCCCCTCCTTCTGCACTGACCTGGGGGTCTGCGGGGCTGTTGCTCTCACATCTTCTCACTCCTCTCTCTGCCTGCAGTTTCTGTCACGCAGCAACTTTTTTTCCCTTCTTAAAATATGTTCTCCCAGAGGCACAACCACCGTCACTGATGGGCTCGGCCTTGGGCAGCGGTGGGTCCGTCTTGGAGAGGGCTGGCATTGGCTCTGTTGGACATGGGGGAAGCTTCTAGCAGCTCCTCACACAAGCCACCCCTGTAGCCCCCCTGCTACCAAAACCTTGCCATGCAAACCCATACACCTTGAAAAAAAAAAAAAAATTAAGACTATCCTTTGTTCTATGGTCAATGGTCCTCATTTTTTCATGTCATTAAATGTTGCCAAAGAGCTTCCTGCTGCTGGTTTGAAAACACAGTACAACACAAACCAACTACGCTTGTGATCACCTTCACTTTCTTGTGCTCTTTTTGCTTCCAGTTTTAGCTCTTACTTTGGACTTATCCTTTCTTTTATTCCATGTACCTTCTAGGTTACATCCTGATCCTGATCAAGCTTCTTACTCACCTGAAATATCTGTAGCTCTTCATAATTTCTTTTTGTGGTTTACTGCAAAGCAAGCATATCTTGCAACTAAAGATCAATACATACATTCACAGCACTGTTGACCAAGAAGAAACCTCCACTATAGCAATGTTTCCAAGAGTGGGACCTATGTCTTTCAAATAAACAGCTGCAGGACTGTTCTAATAAATACTGTATCATTCACAGATGTGTTAGTATATCATGAGATTTAGTAAGGCTATGAAGGGCACTTTATAGATGTTGAGAATAGTAAATGACACCAGACCATTAAGGTGTGCATTCTTCTTTTCTTGCTTGTGAGATGAGCGTAAGTGAGGAGGGTAAACATGTCTGCATGAGTGTTGTGTTACCCATTAAAAAAATCCAGTCTTGCAAAACACTTGGTTGCTGTATCAACCTTGTGAACTACCATTTGAAGACAGAATTAATAGAATCATACAAAACGTTGGTTGCAAAGGACGGTAGAAGACCATTTAGTCCCACACCCCCACTTCAACTGGGACTACTGCCAACACTAGTCAGGTGAGACATGGCTTTTTCTAGCTGCTTCCTAAAAATCTCCATGAACCAAGATTCCACATCTCTGGGTAATCTCCTGCACCTATCATTCTAGCAGAGGCATTTTTCCTAATGTCCAATCTGAACCTCCCAAGCTGCTATATGTGACCACTGTCATTTGTTACATCCTCTGGTACCGTCAAGAATTCCAATACTGTGATGTTTGCCCTTCAAACACTTCTAAGCTGCTATTTGATCATTCCTAAACCTCCTCGTCACCAGACTAAACAAAGTCAACTCAGCTTCTCCTTATAATTCATGTACAGGCACAGTCCTATAGTAGATTGATGGGATTACATATGACAGCTTTTGTCTATCTTTGAAATTATTCCTGCTGAAGATTTTAAATAGTAGAGTGTTACGACCCTGTAATTTCATCACGAAACCCATATAAACTCCTTTGCAAGCAGGAGTTGCAGAAGTGTTCTTCTCATGCATTTAGACATAAAGTTTCCATTTCTATTAAATTGCTAAAATTTTAGCAATTTAAAATCTCCTTGTAGCCTACTGTGAGCATGTTGCATCAAATACTTTAACATTTTAACTAAATATTTTCTCTTTTTTTTTTGTCTAGTACGATTAATACTAGAAAGCATCAATGAAACAGAATAGGACAAAATGAGGATCTAAGTTGCAGATAAAATATTTGTTTAGTCCAGAACAGTCCAATTACAAAATACATGTTATGTCCATTTAAAAAAAAAGGACACAGATTAAAATATCTATGCAGACATAATCCACAGTGAAATGACCTTTTCTGAGGACTAGCTAATTTAAAAGTCACAAGCAGATATGAATAGCTGCCAAAAAGTGTGTGGGGCATTAACAACCAAACAAGGGTCTGTAACCTTCAACTGCATTCTCTTTTCATATGTTTCTATCTAAGTTTTGCTCCCCTGATAAAGCTCGATTGACATATGCCAAAAATAAAATACTGCTGTAAGAATTCACACAATGAAGGTAGAGGAAAACCTACAACTAACTAATACTCTCCTTTCTTAGGAGCAAGATGAAGCAAAAACAAATCACAGATTCACAGAAATAAATAACAGAGAAGACCTATTTGGTCATCTGTCTGTTCACTGCCAGTGCTTGGTTTTCAAGTTGTAAGGTTTGATTTATTTTGTCTATTTTAAAGGAACTTCCAAAAAGGCAACTCGGAGGCAATTGGTGACAAAATGTACTAGGAATAGCCCCTCCATTTTCACAAAAGCAAAATGGAAGTAAGTTACCAGTCGTTAAACATACATACCCAAGTTAACATAAGAATGTGCAAAAGATACCTTTTTGCATAAATGTAGGATTCAGTATCCCTGTTAAAGTAGCTGATGTTTAACTAGCTTTTTTTGCAACATTTTCTTTTCCCATATTTAAAAAAAAAAGCATAGGGAGGATTGTGTTTGCTGTGATACTGAAGACTGTTCCACTTACATAGATGCACAGCATATATCAAAAGAAATTTCAAATTTTTCAGTAATTGCTCCTAGAAAGCACGATTTATAAAAAGCTAACCTAATTGCTCTTTAGCTTCAAATGGAGAAAGGTATGCCACAGAGGTGGATTTTTTAAAATCTCAATGAGATGTATAGTAATAAAAACATGGAAGGTTATTGACATTCAGAAGTATCCTCTAACCAGCTACGTAACAGTTACACTGCAATAATTTTTTTTCATTTATTGCTCTTCAACAAAGTTCAATCATATGTAAGTAAGCAGAGATACAATGAAAGCTATTTTTCCTATTCTGATTTACACTAAAAAGCAATAAAACATGAAACTGTTCCTATGTGATAAAAATTACAAGTTTGTTTTTTTTTTTTAAATTAGAATAAAATGTCAGGTTTTGAGTACTGATACCTCAAGCAGTAGAACGCCATAGGAAATAAAAAGAATGCTAACTATATCTGCATCGTAATTCCGGTGCAGTGCTGTCATGACAGAACCTCACCGCTTCCATTTCTAACTCATCCAGCATCATTTCAGTGATCTTAATGCAAAGCTGTATGTGTTCAAAAAGAGAGTTTCATTACTGACATTCAATATTTAAGTAAATTTCTACCCTTAGAGATATTAAAAATTCAACTAAATAAATACCTGAGCAACCCAATCTAACCAGATCTGCATTGAGCAGGGGCTAGATTAAATGATCTCCAGAGGTTCACTCCAAGCTAAATTATTCAATGATTCTAAGCCAAGGCATCTCCCTCTAACTACATGGTCTTTGTCCTCCTGCATGCTACCATAGTAAGAAAACTCCCTCAAACAATACAAAGTGGTAGAAAGCAATCATGTGTGTAAGAAAGAGACCAGATCTATGCTTAACCTGAAGAACATGAGAAAAGTATTTTTTCTTAGTCTTCATCCCCAAACACATTTGAAGAAAGCAGAACGCTTCTATATACTGTATACTACTAGGAGAGAGGCAGGCTATTTTAACTGTGTCGTAGAACACTTTTAATGGTTCACATTTTCAGCTCTCTCTTTAGGTCCATTAAAAGCAGAAAATAGGACTTCATTAATCAATAACAGTGATGGAGAAATCTCCCCAAAATATCATAGAGCACAAAGTATTTGCAACAAGGAAGGTCCATACTCTGAGCAGTGTCATTTGGAATCTGTTTTGGTCATAAAGAAACTTAACAACTTCGCCTTTACTATAAAGAAAAAACAGCTTTTGTAAAAGCTACAAATACTTTCTTGTTACTGAGAAGAAATACAAGCTCTATAAATTACGTTTCGTGTCATTCATAAAGCTTTTGTTAAGTTTAAGGTATACTTTCAGAGGTTTTTTTCCAGTCAAAGCCAATTGCACAGATGAGGCATCTGAAAAAAGACCGTAGCTAAAACATTCTAATAATACAATTGTGTTTTATCTGTCTGAAAGAATACACTCATGCTTTCAGTTTATGCTACCTGAGATGATTAAGCAGAGGCTGTAGTCTCTCATCAGACTGTATGGAAGGCAGTGATCGTGCTGTCAGCTAAAAGAAAACAAAGGTTCAATTAATAAAATATTAGCTTCAAAACAACTGATAGCACAAAGCAGGAATGATGTAAGAAATCACCCTGCGTTGCTACTCTACACAGCATTGGATAGGACATACTTTCTCCCATTAGAAGTAACTAAGCACAACTCTCCAGAACCTGAAGTTAGCAGAAATAATTACAAGTTAATGAAGTTAAACACTGAAAAATAATTTTTCTAAAATTACAATGTTATTTGAATTAAATAGCAAGACATCATTGAAAGTGCTATACTTTTTTCCAAACATATTTGAACTAGAAGTCATATTCTACCTAGACAGCCTTCTCGCAATCACATAATGTAAATATAGTCCATTAAGTCACATTATATACAATTTACATTTGTATAGAAAAATTTGCATAAAATTTAGCACTATATGACTTTTATACAGACATGCCCCTGTGTACACTGTTTTAAATGGGCATAACCTGTATTTTGTAATTTTACTGTTCTAAACTAAATCCATACTTCTTTCTTGTTACTTTCATATGACTAGTTAAAACATCAAGCTTTTTCTGAAAAAATAAACCTAGTAGTCTATAAATCAACAAGTACATGTCACACTATTGCAGGATACTAGTGAATTGGTGTATTAACTAAAATAATTGGAAAAACATGTATTAAATTTGCTTAATATCAGTATATAGGTGTCTACCTTCACCTATAAAAGTTACAAGCATAGCAGTTCTGATAATGCTGACATACATCTAACACAAAATATTTAACATAACATGCATTTCATGATTCTATTGCTGCCAAGTTAGGCTGTATTTTGAAAACTACCTTTGTACAAATTTAAAATTTCAACATATTTCACCTTGTATAGATTACCATTAAGTTCCTAAGTATTTTACAGGTAACTTAAAATAGCAGGCATGCAGTTATATATACTCTTTAAAAATCTTATTTAAAAAAAAAAAAAAACCACAAAAAAACCCCAAACCTTTTAGCACCAACACTGTAGCTTCACCTTGCTGGCTCCAACACACAAGTAAAGGCAAGCACTGAAGTAGGACTGACTAGTGGGCTGCAACTTCTATTTATAACCCACAAATATACCCTGTGCTCAGTGTTTGGGTACATGGGGTTTATTTGTAACCATAGGATCCATTGGCTCATAGGTAGACTGTGTGGATATGGAGGAGTTTAAAATTTTCGTGAAAGATGACCCATTCATCACATCCATCTCATAACCTTTGCTGCTAGGCAGAAGTCAGACTGGGGCCAGATTTTAAACTTGTGCCTGAAGCTAGCAATACCAACCATCGGCTAAATAAGAGGAGGTTCAAAACAGCTAGTCTGTCAAGTGAAAGTTGAAGCAACTGAACACAAGGACAGCAGGGAAGGAGGAATGGGCCATTTCAACCATTAAGCCACTCCTGACCTGCAGCAGCAGCTCTTCTCAGTCTCGAGTAACTCAAGTGTACTCATCCCATCCGACTGCTGCAGTAAAGGTAAGTCAGGCAGTCTTAGCAATCCATTCACCTTTCTTTTTAAAAAGGCTGGTATCTTGGCAATTACAGCATTATCCGCATTCCCTTATTTTATGGAGCTAGACTGAGATGCATACAGTATACTAAAAATTCAGTAAGCTCTATATTTATTCAGAAGTTTCTTTTGATTAAAAAAACCTAATTTTGTTACCACTGAGTATTAAAGGCCAATACACATATTGTTCTATATTTGTGTCCTCTGCAAAGTAACCCTCTAATTTTGTTTTAAACACAATCAGAAAACCAGAAATTATTTCTGAAGAGAACTTGGAAGCTTTCTAAATACCAGCCAAGTTATTCCACTTGGCTAAAATCAGAATAGAGCCTGAATTACCTGAAATACCATCTGCTTCTCTTTCTGTTAATAACGTAACTGATACAGAAAACAATATTTATGTGCACACTTACATACATATGTATATTTTTATATGAGACAAGCATACAGTATTTTTCTCTATATAGTACTTCAAATACTACATTTATTCAGAAAAAAACAAATTTTTTCCTTGTTATAAACAGTGCATTTAAGACAAGATGACATTTATGAAAGTCAAAGTGGACAGTGATATAAGCAGCAAAAACCAGTAAAATTCAAAACCTGCAAAAGTATTGATATTATTGTCAAAGTTTATATATACAATAAACTACATTGTTATGGAGATATTACCAATGAACAGAAATACTGTTTTAAAACTAATTTGGGAGACTTATAGGAATTGAGGTAGAACCAAGAACTAGTGATCTTGGTGTTTAACCAAGTTTTTCTTGGTGTTGCAATGAGAGAATATGGAAGAAGTGGACTACCCTGGCTTTTTCGGGAACCACCATTAAAGGGGAAAAAAACATAAACCCTTGAAGTCACAGGAGAATCCACATGGCCAATGTTTTTCTTTTTTTTTTCTTAGTGTCTTGTGTTTCACCAACAATTATGGAATCTGCAAATTTTACGAGCAAAATTAATCCCCATTTTCCTCCGTTATGTTGGCTGGAAGGGCAAAATAAAGTTCTCTACAGAATATGCTCTTGTGAACATAAGATCATATACCTTTCAACTCTTTGTTAGGGTAGTTCAAATGTTTATTTTCAGGAAGATGTGGGATTCTCATGACACTGTCCTTTTCTATCTGAAACTAAGGATAGTTTTCCTTAAACACAGTTGAGGACACCTCAACACAGTTGAGGAGAGACCATCAAAACTTTTGAACAATTTTAAATGAAAAAGCACATTTTCCTTTAACTTACCTGGATTATAAAAGTAAAGGGTAAAATTTTAATTTTAATGTATAAAGTCTTTCCTCACAACTGTATTTTTTCTAACTGAGCCACACTGTAAATAAAATTAGCTTTTACAAAGGTGGTGGTAAATGCTAGTGTTTTCAAACAGCTAAGAATTTTATGTCCTTTTCAACAGTCTTCTTCTAAAAGAAAAAGATAATCCCAATTACAGAATCCAAACTGAGATTCTGAAGACTTTTTCCAGTCACTCTGAAATGAAATTTAGACAAATTCCTGCAAGCACAGCCTTGCCTTCATCTCTATATAGTACTCAACACAAAGATCACCTTACCAGAAAAAAAAAAAAAAAAAAAAAAAAAAAAGGAAAAACATGCTATTCAATATTTTAGATACATGGAAGACATCAAAATGTTGTCAAGCAAGGAGCATAGCTCCCAACTCTAGTCATGCTGAAGCAGTTTAATTTACAGAGAATATAAAACATCACAGACAAGCTATTTCCAGTCCTAAGGCCTGGTTGATCAGAGGAACAGGCAGAGTGAGCCGCAGATAGAACATGTGGACATCTCAGAGTTGAACTGAGATGGTGAAAGCTGGGGTGAGTGATGTAGACCATTAAGGCAAATTAAGCACCATGTTATCAACATCACACATTTAAAATTGAGAAAGGAGGAAGAATACTTAAGAATATGAGGAAAAGGAATGAATAAACTGAAATCTGAGATGACATCGTCAGTCCAGCTCCATACTAGCTTTAGTACCAGAGTCACCAGCTGTCTTTGCTGCAATTCAGACTGCCAACAGTAAAAAAAAAAAAAAAAAAAAAAAAAAAAAAAAAGAGAAGGCGCACAAGCATTGGAGGGAAAAATCAAACCAGAATCTTCATATATTTGAAGTAACCAGAATTTCCAAAACCAAGCTTTCTAAAGTTTTGACAAAATTCAGTAATATTGTTAAGCAATCTTGTAGAAGAAGAGCAAGAAGCTGAGTTCTTTTCTATTGAGCTCTACGCAACAATCACATCTCTAGTGTTCACTATGCTGAGATTGAGGCAAACAAACAGGACATTTTCATATAGCATGAAGAAGGTAACATTTTGAGAATGCAGAAAGCACATGATGATTGGAAAACTACATGAACATTAGAATTATTTAAAATCTGGCATTGGTACTTCAAGTAATAATGAAGGTAAAAGGATGACAACTCATAGGCTGATGTCTAAGAATTGGTCTGGTTTTCTTCCACCCAACAAAAAGTTAACTTGACACAAAGCCTGAAGTTAAGTAGCAGCTCCACATGCTATCAGGAAGGAAATGACATTTTTATACATGGCAATTAAGAACAAGATTATCGTGGCTCAATTAACTTGTCTCAATTTTTTTAGGAGTGTGTGAATTTCTTGATTTTGAGGTTACCATGTGAGAGCTATTTGCTCTCTGTTTTTCTGCACAAAAAAGAAAATTTTTATTTTCACAAAGAGTACTTTCTAAATGAGATGTCCTAACTAGCTGTATTGCACAAGAAAATTTTATTATGCTGTCAGATCATTTGATGAATACATTTTTTTTTTTTTTTAAAATCACATTAAGTTGGATGTCAGTGAGAAAAAGTACATGGAAGGCTCAGGAGCAAAGCACAGAAAGAAGAGTTTTGTGGCAAAGGTTACTTTTAGCCGAGGCAGGCTACTGAATTACTCCAGGCTCTTTCCACAATTGGGGGGGGGGGGGGAGAAGTTCCTTTAGAGGGGTGCATTAGAGAATCTAAAATGTAAATTATTACCAACAGTATTTCCTTATCAACTGCTAAGTACTCCTAGAACAACAAGGAGTGTCTGAAGGCATGCTGTCCAGATGCACATCTGCAGCCTGCGATTTGCCTCTACACAATTTGTCAAGCCCATCAGGGTTGTTTTAATATCCCAGAACTACCTGTGCAGGCATTCATGCTACTTCTTTCATATTTTAACAAACATTGTACAAGCAGGCTTAGTGTGCTTTTGCCTCCTTAGTTCTTTTAAAACCCAGATAGGCAGGATTACATCATACGAGACTCATATTTAAAAGGGAGGGTGACTGCACTGTGAATATGTCTAGGGACAGGGCATCTCAGAGAATGCTCAGTCCTTGGAAAGTTACCTTGCTTTTTCCCCCAAGAAATTCCTCCTTCATAATTCCAAGCTTTATAACCAAATCTACTTGAAGGAGGCTTGCAGAGACTTTTTAGCTCTATTGAGTGCTAAACACACCTCCGAAATACCTAGTACGTTTAAAGGTGAGCCCACAGTTCCCAGAAGGCACTCTGCAGTTCTTGGAAATACAGGCACTTCTCTACAAGGACTACCTAAATTATTTAACCTGTATCTCCATTGGCAGTTCCAGAACAAACATCACCTCCATATGTGCTCCACTGTGTGGACTGTAACAAGGTCTGGATTAAGACCAGACATAGGTTTGGGAGCCTTATGTGGCATAGGTGAAAAGATTTTCCTAGAATGTTTTTCTCTGTTTATTTCTGCTATGACAGTTACACCGGTGACAAAGGGTGTGAGGGAATGGCTCTAATCCAAATGCAAAGATGAAATAAGGTTAAAGTAGGGATTGATCAAGGCAGCCATAAAAACTAAAGACAAGGCTTTAACAAAAACACCCAAAACCAACAAACAGAAAAAAGACAGTTACCTTTGCCATCTGCAAAACTCTACCATCACCTACAACCATATAACATCATGCTCAGCAATAAAACTGAGGGGCAGTTTTTCCAAAGTAGCCATTGCTCAGGGCCTGGTTGGGCATTGGTCTGCTAGTGGTGAGCATCACTTGTGGTTTTTTCCCTTTTTTCCCCTTTCACTTAATAAACTGTCTTTACCTCAGCCCATGAGTTTTCTCATTTTTGCCCTTCCTGAATCTCTCTCGCATCCCTCAGGGAAGGGAGCCAGCCTGGGTCAATCCACCACATACATACATAAATTCATTTCACACCAATAAGAAGCTGATTAAACATGGATTTCACAGTATTTTGAAAGCTTAGTTGTTTATCTTATAGGAGTCCAAAAAGAGCTGCTACTCGTTTGTACAAAATCTACTGAAGGTTGTTCTTTACCACTTCCTTTTACCTTTGACACTCAACAGCAAATCTTCCCTATTAACAGAGGCAAATTTAAAAAAAAAAAAGAAAAACTATATTCCAAACTTTGGAAAAAAAAAAAAAATAACGTGTTTAACTAGAAACTAAGATACAAAGGGTCAAAATCCACTATAAATAAAGTATTTTATATCCCTTTAAAAACCAGAAAGTTGATCCCATGTGGATAGAAAAAAATTGAACTTCAACCCCCACTCCTAACTGTTTCCCCAGTAATCTAGGGACCTGACCTGAAGAAGCCACCTCCAAAAGTAAGAAGTATAGTCACCATATGCATTTGAAATGGTACTAACAAATTATACTATTTTTAATTATCAAATTTAATGTACTAATTTAGAGCACATTTTTGATACCTCCCAAAAAGGTCAAAGAAAAATGCAGGAAGACTGTGCTTACAATACATAGTATTACACATCAGCTAATTTTTCCCTACAATTGCACATCTCCCTACAATTTTCCTGTACAACCATTTTAACACTTCACCACTCCATTACTGGGCTTCATCTTTTAAGTTGGAGAGATCACATCCTGGTTAGTTACTTATCCATTTTACTTTTAGTTGCTCCAATTAAACAAATTGGTGCCAAAACTAGTTTTAAACACTACAGGGGACAACACTGACAAGATAATTATATGGTCTTTAATACTATCCGCAAATGTTTTATACCATTAGTATAATAGTTTCTAAGCCTTGGTGAAAATCAGTCAACAAAGGTTCATAAGACCTGTTCTCCACCCACAGAAATTTAAAATTAATAAATTAATTAAGTAGACTTGAAGCAATTACACTATTAACAGTAGCAAGAAGTAAGAGGACACTGTGACAACAAAGCACACAGATGAAAAAAGAAAAGCAGAAGAGTATAGAAAGTGTTTACCTTATAAAATTTCATTGCTCAATTCCAAATCTTTCCAACTTTGTAGCAGCAGTAACAAAACCAGTAGAATAAGTGAAGTAAAAACCTCTATGACAAGTTTATTGTATGCTGATTTTACGGATTTAGAAACACTCCTATATTCCATACTCTAACTCTTCAGCTAAATGTCATGAATGCAATCGTGAAAAACACCTACAGCAAATTTCTTTAACAGTGATTTTGATGCAGCATAGAATAACTAAAGTTGCTAGGCTTTTGTTAGATTTCAATTAGATAACTAGCAAGTAAATTTTAGAAAGTAATAAGAAACAGAAATTAGAAATTAAACTATTGGAGGGGAAACAAACCCCTACATGTTTTGAATCTTACACCACACAGGTTACAGACAACATTTTTATGAGGATTAAATTTACACTGTGAAGGCTCTTGCATCTTCCCATTTTATGTATTGATGAACAGAAAAATAAATTATTAGATAGCTAAAACTTTAAGTATAGAGAGGAAATTTCTATTTAGAAAGCAAAGAAACAAACCATGGATTGGTGTATTCTTTTACTGTATTCTGTACTCTTTAGTTCGTTCTCCCACAAACAACTGTTTGTTCCTATGATGCACTTCAATGCCTTTAGCATTACAGGCAACTGCATCCTGCATTTCTATTTCCCAGTTGTTATGATCAGAAAAGAGAGAGTATAAAGAAAATCAAAATTAGTTTGGATATCAGAACTTCAATTTCAGCCTTCCAAGTGAAAGCTTTAGATGGTTCTTTATTGCTTTAGTGCAATTTAACAAATAGTTTTAGGAAGAGAGGAAAGAAACATTGTCTGTGTAATGCCAACAATTTGACATATTCAGAGTGAACATATCACTAAAATCCTTCCTGAATAATGCTGTATGGATTTAAAAAAAAAAAAAACAAACAAACAACAACTTAGCTCAGACATTAAATTATTACAGTTAGGATCTTAAAAGTTTAAAGAGAGAATCTATTTTAGCCTCTTATTGCTGCCTAAGGAATAAGTCTTAACTTACATTTTTTCTAATTCATTTGGATTTGTAATATGCTACTTCACAGAATGTGCCTTTCCCGTTAAAATGTCTTAATTGTGACCTTTGCTGTTTGTTAGCTCATCTTAAAAACGTTTCCTACTCACTGTTGCCCTGAAACATTTAGTTAGATAATTCTTCCCTGTCTGCTCTGAAAAGGACACAATACTTATGTGATGGTTCAGAAAAGCATTAGTTATCAGCCCAAAGCTTACAGATTGGCCTCATGTGCTGTCTAAAAGGAAAACAAAGGCATGAAAGTTTAGATTGTTTGCCAGAACTGCTTTTGATTAGTATGAATTGCAGTATTACAAACTTATTGCCAAAGTTATACAAGACAGATTTTTCGACTGAGGTTGGAGCAGAGAAGAGAAAAAGATATTAAACTTGTGGGCTATTTCTAAACAACCTGTAATGGACATTGTAAAAAAAAAACAAAACACCACACCAAAAACAACTATTATCCAGCAGGCTTAAACATACCAGTAACTTACATCTCTACTGTATTTTCCCATAGATCTGTGAAACAAAATAAATAAAGTGGAAACCTTGATGCTAACATAAAATTGACAACTTTGCTTCTGTAGACAATAGCAATTATACCATAGCTTAATCAGTGTCAACAAGTGAGTAGAAAATGAATACATAAACTAGACAAAAATAAGAGAGACATGGTTCTATGCATGTAGACTTCACAGGAGCCTTCTCAAGCTGACATGATGCCACCATATTTCTGTAAGGTAACATTACGATTACCCTAATTTTAACAGTGAAAGGTGCTAACTTTGCATCCTGCTGGAAGTTTTAATGAAACAGTGACTTTTTGCTATAATGCTCCTGTGATCAGTCAGAAACAAACTTAGCTTAGATATGAGCTAAAGCAGGATCTGACCTGCTGACCAGTAAGACAGAGGAAGATGAAACTCCTTTCACTTGTGATATACATGCAAACCACAGCTTTTCCTGAAATTCTTAAAACCTGCTTTTAAAGGTCCCAATATGAACAGTTCCTCTCCATCAAAGACTAAATAACAAGCCTATTTTCAGGAATTTAAAATCTATTTATCCAACAAACAAACTTTGGCAGAAAACAGAGGTTAACAACTGCATTGCTCCTCAAACCATTCAATTCTTAGAAAATTATTAAAAATCATTATGCTATACATCTACTAGAAATAGAAAGTCTTCCTTCTTACACCTCTGACTATGGAGTATTTGTTCCTGTTAATTGCATCACCCAGCTGAGTATGAGCCTGCACAGGAGCAAAGTGCAAGAGGGAGATAAGGTAAAAGATAAATGGAAGCAAAGACGTGAGTAAAACGTAACATTGTAGTAGTACCCGCAGTAGTAACACAGCCAAAGTAACTGTAGGGAATTAGAAATTATCTTTTGTGGAATGAAAGAAAATTATGTTTTAGTCTGGTAATCCAGCAGTACCTATTCAAATCTTTCTCTTGAATTTTTTGACAGAGACTACATTTAGAGATACCTATTTAACATTACTAAGTGCTACACTTGTTCCAACTAACTCCTTAATACTAGATAAGCTTTATTCAAAGATGTGTTTGGTCAGCAGCATTTTAAGTTGTTTTCCAGATGTAACCACTGTTACAGAGTATCAGCTTTTATGTAACCAAAACCAGACATACACATTTTTTTATTGACAGCACAGTAGCCATGACATATCTGAGAGTTAGAAATACAGATCCCAGCTTTCCCCCTCTCACTGGGGATATCTGAAAAATGAGAGAGGACAGCAAGATGTTTTCAGTGAAACTTTTTTACCTTAATTCAGGCTTTTTCTCCTTATGCCTAGTCTAGATTAGTTATCCTCCTGGAGTCTCTGCCTGATCAAAAGAAAAATCAATCTCCAGGAGACTGATTTGAAAACAAAGGCATTTGGGAGGTTTTCCTCCCCTCAATCCCATTTTAAGGTACAGAACAGGTTAAACATAATGCTAGTTCTACTTAGTTCTACTTACTTAAGGACTGTGTCATAACATTCATTATATTATTATAGATACACTACACATATCGAAGTACTCTTTACATATTTTTAGTATTTAGGAACAACACGAACCATGCAAATACCCAGCATGATTACAGTAAATAACAGGCCTTTAAGTCTCAGTTCCCCCTATATTGAGTCCAACTACAAGTGTTTCTCAACGCATATAATCAAGACCATGCTTTTATTTAAAAAGGGAGACTCTACTACATACTGACATCTTATTTCAAACATAAATCACCCAGGTAAAGTCTTTTTCTGACTGCAATCTGATTGTCTGCAGAGATGAACACTAGTTTCGATGTACCTGTTATTCCAGAATACAGCCTAAATGGGGGGAGTAATAGTCACAAAAGGCTTCTTAATACATTTCTCTTTGATTAGAAGCACTGTTGATGAATAGGAATTCTAAAACTTTAAAACAACTTCGTTTTCAACAAAACCTGAATTTTAGCTAGCAATTCCCTGAAAAGTAGTTTTAAAGGATATGAACTCCCCAGCAAGGCAGCCTATTTTTCTATCCTGCGTTTTTATGCACCACGCATCAAAATACTTGCCTTAAATTAAATTTAAAATATAGTGTCTAGAAAAGTTTGGTACTTCTGAGGAAGTCTAATATTGCTTGCTTTTGCCTTTTTTAAAGATATTTCAGAATTATAACCTTACATGGTCTTCAAAACTGTACGATTTTGCAGCCACTGCTAAGAAGTCACGAGATGCAGATATTGCCAGAACCCAAGAATTCAATTTAATCACATTTCAGAGAAACACCTTCAACATCCAACTAAGTTGCAGGCTGCCTCATACAAACAAAAGCTGATTGATTTTGAAACATCAGCTATCTTGCTAATGTTGTAAGAAAATGTCACAATGCAAATGCTATGCAGCTGGGGAACCTGAAATAAGAGAAACAGTGTTTGCACGCCAGTATGCTGCTGTACCTAGACAGTTGACATTTTAGCGTTGATCAATTTTCTTTCGAAAAAAGTTGGGGTTTAACCTTTCACAGCATGTTACAAATCTCCAGTGTTGTACAAAATTAATACGTAAATTTTGCCAAGGCTTCTTCAGCTATTGAAAGTTATTTCAGCAACACTTACACTGAAATATGCTCAATAAAAATTAAAGCAAACAATTAATATTTTATTTATTCCACATGAATTGTTCACACACAATCTGTGTGACAGGAGATAACATTTTTCAAAACTAACAAAACTATTTAAGCAAAAATGTTTTTGACATTACTAAATGTTTTTTTGCAATGGGCCAATATAATTTAATACATAAAGCATTTAGATTATTTTCATATGGCACCACCAAATTTATGGAAGAAAGGAAATAAATAATACAGACTGGCATTACTGGGCTCTTCGTACAAATGTAACAACTGACATTTTCAAAGGACAGGAAAAAATTCCCTCATGAATCTCTAGTGGTTGATACAGGTGTCAAAATAAGGCTGAAGTTGTTTTTGTGGGTTTGTTCTTTGTTTTTGGTTTTGTTTTTTTTTCAATTAAAAACTCCCCACGACTCTCTCCTCTCACACACACACACCCCTTCTCAATAACACAAACCAGCCCAAAGAAAATCACAGAGAATGCAAAGTGGCCTTTTATGTTTTAAGGAAAGCAAATCAAAAGCAATGGCTAACTAATTTAAAAAAAAAGAATTCAAGTTGTAGTCTTAGCACTGTAATTTTCTTTTTTTTTTGGACTTTAAAGGGGATGGCACAACAGTTGTTATCAAAGTTGCTTAAATGCTATATCTAACAATTTAAAAGCTATATATAAGTTATATCATAAAATATAGATTATAAACAATAAATTTTATTTTATATATATATAAAAATATATATAATTAATGTCTTTTTATGTTTAGTCAGTTTATTCAAGCTGCCAAAGAACAAATCTTCCATGGCAGAAGAAACAAATTAATAGTTGTGAAGAACTTCCTTGCTAGCATGTCCTAGATATTTACCTAATACTTTAAGAACCTTGAAGAAACTGAACTCCACTAATTTCAGCTCAGCATTTGTCAAATGCATTCAGAATAATAATTAATGTTTTCCTTAGGCATTTGCTTCTGAAAGCAATTGATTTCTCTTTTCCATTTGGAAATGTCTAGCTTTCATATTCACACTGAGGTATAAATAACATCTGTGTTGAAGATTAATATTTAGTCTTTAAAGCAAAATTTTTCAATAATTAAACGTTGTTTAATTGGTCAGTGAACTGTTGCTGGTTTTTGCATCATTATTGCTTGTGCAGATACTCATTTCACTTGCATATTAGGGTGAAAGTATGTAAATGAACTCATCTCTTGTACTTTTTTGTATTCTAACATAAAGCTAAAGTTGACAGTTACCAAGATGTTCATTAGATATTTTTCCCCAAAAACAGATTATTAATTCCAGCTTTCTTACAATAGTCCATAGTGTCTTTCAGGCTTTAATTATATGTAGATTGAAGTAGCCACTTAGCTACCTTGTCAGCAAAATCCAAATCTTCTGTTAAATAATACTGCTTGCCATAATTGTGGAGGTTCTTCAGTGATTTTATCAACTGTTACACCACTGATTTGCCCTTTACCAATAGCTTACTCAACTTTTAATTTAGTCCTCAGTCTTTTTTGTATCTAATTCCAGATACTTAGTAATATTAAAACTAAGTACATAGTGTACTGGAACACTTGTCTTCACAGCAAGCCTGGAAAATGAAATAATTTACTTTATTTCATTACAAATTCTGATACATGCAAATATTTCATCTCTTCAATACTGCTTACTGTTCTTTGCATGCAGATCTTTTGTTTCTTTTTCTGGCATTATTTATGAACAGAAGCTTCTACCTTTTGCTGTCTTTCTCCCAGGTTCACAGACTAAATATTGATTCCAGTACTCCAAGGTAACCTGGAATCTGTTCTTCAGTTCAACTATACATTGCTGCTTTAATTAACTTGCACCAACGGAGTGTTATTGGAGGGGGGGAGGGTCACTCAGACAGCAGTGATTTCCCAGAGGTTTTAATGTTATGATTTTGAAGTTTTTCCCCCCTCTTCCCTACATTCATGAGAAGGAAATAAAGAAACCAACATCTCTACATAATTTGGTAGAAGTTACTAGCCAATACCACACAGGGAGCAGTCAGCTAGAAAGCATGAAAGATTCATTATTGCTTCACTAAGCACCCTTAGAGTCACTGTCAGAAACCATCCATGGTAGGATTTTCCCATCACAAACTTCATCAGTCTAGCGCTAATGCTATGCTCCAAAACTGCTTTAAGAACAACCATAACCACACTAGCAAAACTTCTCCAATGCTGAAGGGCAATATGCAGTCAAAAAGAGAAGAAACAAGTGTCTATAAACCCATGCAATCCACTCGATTAAAATCTCATTTTCCATAGTCATCATTACTACTACAAGGCTTCATTTATTGTTCTACAGTGTAAACCATCATAAAAATTTTGAGTTAAAAAGCTGTTATGTAGTTATTAATCTTGACAAACCTTATTACTAAAGCCCTATGCCATTCACAAGGCATTACAGGAAATACATATATCTGCCACTGTATAAAAATGAGATAAATCAGTTTTATTACAGAACTTTAGAGGAGATATTTCATTTTCTTAACAGGATTTTACTACTGGGAATCAATTATTCAGTCCAATTCTGGGCTCCCCAGTACAAGAGAGAGACACAGGCATACTGGAGAGAGACCAGCATAGGGCCACAAAGATGATGAAGGGACTGGAGCATCTCTCCTATGAGGAAAGGCTGAGAGAGCTGGGGCCGTTCAGCCTGGAGAAGAGAAGGCTCCGGGGGATCTTAGCAATGCATACAAATACCCGAAGGGAGGGTGCAAAGAGGATGGAGCCAGGCTCTTTTCAGGTGTGCCCTGAGACAGGACTGGAGGAAATGGGCACACACTGAAACACAGGACATTCCATCTGAACATCAGGAAACACTTTTTCACGGTGAGGGTGACCAAGCACTGGCACAGGTTGCCCAGAGAGGTTGTGGAGTCTCCATCCTTGGAGATATTCAAAACCTGCCTGGACAGTCCTGGCAACCAGCTCTGGGTGGCCCTGCTTGAGCAGGGGGGTTGGGCCAGATGATCTCCAGAGGTCCCTTCCGACCTCAGCCGTTCTGTGATTCTGTAAAAAACCACAGATCAGACAAGTTCCACCAATCTTCCAATCTCAACTGCCCAAGTATCAAAGATGGTCAAAAAGAATCATGGTTGTTTAAAACCAAATACATGATACGTAATACAGACCTCCAGTACCAAATATTTCTGAACAACTACTAGCATTCCTGTTTTCCGTACAAGAACTTCCATTCTCTAAGCATCCTCAAAAGTCCACATTTTCATCTGCAATGTAGAGAAATTTTCAAAATTACTAGTGATTAGCAATTAGACACAAATTCTAACAAGATTATTAAATCCTTTTTCAGGAGTTATAAGGACAAAATGAAGTGATTTTTTTACAAAAGGTTCATTTTACTCTTAGACTACTTTCAGAGAAAAATAATTAACAAAAATCTTAAAAACAATTGCTGGTAGGGACCAGGATTATTTACTACAGTTTACACTGCCCAAGGCTATTTTCCTATTCAGTCTTTAAACAGTAGGGTAAAAACATTAACATCTAAGGAAAAAGGATCGCATTGCAAAGCAATTCCTCTGATTAATGAGCTTCTCAAATATTCATATATTCAATTCTTTTTCTTGAGAAACTTACTATACAACTTCAAATAAATTTAAGTAATCCTTAAGAATTCCATACTTGATCTTTAGTAACAACAAACATAGAAAAGATTTTATTACAACAGTCTGTGTGATGCCAACCTCTTACTTTCAAACCTCAGAAGGCGGCATTTGAATTTCAGTGTTTTATTCTCTCAACATGTGATACTGCTTGGAAGTAATTGTTTTGTTGCCAAGACTTAGAAAATATCCACCTTCTAAAAGTAAAAACGTATCTGGAATACTTTTGCTCAGTTATGCATATTTTACAATATTGGGGTTTTTTTCTTTTTAAGAAGCAAAATCAAATCTTGCCAACCTTTGCAAGAGTTTTAAGCCCTAGCTTCCCATATGTTCAAGTACCAGCGATTACATTCTTATCTTTAGTGAATAGAGCTAAAAACATGACAGGCACTCAAATTTCATGCTGCTAAAAACCAGCATTAATCTGAGCCTACTTGTCATCATTTTCAAATATTTTACTTAATCTCAACTGTCAGCAACAGCAATGACATTTCTCAAATATGAGTAAAAGTTTAAATATTTTCTTTCCAAACCAGAAAAGGACATTTGCATCAAGGAAAACTACTAGCAACTCCAACAACGTGCAATTTTTTTTATTCCCATTCTTAAAATGTTGATTATTTACATTTACAATTATTACAAATATTTTACTTCTGAATAAAATACACTCTGACATAAGAACACTTACCCCAGGACTCAAGTTCATGAAGCAGAAAACCAAGCCTTCAAAAAACTGCTTAATTATAAAACATAATATTGTTGCCTTAGAACTTAACTATGGTAGTTGGACCTCCATTTCATCTCCTATCAAGGCCTGTGGCTTGGTGCTTTTAGGTAAAAGCAGAAGTGCCCACAGCAAGCTGCTAAAGTGAAGCTGAAGCTGGTGGGCTTCAAGGTCCAGGGACATTCTCCTTCCCAGCCCACCGCAGCCAGGCTGCTGCCACACCTTGACCCTAGCCCCAGCCAGTAGCAAGGCTGACCACATACACACATTATTCTCATACACACACACTGTACAGACACTGCTGGCCACCAGAACACTACAAACACAAGAACAGGCACCACACATAAACAGCACATGCATAAACAAACTATAAAAATGGTCTGATCTGTTCATACATGTTGGCGGATCTCATGCACATGAGCCTCTTGCAGCTGGCCACAAACTGTGGTCTCCTCAGAGGCTGCCTCTCAAAGCCCTGACTCGCCCTCTGGAAGCTGACTTGGACGTCATCCCCTCCAGCCACCAACTCCCAAACCCTCTGCTCTCTCAAGTATCCTGCACCCAAACCTATGGGCTCTGGCTCTCAGACCTCTGAAGGCACCCACCAGATACTCTGGATTGAAGTTCACTAGCACCACACACACAGAGAACAGAAAACCCTCAACCATGAAAATAATTAGGAATAGTGTTTAGTAAGATAGATTTTCTTATCAAGTTATTACTGCAGTGATAAGGCACTGGGCACAAGCCTAATTATCAGTAGATTTCTTATGCTCCCTTTTCCTGCCTTTGGGTCTCCCACTAGATGATCCATAATAACTTATACACAATCCCACAAGCCCCCTCAAACATCCCATAATAAGTTTGCTCTTTTCCGTGAGACAGATGATAATCTTGTTTCCCTCAAGGCTTTGAGCTGCTCCTTCAATGGTCCATCAACCAACAGTCTGATAGCTTTGGTCTTTGGTATCTTCTTAATTATCTCCCATTCTTCAGAGTCTTTGTATCTGAGTGTTTAATTTATTACTTGTCCTGTCTTTTGTCCTAGCTTTTCATGCCAAATAGCCATTAACCAGGTATGCTTGCGTAAGGATATGTGGAATGTAAGACTACTTCCCATGTCCAACAATTAGATGTGTTTTGCCCCTTGATGTTAACCAATAACAATAGCAATAGCCCTATATTTTACAGAACCAGTAAGAAAGGCGACCACTTACAGATGAGGTAAAGGAGAGAACACAAGGAAACCACATCACAGGTCAGTCCAGACTGATACAAAAAACCTCAGTTACAGCTCATGAAGCATTAGGACACAAATTCAGACTGCTTCACCACACAGTTTGGCAAGATTTTGGTTATTAAAGGACTTATACAGTAAGACATGAACACTGGAAAAGCACAAGGTGTGGACAGTAACTTCCAGCTTGTTTAAATTAGCCCTGCATGCAACAATGAAATGTAGAATGTGGGGCATACTCATGAAAAAAATGGCTATCCCACCAGGATGTCTTTCCTGAATACAGATGGTATAGAAGAATGATCTTGTTCACAAACAATGATGCTGTAAAGTGGCAAATACTGTATTCCACACACATGTGCTAAAGACTGCCTGAATCACTAGAGCCATGACACAGAAGCTGAGAAAGTAAAAATCATCATTAAGTTATGAGCTATAATAGTAATGCCAAGTTTAGTCCCTCAGTCCCTCAGAACTGGCTCTGCTACCTCTTTCTACTACTTTTCTACCTAATCACAGAATCACAGAACTGCTGAGGTTGGAAGGGACATCTCCGGAGGTGATGGAAGGAACCTCCTCCAGAAGTCATCTGGTCCAATCCCCCTGCTCAAGCAGGGCTACCTAAAGCCTAGGACCATGTCCAGGCAGGTTTTGAGTATCTCCAAGGTAGGAGACCCCACAACTTCTCTGGGCAACCTGTGCCAGTGCTCGGTCACCCTCAGGTATTTATATACATTGGTAAGATCCCTCTGAGCCATGCCTTCTCCAGGCTCAACAGTCCCAGCTCACTCAGCCTTTCCCCACAGGAGAGATGCTCCAGTCCCTTCATCATTTTAGTGTTCCTTTGCTCCATTGTCTCCTGTATGCCCATGTCCCTCTTTTACCAGGTAGCCTGGTACTGGACATGGTACTCCAGGTATGGCCTCACCAGTGCTGAGTAGAGGGGAAGGATCAACCTCCCTTGACATGCCAGCAACACTCCTCCCAATGCAGTCCCATTAGAACTCCTTGCCACAAGGACACATTGCTAATACTCAATCTTGTCTAGGCAGAGCTTTAGTAAAGGATGAAGATGACTGTCAACTACTTCAGTTATCCAACATGATATCCTCAACCTAGACATGCTCTTCTTAATAAGCCTCCTACTAGATTCAAAAATATATTTAACAGAAAACACCCTGGACCTGAAAGCCAATGACTCTTCAAGAAAAAGGGCAATTGCACAGAGAAATAAACAGAATTACCTCCCTTAACAGAATCTTATACACAAGCTAGCAAATCCACTCCTAACTGGAGTATAAAGGCAATTCAACCCTTTCCTAAAGATGAATACTATGAAAAGCATTACATCTAATATCAAGACACTGCATCTTTCAGTCTCCATGCCCCCTCTGGACAGTAACTAATACAGCTTCATTGACAAAGACAGATTCATTTTAAACCAACATAGGTCTAGAAAATCAAAAGGTAAGTAAATACCATGACAACTATTTTGCACATTTTTCCCAGACAAAATGAGGTTAGAGTGATCCTGCTATCTACACTCCTCTTCAAATGTTAGAATTAATAACTTCTGCCCATCTTGGCCAATCTCACTACATTTGATAGAGAAAAGAATCTGAAAGACACCAAGTCTTAACAAGTTTCACAGGAAAATATTAGTTGAGAAACATTATTATGTCTCAGAAAGCAAAACACTACAAAAAAAGAACATAAACTGTACAGAACAGCAGAGACTCTACAAGGAAAACATGTTATATGTCAATTACAAGAGAATTTTCAGAGTTTTCAGTTTGCTAAATTCTGAAGTATCCAAACAAAATAATCACAGGAAACTACCCCCCTGCTCAGATAACAATGTAACTGAAAAGATTAGCAGACAAATAGAGAACAATTACCTAGTAACTGAGGTGTGTCTACTACTTTTCAAGGACAAACTTCAAGAACAGGACACTAGCAAAATATCAGAGGGCACTATCAGGACCATGACTCTCATCAGCCTGTATTTTTTTCTGACTACTGGTCATCTGGAAGAAAGTCTGAGAGCTGCTCCTATTAGCTAATGCATCTGACTTACTGTGAGATGACTAGTGAAATAATTAGGCACTGAACAAATAAATGCACGTAATGACTGCAGCACAAGGGTTGAAAGAGACTATGGAGTCCAGCAACCAAAAGTGTACAGGATTGAAAGATGTCAGTGGCTGTTTGAAGCCAGCTGAATGTGTAAAAGAAGAATACCCAACCTAAAGAAGTGTCAAACCAGGTATTACCACTGCATTTCAGGAGAGAAGCTACTTTACAGTAATGTGGTCAAATAAAGGGGGCATTAAAAAAAAAAATTTATGAAGAACGTACTCCCCAAGCATTAGTCTTTCAACAGATCCAGTATCCATTTTCTAAAGCAAGAAGCACATATTGCTAGGCAAAACCTGTGAGTAAATACCCTTTGTAATCTTTGTATTATTCTAGCATTCTTCACAGCTTATCACCAGTTGGGACCCATGAAAATACACAATGAGTATTGGCCAAGTGTATGATGGCAACGGACAGCAGAAGTTTGGTTCCTCCTGAATTACAGCAGGTCACCACCGTTGGGACAGAGGAACAGAGAATGTAATTGCTATTGGCAGAAGATCAGAGGCTTTAATTACCAGTTCAAGTAACTTTCTACATAGTTCAGCAAGCCACTGTTCAATATAGTAAGAAAAAGTAAGGTCTATATACAATTTAAAGTTAGAAGTGACTAGACCCAAATATGGATCAGTCTTGTTCTGGGTAGTTTATCAACACAGCAATAGCAAATAATAATAAATAATCACTTGTCAATGAGAGTCAATTTACTAATTCTTTTGCAGATTGGTTTGGCATAACACTTGGACACCAATAAGGCTCCAGTAATCTTCTTACTAAACTGTGACCCGATGTGTTGAGTGACACTTTTTTTTTTTTTAAATACTCGTTAAATACTTTATTATTTCCTGAAACACACTGATGACAAGTCCTACTAAGCATACATCCTATAGCACTCAACATATTCCATAAACCCTATGACCATAAAAACCCAGACTCCAAATCTGCACTGTTCTTAAACTTTAATTTTGCTTTTTACATTTTCTCTAATGGTTACTGAAAAACATGTGAAACACCACTCCCCATTTTGCATAAGAAAACTAGCTTCTTTTCACACTAACATGCGACCTCACCAAGACTAAGCATGTACAGAATATTCAAGCAGGAGAAGAATTATCTGGGACAAGGACAATAAGGTTACTGAGGTTGGGAAAATAAAATTATTTTCAAATATATACAGGAGACAATGAGAGAGATTAGGAGAAAACAGAAAACATCTCCGATAAAATGCCAGAGCAATCACAGTCACCCCACAGCCCATATACAACAATATTTTAGAAAGCAAGGTTTAATGGGAAATTATTTGTCTAAAAAGATTATCTCTGCTTTTTAAGGTCAACTCAATAAGTCAAAAATGAAGGGCACATGCAACAAAACGTTAACTGCTTTTTTTTTTTTTTTTTATTGCAAACTTTCTGCACCTAATGCCTTTAATAAGTGACAAATGAAAACAACTGTATATTGTCCAAGCCTGCTTGGAAGTTTCACTCAGAAAATAAGACATTGACTACATTTGTCCAGCTCTAACTCTTTAGATGATTCCAATATACACTGGGAAAACAAGGAAAGCATAGATAATTGTTATGGGGGTAAGCTTGCCAAAAGACTACATTTGCCTTGCTCTAATGGTTTAGGTATGCACAGGACAAAAACAAAGAAGCATGGATGAACTCGTAACAACTTTACATTCTTACAACATATTTGGGGCAGAAAGCCAAACAATGATAACACCTCAGGTAACAACAGCAAGCAGGCTTTAGATAGGGAGAAGGTCAAAGACATAACATCACCAACGAGGCCACTGACAGTTTATGCCAAGTGTCTGCATTAGAAAACAATAAATAAGTGAAAAATAATAGCCCTGTGTAGAAGGAGGTGACACATCCATGAACATTCAAGACTGCAAAAGGCTGAGCCCAAGGTGGAAGCACTATACAAGGAAGCCAGGACACCAGCCACAACCTGCACCCTTGAACAGCTGGAGTGCCCTGTTCAGAGTCCATGGCACCAGTCACAGCTTGACAAGAGGATAAGATAACTTGTTTGATGTGACTATTCTTCACAGAATGTGTGAGCGGATCATAAAGTAGAAGCCGTGAAACAGTTTGGTGAGTAGACCTTGGCTAAGGGCCAAACTTCCACCCAGACATTCACATACGCCTCCTCCACAGCAGAGTGGGAGAAAATAGATAGAAAAGCTCATAGGTCGATTACCAATTACTGTTACGGGCAAAACAGTCTTAACTTGGGGAAAAATAATTTAATGTATTGACAGTTAAAATAGATCTGGATGGTGAGAAACAAAGACAAAAACCAAAACACCATTTCCCACAACCCCCCTGTTCTTCCCAGGCTCACTCCTGTATTCCCAATGTCTTTACCCAACTCTGCCAAGTGGTGCCAAGGGTGGATGGGAAATGAAGAAAGTAAATCAAAATCAGTGTGCAGTGTTGCATTCAAGAAACTGCAATGTTTTTAACTATGTTCTCAAAAAGGCATATTAATGGTATGCTGTCATGCAGGTTTTTTATTTGAAATTTTTTTTTACTATTTTACCAATTATTTTACCTTTTGCAACAGTCTTCCATGAAATAATCTATATATAAACACAAAACACAAAAACCTTACTACCAGTGAAGTAGCATTAAAGATGGGCAGCTCTTTTGTATCATCTAGCAAGAGGTAGTTTTCTGCCATGTAAGGCCCAATACCTTTTCTTTTCAGAAAGAGGCACTCCAGCTCTATCCCCACCATCCACTGCCATTTTACTTGTTCTTCACCAAATGTCACATCTGTAAAGTACTCCAGATAAAGAAGGTAATGTACACATTGACTGTATACCTGAATGAACACGTTACTAGTAATTCAGTTTGTCTGAGACAGTTTGAAAATTGGATAAAGACAAGGGTAACAGCCTTCACCAACCACGTTTATTTTAGGAGATCACAGTGGAACTAGGAATATGAAAATATGCTTCCTGCAGGTGGTATATTTGCACCTCCTTTCTTGAACCACTGGCAGAAACACAGACCAGATCATCTTCCCAAATTTAAGTTGTGAATGTGGAAGTTCAGTTCCCACAACTCCAGGGTTAGAAACCAGTCCCCCTTTAATTTTAGCACAAGTAATGTTGTAGGAGCATTTGCCTTGCTCTTGAGCTGGCAATCTCTAAAGCACTTTTCATGAGAGTGAACTAACCTCCTCCTGGATCAAGATCTTTCAAGAACAATGTCACTGTGGTAATACAACTAGATAGTAAGACATGCCAACCTTGCACCAAACAACAGAGAGATAAAAAACAACAGAACAAGCAAGGGAAGTCATAGAATTTCATTGGGGCTTCTGGGTAGAAACAGACAGGTGATAAAAGACAAGTTATACAAGCTAATCAGTCAAGTCTAGAGACAACAAAATTAAAAAACCCAAGATACTCTTCATAAAACATTGTTTAACTCAAATATTATATTTCAAAAACCTAGTAAGTGATCAGGTAAGACATCTCGGGGGGGGTTAATTAAAATGCAGCAAAGTTGTTTAAAACAGCATGTTTAATTTTTGCGTATTACCAAATACTCAGAAACAAGAATCTGCTAATTCCCACATCTGTTTTCAATAAAAATGCAACTGTTTTTTACATAGTCCTAATGGTTAACCAAGTACACTTAAGAAACAAAAAACACTCCCCCGCCAAAAAAAAACCAAAAAACCCCACTCAAAAAAAGAGCTTTACATGACAGCCTACTATGCTCAAAAGAAACTGGAATCTCTATCAAAAAAACATGAACTTCAAGTTGTTTGAGATATTCTGTTTATGTTTTTTATCTTCCTTATGTGTTCCAGAGAATTTTTAATGACTTAGCTGATAAAAAGAAGACTGGCTAAGTCCTCACCTTTTTGAGAAAAGTACTCAGGACTGATAGGTAACTTGAAAAGGTATAATAAGCAAACAGAAATTTAAACTGTTCCCACCATTCACCTTGTTCAATAGTGAGACAAATCTTGTTTTAGGAATGACACATTCAGAACTTCATTATTCAAACACTAAATGAATGTGACTCTTCCACAATGACTGTCTGACCACAGCAGTGATACATATCCTCAACTAATTAAATTAATAGTAAATTAAGTGACTACACTGACAGGTCTGTTTCATTTTCCTAAATTAACATATTCTTTTGATTCAAGCTTTAAATAATAAAAAAATGCCTGAACATACACATTTAAAATATGTATAATTTATAGTACTCTTTTAGTGATTACAAGCATGCAAATGCACTGTACGGTACATCAGAAAATAGTGATTAGCTTTTTTTGTAAGCAAAAAAAAAATATTTTATTAGGACTAGCTTGCAAAATTTAGAATCCCTTCTCTTTAACTCATAGAATTCAGCTCTAGGATTGGTTTAGAATGACTTTGTATGCCGAAGACCTTTCACTTCATCTTGCAGATAAATAAAATTTATCTTTCTAATAACAAACAATTAAGCAAGCACACCTGATACTGCCCTTCTTCAATAAAGACTTGCAGTTTCACAGGTCTATGGTCGGCAAGAAGCATGAAAAAATCCTTTCAAGTGCTCAAAGTCTCCTCAGATGCCTGTTTCTAAACAGATGCACCCTGTGGGGCCTTCTAATATAATGCTGCATAATTGGATCTTAACAGAATTGATTAAATATATTTTCAACTCAATGCAGTACGCAAGTATACACAGCACACTGCTATTCTGATTCAAACTTCACAAGCAAGGCTTATAAATGCAAGTAGCTAACTGAAAAACACAGGAAAGACAACTTTTATCACTGAGGTATCACTAACATCTTACGGTTAGAATTTATAGAGTCAGATCTCTACTACTGAGGAAGTACTACTTATTTTATTACTTTGAGAAAGACTGTTGCAAACTGCAGGAGGAAACTTTGCTACAGGAGGAAAACAGCAAAACAGCCATATAAGAAGTGCTGCTTACAGACAAATTATGTCAGAAAATGTGTCAAATATTTTTCAAGGCTATTTTATTCTTGCCACAAGAGCAGACAACTACAGAAGCAGATAAACACATTCCAAACTGATGTATTTTGTAACTCAAGCCTCTACTTCTTCATTGGTTTACCAGCTATAACATCGGCAGTAACAGGGTTTCAGCCCATTCCTCATGTGAGAGACAACCTGAATTTACATTGCCATTTAAATCAGCTAGACCTGAGCTGAATCAGAAGCAAATCTGAACTGTTTGCACTATACTCAAGTTCACATGCAGTAGAGCCACAATATGTAGAATCGTGTTCAGAACGTACTTGCCTTCACATGTGCTAGGCACACACAGCTTTCACTAGAGATACCACCACAAAACCTAAGGATAAAATCATTGTGTTAGTATGGAACTGCATCTGTTACTACTTGCATCCACTTCTCAGAGTTATCAGTCACAGCATGACATAACACAGATACGGAGCTGAAGGTAACAGAGCCACAGGTAGCTAATTCTGTTATCTCTGCAGTAAGCTGCACAGTTACCACCTAACTTTTTTTTAAGGCTGTGGCTCTTCCAAGAGTAAGCAGTGTGGTTCATTTATTTATTTATTTATATTGTAGGCCTCTGTAATAGAGTTGTGTTTTGCTTTTTCAAGCTTGCTGAAGAATTGGGATTTGTTGCCAGGCAGAGAACATACAACACAACATAAGATCTGACAACGTACAAAATTCAAATAGAACACAAGTCTGTGGGAAATAAGATTGTAATATTAAGACTTCATTTGTAAACTTCCTTGGGTAAGCTGATTCCAAATCTTACTATTGGCCCAATGAAAGAAAAAAGATCTGGTTTCACCAATAGATCTAGAGAAGGTGATAGAGTATTTAGAACAGCAGATGGCTTAGTTAAAGATGTAGGACATCAAACTCTGACTGCAGCAATGACGTGGGAAACTGAGGATGAGGAAGACCACTGCAACAAGTAATCTGGCACCTTGGGTTTTCTCCTATGCCTGCTGCTATGAAGACATGGAAGCTACATGAAGCAATTGAACAAGGGAAGGTTAATAGAAAAGCCAAATAAATGAAAACTAAGTGAATTCAAGTAAAACTTATAACGTTGCTCAAGGACTACATAGAGATAGTTATGTCATATTCTTGCATATGTGTCCACGTATCAGAGCAAGGAATGGTGACCATATAAGCACACAATCATTTTGAACACTGAAACATACAGCTGCATACAAGTATGTACATCCATACTGAATACTGAAATACATGAACAGATCAGCTTTAATACTGAACTCTCTAAAAAAAACAAAGAAATGAAGTTGAGGGTCATTCAGGGCATTAAGGACACTTGAAATGAATAGAGTCGTTTAAGGTATTGATTGTAACGTGTTCAAGTGAAAAGGCTTGATTGAAGTCAACTTCCACTGGCATGGCCACATTCATGACTTGAACTGACCCATGACTGCTGAGCTTCTTGACAAGTTCGCTCTGTTCTACATTAGAAGGTGAGACTGTACAAGACCCCTCTCCAGACTTAGCTGTAAGGAAACATGCAGTTGACAGGGATGAGAAGGATGCATGAACACCTCCCAGTTGCTGGTTCTGAAAGACACAGAGGGATTTGTACTTGGTAATAAGGATTCCTGCTTCATCAAAATACCAAAACCAGAATCAGTGTGAGAAAGTAAAGCATCTCCAGCAAACACCTAGTCTTGAGAGATCTAGATAAGGAGCAAGATTTGTAAGTTTCCTTCTCCCTTCAATCAAAACACAGAGCTTGAGGCTATCCCAAGCTCTGATAAAACTTTCCAGTTGCCAGTATGACCCAGTATAATACAGCTGAAATTGAAGACCTTTGGCAAACTCTACATGTAAGATCCTTTCCTCCTTCCCCCATTACAAGTTGAAGATAGGGGTCTGTGGAGGTCAGGTCAGTGAAAAAAAACTGAACAGCTCAGAACTGGGGGTATGGATGTTACATCCTCTCCTTGAAGTTTTAGATACAACCTTGTGATATTAGCTAAAACCTGAAATATGTCTTTTCTATAAGAAACCTGACAAGCAATTTCATAGCTGTGCTGACAAGAATAAAAATTTGGGACTGGAAGCAGTACCACCGTGACTCCAGAGCATCAGCAATAGTCTGTGCTCTTCATACAATGTCAAATGCAGGACATCCCTCTAAATAGACAACTGGTAAATTGTTATCTGCAGAGATCCAATAAGGTACATTTGCAAGAAAAAGTCAAACACACACACAGACCTTAAACCGTTCAAAAGAATGTCTAGAATACTAATCATATTAAGGTTAGGTGTGACGAACATAATCACGTCAAGGCCAAGAACAAAGCTCTAAGCACAGGATGACTCCTACAGCCAGATGTGCACTGATGATGAGGGAACCTGAAAGGATGCTGAAGGAAACTGCCCAAGTAATAAACTTAGAAAGCTGAAAAGACATGAAAACAGAAGCAGACTTTTTGAAACGGATGAGTAGCCAGTTGACTAATAACACAGTTTTCCATTTTATGGACAAGTCCAAATAGCATTATTTTCCAAGATCAGCATTCGTTGGTAAAAAAATATTCTGACAGAGAGAATCACTGATCTTCTAAAGACGATACAAAGCTTTTAACATAGATTATTTTAAAAAAGGAACATGAAGTGCCCATTTAATAAGAATACAATGACATTAGGAACAAAATTAACTAAGACACTAAGGAGAGAAAACAAGAACAAGAATTACCCATAAAAATTAATGCTAAGCAGTCTCGACAATAATTAACAGAAAAACATAATTGCTCATTTATGGTCAGATACTTGGTTTAGTTGATGCTAAGCCTTATGGAATAAAGTCTAATGACTCAAAGATTAACCTATATAGTCATAACATCATGGACAAAACATAATATTATCCCAGATACTGAAAACCTGGACTGCACCAGGTGATATCTGCTACACCAGATTAAAAACCAGAATGAGCTGCACATCACAAATACATAAAAGCCTAGCAACTGCAAATGACACATGCAAGCAGATTCATGAGGCTACTGTTAAGACATCATCAGAATTTCTAAATGTTGATCATTTCTTAACTTTTGCTTATCAGTCCATACTGACAGATACAGGGAAATTAATCACAGAACTAAAAATTAATGACATTAATGACGTTTAGTGAAATGCTTATTTGCATTTGATGTATACCAAGAGAATAAAATCAACCTCATTTACATACATTCTGCATCAGACCCAATACAACACATTTTTCTTTAGAATTAAGAACTCAACCCCATGTCTTCATCTCCCCCTTAAAGGAATATCATTGCCATACAGATAGGCTGCATTTCAGGCATGATTTGCCACCGTTACCTCGTTCAGCACTCTTGCGGTGCCCTCTGATGGCTAAGGCCACAAGATGCATCTATAATTTCTCAGGCCAATCAAGCATCTGGACGTGTACACTGTAAGCATCACTGGTCAGGCAACAACCATAAGAAAAATGAAGTGACAATTTGATTTTAAGCAAGACTAGATGCAATAGCAAGCCAGAATCTTCTCCCAAACCTCACCGCATTAACTCTGTGCTGACCAGAACTAAAACTGCCAGCATAGCTTACAAAGAGAATCAGCTTATAAAACATGAAACCAATAAAGTTTCTCCAAACTCCACGCTCAGCAGGCGAAATGTCCAATTGGACTGCATGAGAAAAAATGTGGAGCTGCAGCAACCTGGACAGTAGTCTCACACATAGCATTTAATTTTTAGTATTTTGTCTGGGTTTTTCTTTTCTGAAAGTGAAAGTTTCCTTGAATTCAAGCCCAACACAGAAAACAGTGCTTTCACAGAGATCACTTAAAGAGCTGAATAAAGACATCAGACATAAAAAAACCTAGCAAAATTTTAAAAGCTAACTTAAAAAATTGAAAGTATTACCTAAATGTATTTTGCAATTTCCACACTTTGCATTTTGAATTCTGCAAATACAGAAAACTTTTGTTCGAGTCCAATCATGCAGTGATTAAGTATAACTGCTGTACCATTTCCAAGTAATGCTAAAATTGCATAGTTTACTTATATTTGCCAAGTGACTAGACGCAGTAAATAAAAAAGAATTATCACGTGTTTCCTTGTCAAATTTCCACAAGTAAATAGAAATAAACTAGACCTTAAGTATTTTAGCTTCAAAGAGTACTGCTACAAATTAGAGACAATCATTTAATACAAATGCAAGTTAGAGAGCAATTCTACCCTCTACGTTTTCTGCCCATCTTTACTGACAAAGTTTTCCAGGCATTTATGTCTTACAGAGGTTATTCAAGGAAGTAAAGAACTACCAAGTAGTCAAAAAGGACTAAGGGATCTACCAAGAAATCTCCTTTCATGCAAGTCCATGGAACCTGATGGGATGTACCTAAGGGTGCTGAGCGAGCTGATGTTATGAGCCTGCTCTCCATCATTGCTGAAAGACCACTGCAATCAGGAGAGGCTCCTGGTGACTAGAAGGCAAGCCTTGCACCCGTCTTCTGATAGAGCACTAAGGATGACTGGGAAACAGGCTCGTCAGCCGCATTTCAGACCCTGGGAAAGTCACAGAGCAGGTCTTCTTGGAATGCACTTCTGGGCACACAATGGAGAAGGTCATGAGGAATAGCCAGCACAGATTTAACAAGGCTAAATAATTTTTATTATTATTATTATTTTTAACCAAGCTGGCTGCCTTCTGAGACTAAACGAGTAGATGTGTGACTAAAGAACAGTGGATGCCATCTGCCAGGGCTTTAACAAGACTTTTGATACAGTATTCTACAGTATCCCTGTATCTAAGCTGCAATTTTATAGTCCAGTCACTTAACTAGAGGGGTGAAAAGCTGTTTGGATCACTGTAGTGATCCCAACTGGAAGATCATTGTACATCAAGGAGTTAGGGATTCCCCTAACAGTAAACCTGAGTAGGCACAGGCCTGGGCGGTGCTACACTGCGTGTGTAACTTGGTCTTCTGGTGTTGTGCCACACACATCCCTTGGCTGCAGGACAAACTTAGCTAATTGTAATGAAGCAGCCTGTGGGCAACTCCCACCAGCAACTGCACCAGCTGCACGTCCTTGTCTTTATTTAAAAGTGTGGCAACAAATTCTCATGTGTGACATGTAGAAACGATGAACAGAAGTGTTGTAATAAATTCCTGTAAGAGCTCAAAAGACCAAAATGGGTTAACCTTTCACAGACAGGATCTGCACAGTGAGATGTGCCCTGGTTGGTGGCTCATTTGATGCCACACAACACTGAGTTCCCAGAACCCGAAGGGAATAAGATTATTGGTACTATCCTCTCTTTATCATATTACCTCCAATAAATGGTATTTTAAGCAACACTTTACTGCGTCTGACTGCCTTTCTTGCTGAGATCAAACCAAACCAACAGCCCCTGATGAAAAACAGTCATCAGGCTCAAAGGGTAACAGTTAATGTTTTGTACACTACCTGGATGCCAGTTACCAGTGGAGTTCCTCAAGTGCCTATCCTGAGAGCTATGTTGTTTAATATGTTTACCAATTATGTAAAGGAGACAAAATTCACCTTCAGTAGGTTCATAAACATCAGTTCAGGGAATGCAGTCAATGCACCAAAGAGCAGTGTGGCCATTCAAGGGGATCTAAACAGGGTGGAGGAATGGGCTGAACAAGAGAACTTCATGAAATTCACCACGCACAACTGAAAAATCCTGTACCCATGACAAAACAGATCCCTGCATTGGTACAGGATGGTGCCCAACTCCCTGGGGAACAGCTCTGCTGGAAAAGACCTGCAGATCTGGCAGTCAGCTCAATTTTGTCAGCAAAGACAGGCAGAAAACATAGAGGGTAGAAATATATTCTAAACTTGCCCCTGTTGATCTACATCTTTCTTGTATCAGGAGCCCCAAAACTGTACACAGTATTCTAGATGTGGTCTAATGAGTGTCAAGTAAAGGGGGGGATCCCTTCCCTCTACCTGCTGTACTTCCTTTGATACAGCCCAAGATACTGTTGACTTTCTCGGCTGCCAGGGCACTCCCTGGCTCACGTTGAGCTTACTATTTGCTTAGATGTGAACTACACTAAATCCAAACTATAATGCTTATAAAGTAAAAGTTTAAGCAAGGCGATCAGATAAATGTAAGTCAAATCGCATCTCATTAAACTGATACACAATCCCATTGTGGTTGGCTTTGTCTCTATATGCCATTTAAGTGGCTGAAGAAACACGCGTCAGTGGTCAGGGAAATTCTTGGTGACTATGACTTAGATTTCATTAGTCCTACCCAACAGTCACAAGAAAACGTAAGGAAGAAAGTTGAAGAACTAATCCTGAGCTTGGCGCAATCACTTGTTAGATAACAGCATGTTACCATCTGCTACACAAAGTAGTAAATTCCTACGGTGAACTAGATCTTAAAAAACCACCACACGAAAACAACCCACACCACACACAACACGCACGCACACAAGCAAAAGCCTCTTCTTTTCTATTTCTGGGATGTTTCTCTGTGGCTTCTGGACATTGTCACAAAGGATGTTATGAAAAAGATAAGAAAAGAAAATGGGTTTCTTTTTTGCAAATATCTCATATCCTTCTACTACTAGTAATAGTATTCACGCCTGAGGAAAAGGAAAAGCTTCCACCTGAAAGAAGTGCTGAGAAAGACCCTCATCTAGCTTCTGTACAGATTCGCTAGCAATGGTGGCAGAGCACCCGGTGCAGGGCAGGCCAAGAGCTTTCATTCTCCACTACTCTGCAGCTACTTTTCAATCCCTCGGCCGCAGAGCACAGGTTTATGCTCATGCATTGTCTGATGTATTCTTCTTTGCATCAACTCAATTGAGGTCTCCCCTAATCTGCTCATGAAACAATCAGACTCTTTACACAGCCAGGTACTAGGCTGTGAACTTCACAAGAATTACCATTATCTCTGAACCATAATAAATTCCCCAAAGTCACAGATCTAACACAGTGCTGGTTTCAAAAGCATGCAGCTTGGAAGAATTTTTTATTATTGCCCCTCTAATTATTACTTCAATCAGCTCTCTGCTCTCATTGCAGGCTCTACCAGCATTATCTTACACCATAAGAAAAATACATAGATGGATAGAAGTGCCTAATATTTTTCCACTAGGAAGTGTACTGATAATGAAAATCAGGGGTTACTCCCCAGCCTAAATTTAGGCAAATGCACATCATCAGATGATCCACAACACTCCCCTCTTTATTCCTCCCAAAATAGCTTCAGATCAAAAGTCCAACTGGACTTACTGTTTAAAAATGGTTACTCTAAAATTAGCTAGTTGGACTATCAGTGATGAAGTACTGTAAGGGTGGAAAGAGAAAGTAACTACCAGCAGGAATATGTCTCCTCTCCAATGCCCTTTGTTTCTTATACAGGAGCATCAGAGAACATATCAAATTTAAAGGCAGATTAACCTCAAGATTTTCATTTGTTCAGTAAAAACAATCTAGAGAAACAAATTCAGTAAAGTCTAGAAGCATGTTTCAAAAGAAATAGTGTAATTTGCCTTTGAAATTCCACCTACTAATATATCTAACAAGGCAAAAATGTTACTTTATGTGACAGATAAGAGACTGATTTTAAATTTAAATATATTCTAAACTAATTCATAGCTCTTCTTCTTTAGCCTATATCCTCTGTTACATTTCTTTTACTTATTTGTTCATGCAATATGAGGTATCATCAGCTTTCATTGAGAAAAACGTATTTGCTTGCTGTCACCAAAGGGTATTATGCAGTTAGCATTCTATAACAGTGCCTGGGAGACTCAACTCTTCCAAAAAGTACTTTAAAAGCTTGTCATTTGGAACAAGAACCAATTAATAGTTTTGTTCATTCACTTTGACAACTCGTGGGATTCTTCCCACTTTTTAACAAGTAATTCAACATTTTCATATACTCCAAAGAGGAGTCTTCTGATTCACAGTTCAGTTTTAAAGGGAGGGTAAGGGGGTGTTGGGATTTCCACATTTTTTTAATTTATTTTTATTGTCTGTACATCAAAAGGATGGAGTAAAAAGAAACACAAATCCTTTGGTATTAACAAAGCTGGTAACACAACAACCTTCTCCTCATTTTGGCAGCATAACCAGGAAAACAACAGGAAAAACTCATGGGGTTTTCTATTACTTAGGAAGATCTAAGCACTACATCCAAATTTAATCCATTTCTTTCATATGTACATATATAAACAAAGGCTGTAGTCATTAATAAACCATGTCATTTTGCTTAACTCGTGACAGATGATAATAAAAAACCTTTGCTTTCTGATATTTGTTCAAGACTACAGATTATTTAAACATCAATCCTTACAAACAGAAAAATACTAGTATTTACATAAAAAGGAATTTGTTTCCATAAATACAGAAAAATATTTATAGTTAAAAAGATCTTTCACAAGCTACATGTAAATTGAAACTGTGTATCTTCATTGGCCTGTTCTTCCTTGATACTTCATCTTATTTTCTGCCTTTCTACAACTCAGACACTGAACAGCTAATTCAATGTCCTTTCAAAATCTACAGAGCACATACAAGCTTTTACAAAATTTCACTTATAGCTGGGGACTTTCCTGTGACCCTGCATGCTGAATAAATCCATCATTGCCTTTCAAAATCCATTTTTACTACACAACATCTATATTACAGTACTTTTGTGATGAGGCATCATCAGATAGATGAGATGATACAAAACATTTACGTATATACTTACACTTGACACACTACCAACATAACCCACGTAGAATCTGTGGAAAACCTCTCCTGGTTTTCTATTTCACAGTAATAGAAGATCCAAGGAATAACAAAAACCAGCCCAGGTAAGGCTGTACGGACAGGCCTACTAATGTAGAGATTATCACTATTAGACCACCTCCTCCTTATATACCTCAAGAGAAAAGAAAGCCACTTCAGACAAAGAAATTTCAGTTCATAGCAATGTCAAAGTGCTCCACCTGAAGTTACTGTCATCCATCAGGACTCCAGTGCTTATAAGTCCAGGCAGGCTTGAAACACTGACAGATTAAGGTAGACCTGTGATGGTGGAACACAGCAGCACAAGGCCTCTCTTTAGGAAAGCTAACTCAGTAATGTTTGCACACCCAACTTTTGATTCATACCCTTCTTCAGGCTGAACAGATCACATGAGATAATTGGATATGCAGTGTCGTGGTTTAACCCCAGCCAGCAACTAAGCACCACGCAGCCGCTCACTCACTCCCCCCCACCCAGTGGGATGGAGGAGAAAATCGGGAAAAGAAGTAAAACTCATGGGTTGAGATAAGAACCATTTAATAGAATATAAAAAGAAACTAATAATGATAATGATAACACTAATAAAATGACAGCAGTAACGATAAAAGGATTGGAATATACAAAAATGATTCACAGTGCAATTGCTCACCACCCACTGACCAACACCCAGTTAATCCCCAAGGCGCGATCCCCTGCCCCCACTCCCCCCAGTTTATATACTAGATGTGACGTCCCATGGTATGGAATACACCGTTGGCCAGTTTGGGTCAGCTGCCCTGGCTCCGTCCTGTGCCAACTTCTTGTGTCACTCCAGCCTTCTTGCTGGCTGGGCTTGAGAAGCTGAAAAATCCTTGGCTTTAGACTAAACATTACTTAGCAACAACTGAAAACATCAGTGTGTTATCAACATTCTTATACTGAACTCAAAACATAGCACCATACCAGCTACTAGGAAGACAATTAACTCTATCCCAGCTGAAACCAGGACAGCAGATACAATATAGTACACCTCTCATCAAAATGCAAGGCTAGACTCCTCAATAAGGAATGGAAAATTAACTAGAAAGTATGCTCCCTAGCGAGTGGTAGCTTGCATCACTGGATCAGTATTTCCCTGTAGGTCACTAATTTGGAAATTTGGAAAAAAATAACAGAGGTGAACTATAATTAACCGGAGATAATCCAGTAGGGGGTAAAACAAAAAAAAAAAGACCAGCCAACTGAAAAAACTTTCAAAATCCATGTCAGGTACCCAAAAGAAACTTAGCAAGGAAACAGCTAAAAAATCCACAGAGCATAAGGCACGGATTAACCAACTTTAAAAATGGATCCCTGCAGTCAAAGTATTCAGGGATAAAGCAGTACCCTCCTCAGGGAGGTAAGCTGCTGGCCCCTAGAAGGAAAGACAGTGATGATCCAGTAGGAGCCTGGCAGCAGAGCAGAGAGGCACCTGATGCTCTCCTGGAGACAAGTAATCGTTCAAATAAGGACCTGCTTCTTCACAACCCAGGACTGCAAAATGAAGTCACAGCTGGGAAGGGAGTGGGCCAGGCCGGGTACTCCAACAGGACCAACACTCCTAGAGCCAAGTTTAACTACCCTAGCTCTCAGCCGAATTAAATCATGTTTCTAATACTGCAGGAAGACAGCACTCCAGTGATTTCAGTGACAGCCTGTACAGACAGCCCATAAGACAATGGGGTGTGTTTTTTTATTGTAAAAATTCTGCTCAACTATACTGCCTCTGAAACATACCCTGCTTTCCTATTACCAGAAAAAAATATTCTGGACAAATAATCTTCATTTACAAGAACTATAAAAAATGTCCACTAGTTCTCTAGCCTAGATATGCAGATTAGGAATTAACTGCAGAAGAAGTACATTCACAGATGAACTTCCCATTGGGAAATTGCAATAAAATGGAAAGTCATGCAACGAGACCACCCAGAAATCAGCTGCAGCAATAGTGACAGTGACTAGCATTTCTAAAAATACTCACTTCATCTATATTTAAAGCAGTTTAAAAACAAATATTCAGTAAGTTCAAAAAGCACATTGCTACAATTGAGTTGTTTGCTTCAACCTTGCAGGTAAGTCTGCAAGTGAAGTTCAAGTCGTTTGCTTGAACCTTGCAGTTAAGTCCTTTTCCATCACAGCAAGGGCATGTTCTCCACAGAGCTTTCAAATAGAAGAAATTTTAATTTGTCTAACAGAAGTGATTAAATGAGTTACCAGAGCAATTAGACAAAGAGGCAAGCAAGAATAAGTGTATTATTTATATTCTACAGGAATTGCAAATTTAGCATAAATAGCAAAGTTTAAGTCATAAACAATCTGAAAGTTAGAATAAAAGTGACATGCTCTTCAGAAGTGTTATAAAAATGTAACTGTCGGGATCTGACCATGTTTGTTCAAACGTGTCAGTGAGGCAGCAATGTTGCTTTTCAACAATCATGAATTTAAGAATCCACTTATTAAGCCCAAAGAATAACTGTTCTGTTCTAAAAGCAACTACATCACTTGAAAAAAATTTGTTTAGACAAAGCATATCTAAGATTTATGCTCCTTTACAGAATCCTGCAATGTTGTAGGCAAGATTCAATATATTCATTTCAAGGGAATTTTATGATTTACTGTACGCAGCAGTGGTAGGTAAATTATGTCTCTTCAACCACACCTAAAACTAGTAAGTGGTTGAAACTAGGATCTCAATAATGAACCTCTATTAATGCATAGACAGTGAGAAATCCAAGTCCCACTATCACAGAAGGGATTCAGCCAGCATTACTGAGATATACAAATCAAGTTTCCCCAGGAAACAATTGCATGCACAAATCAGTCTCATTTCACAGTGAAACACTGGAAGGCTGAGAAACACACTAGGTACGTCTTCACTGGCAGTTTGGATGGCTCCCTGTGTCACTCGAGTCCTGCTCCATTGCTGGTCCACAGTAAACATGAGCTAGATCACTTAACAGTTAACTTGCAGGAACTTAACTAGTTTTCTCCATGAAAAAGACAAAACACAGTTGACAATTTGTCATTAACTCCAGTGTAAACAAGCTCCAGATAGATACTACTACAGCTATCATATAACAACTGTCTACGGGTCACAGAAGGCCATAAGAAAATAATGAGGAGAAAACTCAAATTTCTAACAAAGTGTCATCCTGAAATACAGACTTCTGTTTACTTACCAACCACATATGCCATTGCAGCTCTTTCTTACTGACTATAGTGTCAGTATAATTCTCAAATTACTGTTACCAGCATGTTAATAAATTGTTGTCACATGACATTAAACAGGTACTATATTAACTGATGCATATCCAGGTTATTGCATCTATCACACGACATAGAAATAGAATTGTACTTCCTGCTAATATACCCTATTCCAATAGTTTTTCTGCGATTTGGGGAACATTTCTAAAGTTAAGCAAGCCTTCCACATGCCTCAAATCCTGTACATCTTACTTTGTTAGTTTTACTATCATGAAACGCCTACGTTGATTTGAAGATGGAAGTATTTCTATAAATCAAACCAAACAGGATCATGCAGAGACCGCAGCAATTGTTTACATTGCAAATTTAGTACTTAACAAAATCCTACACTTTGTAGTAGATGCAAGAAGCAGATAGAAGAAATAGAAATACAAAATACTGAATACAGTCAAATTTCATTTAGCCTCCTGATATTATTTATAATTACTTTATGCTACCAATCTATGTAGTCTCTAAAAGAAACACATGCACTTCAATTAGTAGAGGAGATAAAATACTGAAGGATGGATTTCAGAAAATAGCCAACAATTGGACCATTAAGGGGCCATGGCAAAAAGAAGGTCCACAAAGAAAAGTCCAATGAGTTTCCCTGTCTTGCAGGTAAACATTCCGCATACAGGCTTGAGCCCTCTCTGACACACAAACACACAGTGAAAGTCACTTCCCTTGATTTTGCTTCTCCCATTCAAAATACCACCATTTTATTCAGTATACCTGTGCCTTAGACAATGACCTTACAATATAATACTACTCAAAAATGAAGACCAGCTGCTTCTCTGCAAAACTCTCACAGCAAACTTTCATCTGAGAGATTCAGAGGACAAAGTCACTGTAATCACGTTTTACCCTGCACTGCCAAAGTCATTACCTTACTAACCTTGTATGTGCATATTATAAAAATCATTCATTTATGTTACAGTGAATTACTTTAAGTTAACACCAGGAACACAACATCTGAAATGAATTTCAAGTGACAAGACCATCATCAATCACACTTTCTCAACATTAATGCCACTACATAAAGCCTTCTGCTTCACTGCTTGAAAACGTAGGTGTTTTAGGAAGAAAATGTTTTGCAGGTGGTGCCATATATACTGATACTTTTCCCAAATTAGCAGGTTCTTTGAACATATAGCATAAATCAACCAAAATAGCATATCTGACTAATATTTAAAAGACAAATCATTACAAATATTAGTAAAGCTAGAATCAACTTACTTGATCCACATTTCTAACAATATTGAACATTACATCCCAAATGGGGAAAGGAATAAACAAAAAAATACATAAAAATTAGAAAACAGCAATACCCAACAATTTGATTTGTAGACATTTTATCAGATTACACAAGATCATTCTGCAAAGTAAAAAAGCATAGGCATTAAATTAAAATGTGCTATCAAGATCGTACATATTAATATTGGAATCTTGATTTCTTATGGTACCAGTTTGTGTTATTTTCAGTTATTATTTTAATTTGCAGATGGTTAGATCCTACATGATGTTTTGACAAAGTATTGTCACAAAAGCAACTTTTTGCAATACAGTTATAATACAAAGACCAGCCAAGTTATTACTTCAATTGCTAGGCTCAAGATGGCAGAAAAAGGTGCTGGATTTAAATACAAGTATGACAAAGCGACTGAAAAACCGCCATTATAATATGAATGGAAAGTTCAGTTATGCTATCACTGATAATTACAACTCTTTGTAAAATAAACTCTTCAAACCCCCAATAAAAGCACTTATGCTACACAGGAGTATTTACACATTCTCAAGCATCTGCTTATAGTTTTAAAAAATGTAATGTTCAACAAGCACTAAAACTTTAGGACAAAACATTTTCTGAACTGTAACATTTGTTAAGATAGGAATGATGTAACAATTCAATCTAGTTGATGCAAACACCTGACACTAATGGAGGCATCCCAGTCAGAGTCAGGTTTTTCAGTAGCTATTATCCCCCACCTCTGGAACTTATCCAAGAGCCATTTCAGAGAAGGAGCCCAGGAAACACAGAAGCTAAGATGATTGTGTGAGCTGGAAGCAGAGTGCTGAACCTCCTTTCCTCCAGTATCCAACCTCAGCAGATCTACAAGCCTAAAGACCAAAAATTAAAAGAACAGCCAAGGTTAACCCACTACAACCTAAGGGCCAAACTCCCACCCAGCTGCTCACTCATCCCCCCGCCCTCAAAGGGACAGGGGGGAAATAGGATGAGAAAGCTCATGGGTCGTGATAAAGGCAGGGAGATTGCTTACCGATTACCACTGCAGGCAAAACAAACTTGACTTGGGGAAAACTAATGTACTGTCAACTAAAACAGACTCAGGTAGTGAGAAACAGAGACAAACATTAAAACGCCTTTCCTCCTCTCTCTCCCAAGCTGAACTTTACTCCTTCGCTCCAGACTCCTCCACCTCTCACCCCAAGCAACGCAGGGAGCGGAGGGCAGGGGCAACTATGGCCAGTGCATAAGAGCTCCTCTCTGCAACTCCTGCCCGCTCACATATTCCCCCTGCCCTGGCATGGGCTCTCTCCCATGGGCTGCAGTCCTTCAGGAAAAAAACCAACCTTGCTTCAGCGTGGGCTCTCCACTGGCTGCGGTTCCTTCACGAACTCTCCACCTGCTCCATCCAGTGTGGGGTCCTCACGGCTGCCATGAAGACATGCTCCTCTCACCTTGGTGTTCCCTCTGCTGCTTCTCACTCCTTTTGGTTCCCTCCTCCTCTCTCTGTCAGCTGTTTTGCCCTTTCTTACACACATTTTCCCCGAGGCACCCCCCCGCTGGCTGCGGGGCTCAGCCGTGCCCGGCGGTGGGTGGGTTGGAGCCGGCTGGAACCAGCTGTGTCCGGCGCGGGGCCACCCCGGACCCTCCTCACAGAGGTCATCTCTGCAGCGCCTCACCGCCAGCGCCTGGGCACCTGCACCTGCCACACAGGTTTAGTCAAGACTACTTGCGTTGTTTTAATAATAAAAAGAGCATTTTATGTGCTCAACCTAAAACCATAATCTCTATATAAAGGATTTTCTGATCAATCACATGGGAAGAGTATTTGTATCGGACACTAATGGTACTTTGAGAAAAGTGCTCCAAAAAACCTAAACACATCTTCAGAAATCACACCATTTCTGGGGATCAGACGTTACAGGGAAGCTCACACGGACCGCTGCAATGCTTACAGCAGGTGGGAGACGTTGTCCACCCCTGCACCCATTGCAGTTAACCACACAGGACGGGAATCGTGGAGGCATACTGCTGTCCACTGCAAACTCCTGTTCAAACAAGTCAGACAACTGCTAACGTAACAGTAAAGTCATTTTCTCAATTATGTGAGGACACTGCTGATAAAGGCAAGTCCTAGCCCATGCTTCTCGGCAGCCTATTCTGTCCTTTCCCCCTTTAGTTCCATTTCAGATTTCTCTGGAGCAATCCTGCTTTGTGCAGTACCGAGTATAACACAGCTCTGATACGGGTCTGCAGGTCTGAACCGCAACACTTAGCCAAATCATCTGATTTCAAGAAATCAAAAATTAAAACAACTACCCTGAAAAAGGAGATTCAGTACCGCCAATAATTTCACAACCTAAGTTCACTACGTGGCTATAACTGAAATTACCAAAATGCAGCATAGCATTACTCAGAAATGTTTGTGTATGAGCGTAAACACAGTGAAACCCTCATAAATAAAACATAATGCCATTTTAATTAATAAAAGTTTGCTTTAAGTTATAAAACAATTGTAGAGCTAACATCACAACTTCCATGAACTACAGAAAATGTTTAGGCTTTCTACAGTTTAATCATCATGAATGGCACAAAGGAAATTATTTGCTATCGAATGGGTCAGAGAATACAGAAAGAAAGTTCTTGCAGTATTCATTTTGCACGTCGAATGAACTTCCTCAGTTGTGTTTGCAATTGTCGAGAAGGCTTGAATAGTATTAACTCCCCCTATTAATAGAGCCTCAAGGAATAGCCACATAGTCGAGATGTCAAACTCATTTTTAAAGGATGAAACAAAACATACGACTGCTTCGTGTGTTTGATTAGTAAGTGATTAAAGCATAACTCTGACTAAACTGAATTTGTGCCAGTGTCAACATAAAACTTTTTTTAAAAGTCAGTGCTATGAATTATTTACTGTTCTCTCAAAGCTCGGTATCAACACATGAATTCACTCTCATGATATTCCTCCTTTATAACCCCAGCTAGAATCACCCTGTAACATGCAGGACAGAGTCAACACGAGACTGCAATGTAGTGAGCAAAGTAACAAGGCTAGGCAATCACCCAAATTATTCAATGCTTTGGAGACCTAGGAAGAGTAGCTCTAGCACAAACACACTCTTACCATAAAGTGTAACAGCTTCAGAGCACCTTGGAAAAGACAGGGCAGGCCTTCATCATTAAATCATTCCTGTGTAGGGACAACTCCTTCCAAAAACCTGTGCATGCGACTGCTTGAAGTAGCACCAAACAACCTCAGAGAGGCAAAACATGCATCACAGTACGCATAATCAGTAACAGCACACAAACAAACCACAACAGAAAACTATGCTGCTTTAACGTTGAAGAATTGAGCCACTAATGAGAGCCATAAGAAAGATTCCTCAAAACTACGTGCCTGAAAGACCATCTTTCCATTATCTATATTCAGGGTATTTTGTCCCTTAGAAGCTTGTAACAGACTGTCAAAGCCAGAAGTATTGGCCAAAGTCAAATTACCACATAGAAGATACAAGTATTTAGCCTAATTTTATGAATCTGTGAAGATACAACCCCCTTCTTTAGAAATAGCATTCAAGCCTATTTGGATTATCACACACATTAAGATCTTTAATTCCCAAATTCTAATAAAACAAGGATTGCCCATTAGAAAGTGCTGAGAACAAAGCATAGCCAGATGCTGCAAAAACACTATAACACATTCCCAAAAGCACACATAAATAATGCTTACAAAAGTGGCAACATTATCAAATACATTCATTAAGAGACAACGTAAATAACAAATCAGTGATGCTGTTTAAGGCTCTACTGCTTCTTAATTAATTCTGGCCATGATGCACAACTTCTGCGCAAAGTCATGAAGACCTCTATACTATCATATAGCGCCTGAAATTCAGCACTTTTCTCTTGATTTCTCCTTTGCAGCAGACACATACGAACATGCATGTGCTACAAAAGCATTACCAAGCACTACTAAACCAGCTGTACTTGCAGAACTTTCATAATATTTCAACATAATATTTCATAATATTTCAACAACTACTTTTCACAAACAATACTGGAAGTGTGCTACTGTGTCACAACTTCTATTGAAATGTGCCTCTTCACTCTAGATAAGTCTGAGGAAAATCATTAAAGGTTATCCTCCTAATTTGTGTGTTGTGGAACAGCTACCATTACCATCTTTAGATTTTAAAAAGTTTCCTTATGTACAATCCTTTCTTTAAAAGTGTATTCTTATAGTTTCACTGAAATGTAATTGATGATTATAGATTTGTTCCAGTGAAAACTATACTAATTATCCAGCTACCGAGTGTCATACTCCAGTTATGCCTCTGGTATAACAGAATAACGTTAGATTGACCTCTGTGAAACATGCTGGATTTTTGGCCTTCATTTCCAAAAGACTCAATTTAATAATATTCCTAACACCTCTCAGCAGTGCACTATGCTGGCTAAAATTAGCTGAAACAGCTTATTATATGTGGTTTCTCAAACTAAATTAGTAATCAAAACCCCACAACTTCAATCAGGAGCTTTGGAACAGGACAGAAATCACTAATCTTCTTTTATTCCTTACTCTGAAAATATGATGAACTTTAATAAAAAAACAGTATGTATTAAAACTAAAAACTAATGCAAACCTGAAATACTGCAATAAGTTAAAACATAGCAGTTCTACAGAAGATAGTTGTCCAAGCTCATGAGAGTGTTAAAATTTCTAAACCGTGATTACAGAGGATAACATCAAGAAGTACTTCTTTACTATAAAGCAGCTATTGGCTTGAACAAAGTAATCTGGGTTAAATGAATTATACATAAAGATAGTGTGTGTGTTCATAAGAAATAATTGCAGATTTTCCTCGAACTAAAAAGTCAGGTAGCCTACTCACTCATTACAGTTCCTGCTCTTTTTCAGACTTCTCAGCTACTCACACAACAGGCAAATTCCAGAAGTCCATGAAGCTTCTCAAAGGTGTTTTAAATAGATGCAGATAACCCACATACTTAGCCACATTTCTATAGAATACACTCATTGTTTTTAAATCCCACACAAGTGTTATCAGCTTTCAGCAAGAACATTATGCATCGACTGAAATAAGGATGTCTCTAGTTGCAGTTGTATTAAAGAGTTCTAATGGAAATGTTCACATTAGAGTATCATGATTTTCACCGCACATTAAATAATTCCACAGACTCCAGTTATAGACAAAATTAACAAATTGGAAAATTGCATACTGGCAGCTTCTTAAAGGAATGCATTTTTACTTCACACTGTTTGTTTACTAAACACTCATGGTCAACCTTGATATTAATGTGACATAGCAATATAAGGCTTTGAAAACATTTTTAAAAAGAAATCCAAATTGCCTTCATGTTATTCAATGCCATATTTTCTAGGGCTAAAATTCTGTGCATGATACAGGAGCACCAACTTTTAAATCCTGTGAAGAGTCTAATATTGTAAAACTAGCAACTGACCACTGAATTACTAAAAGAAGAACATTCATATACAGCATTTATCATATGTGTCCTGACTAGATTTGATACCTCAAACATTCATACAATGAAGACTTTATTTTTGCCTGACACATTCTGACTTACCCTCATTTCAGTTCTCACTAACAAAAGAAAAATGAAAAAAAAAAAACACAAATCACTATTTTACTTGTTTCAACAAAAAAAGGTTCCGAAATGTGGGAGATAAGATTGATACAAAGACAAAAAACAGTTCTGTGTATGGGGCTAACACTTTGAATGAAAAGTCATGCTACTCTTTATGTGAGAAACAATTTTAAAATTCTCTAGCAGAAATTTCTTTAAATGCACATCACATGCTAAATTCCATTTAAAATTAATGAACTCTCAGCCCATAATGAACTTTTTTTTTAGTGCTGCCAGCACTTTTGATAGGGTTTCTGGTATTCTCCAGACGGAAGCAGATAAATTTAAAAATCCAAAAGGCTACTGTCCAAGCGTGCCACTAAACAATGCAAGAAAAGTTGTAAAAATCAGACTTTATCAGACTTACCGCCAGTGCTTTGGATAACTTTGTTCTATAGTTATTCAAAACAATTGCATCAATCTCCTTATGTGGCACATATGCAAAACCGTCTTTAATAAACACTCTTCTGGCTCTAAACAGATCCACAGCATCTGCAAGTCCAACCTGAGAAAGAAGAAAAACCCACATTGCAGAATAGCAAAATAATGCAATAATAATGTTTACAACCCTAAGACTCAAGATGGACCAGTAAAGCATTAAGTCATTCTCTCAAAGATTTTGAAATTAAATGTTGGCATTGGAATAGCTGATCATTATTTTGGTGGGAAAATATTGTTTACTTACAGAAAGTCATGCAACTAGGCAAAACAAGCTACTTTAAAGTTTGTATCTATGATTATTAGCCCAATTATGTAGCTTTGCATCACTTACTGATTTGTTATTTGACAATGGACTTCTGTTGCCTTTCTGTTTCAGACATCTTGAAATACTTGATTCATGTAAGCTATTTATAAAGGATCTTGAAACCCAACCAACTTCACTCCAAAGAAGAATCAGTGAGCTACATTAGATACTTCTTTCCTCTCCCCGCGCTCTCTTGCAAAAAGAATTTCAGACTAATACAATCAGACCAAACCTAGTTTCAGCAAAAGATGTTCGAGAGTGTCTCCACCCTGAATGGTCTGTCAGCCAGGCAAGTTAAGCTATTTGTCTGGTAAACATTAAAACTTAAGACCGTTTTTGTGGCAAAAAACAATGGATGACAGAAGAGGACAGAAGACATTAATAGCCGTTTAAAGCTTCCTTCATTCTCCCAACCCCTCCCTCTACCCTTATACGGACATGAAGAACTCTCACTAGTCTCAGTTAATGTAGATACTTTGATTAGCAGTTAGCAATAGTATTACGCAAACTTAAAATCAGTAACTCCAAGTTTAACTGAGAGAGAATGAATGCAAATCTGTGGAATTTAGCAATTTCTACTTACCTTATAGAACATTTGTTCTTTTACTTTAGTCATTCCAGGGGTTGATGTACACAGCTCATTTGCCAATTCATTTTTCAGGTCTTCGCTAATCTAAAATTGAGAGCTTATTTTAAAACTGCTAACATACTTGAGAATAAGGCTTTTTTTTCATTAACATAAGCTAAAAGATTACTTAATCTGTAAATATATCATCACTTTAGTTGACAAGGGAGAAAGAATTACATACTCAGCAAGTGATCACTAATAATTAATTAAGCAGAAACCAGCAAAACACTAGTGGCCAATAGTATTAAATAACCTTTCTTCTGAAGCAGTAATGCATATTTTAGAATATAGTAATTTTAAACATTAACACAAGAACAATAAAACACAATTTTTAAAAGTCAACCTCTTCAAAATGAAACTTGGGACAATCCCTGCTCATATCTAGATTTACTGTATGCATTAAAACAAAGCATGATGACTTAATGCCAATTACTAAGGACTTAAACAACTTTGTCAGATGTTTAACAAGAACATCAGTCGCAGCTGATTTTTAAATCCAAACTTCCAAAAAAATGACATATCATCTTACATACATGGATTTATCTCTCTTTTCCTTTTTTTTTGAGGAGCAAGAACAATGGTATACTTATTGGTCTCTAAATGTTAGTGCTTTTCCAGTTCTTGGAGCAGGTAAGTTAAGCAGTAGTGCTCAAATTTAACAACTTGAAGTATTTAAGCCAAAATTTCTAGCTTGAAAAATCATGGACAATGTTACATTTCCTAATGTAAAAACTTAAATACTGCATATACACAAATACATATATTATACTTTTTGACTATTTAATAACACACCAAATGCAGCAGAAAGCCAAACTTAAAAGTAGTGTATTGTAATGATTTTACTAGTCAATAAATCATTTGGGGTTTTTATTCAACAGAAAACAATTAACAACAGAACTTGAAATCAAATTGTTCTGGTTCAAATCATGATTAAGCTCAGGCTTTAAAACCTGAAAAAAAGTAATAAATAAATAAAAAATTAAATCATAAATAATCCACTCTGATAAAACAGATCATACATGCTGGTAATCCAGCAATGATACCTAGTAACTTAAATACATGCAACAACAGTCTTAAATATTTGCACAGTATGTTCTTGATAAAGTATAACGGAAGTAGTCCCTTACTGAAAGGGATTAAATGTTAAGGAACTCAGAATACCCTCCCAAAACATAGATGGACACCGATGTCACTACAGTATAACACATTGTGTGACACTGCTCTACATAACTTGGATGCGTGCTCCAATGCCCACAGAGAGGTGATATAGGGCTGCAGTCAAGATAGCTTTTAGAGACCAGTCAGGAACAAAGCCAAGGCTATCCCATGCAGTAGATACCCAGATTCCAAATGCAAGACATAAAAGACTTCCTTCCTCTCCATGGAAAGGCACATATGTGCACAAGCAGTTCAGTTTCTTCTCCGAATGAGGCAGAATATCTAATTTGCTGACTAACACTTCTATGCAGTTAAATGGGCATTTAAACAAAACTTTTTTCCTTCCTCTCAGTTGAAAAACTGAGAAAATGAACCAAAACAAACACTTTTATTGGAAGTCATAGGAAGGACCCTTTAATTTCAAACTTGGAGGAATAGCTCAGCAAATCCCCTCTATGAAAGTGATTTGATAGATGCATATGAAATGGCCAAGGCAGTGATGTCTAGAAGGTTTAAGGTTACCCTGTCCGCATCTTGACGTAACCTGTGGTACTCTCTCAGGAAAATCAGCTTTAAAAACTAATAATAAAGCTGCCAGCAAGGCAAAAGAATGTAACTTTGAAGACAGAGGAAATACACAGTAGCATTATATTTCTGCATATGAAAATCTAATGCTCAGGGAAAAACAGCCTGTAAGGAAACCATTTTTTCTTTAACAAAGTAGCTGTATCAAAACAATTAAATGTGTTTGTACAAATGATAGGAGAAACCACTTTCTATAAAGTACTCTCACTAACAATCTTGTTCTTGTTAGTCTTTGAAAGATTCCTGCTTTCCAAACGTGACACCCTGGAACTATATACAAATTTCACAGTGCTACCAAAACCCTAGTACTCCTTCCAGATGATACACTTCTAGTTTAAGTAAGTATAAATCTAAGTCACCACATCAGCCTGCAAGCTTGCCTTTCACCTAGTGTAGGCCAAAGTTCTAATTTTAACTCCAAAATAGTGACTTCCATTTTTCAAATTTAACAGTTTTACGCGTTCTCAGTTGAAATTGCTTAAGAGACCCCAGTCTACCATGTCATTCCAAACCCTCGGTGAAACTGTCTTCAAATAAAAACAGTACAACATATTGTACAGCTATTGTGGTTACAATTGCATTATTTGTTTTAGGATATCTCCCTAAAAAAAACACCAAACCAAGCCAAAGATAGGGGTTTTTTACAGAAAGCTATTAAAGCAGTCCAGTGACTGTTTTACAGACAGGCTTGCAATATTGGGGGGAGAATGAGAATAGGGAAAGGCAAGGATTCCTTGCTTATTTGTTTTTCAAAAAACAATTAGCTCATTTTCATTAGCAAAACCATTTTATTCAGTATTACATTTAATTTCAAGGAGATTTTATCTTTTAATATACACATAAAATAATTATACTGACTCCAAACTTCACAAGCTGTCTAGATCCTTCTGTATTAATAATTTGACCATATCAAGCTTGTACAAGTATAAACTCACAGTGATTTTAGATTTTCTTGCATCTCACTAGCAAAAAATTTAACGCTGTTGGGGTAAAAGTGATCCTGGTGAAACCTCCAGAAAAATAGGTTAATGGTCCATGACTAAAGATTTGGATAAGACTGTGGACAGTATTACTGAAAATACAGTTTCATCAGAAATTGTACTTTTTTAAACAATATTCATCATATAAATAAGTAATACTTATAAAGCTGTTAAATAATTTACTTCTTACAACCTCAAGTATCTTATAGGTTAGGCAAACCTTCAGCAGCCCTATAAACACTTTGCTCCTTGCCTTTTCACCAAATTCGCATTGTCTTCATGTTTTCAGCTAATAGAGAGGAAGAGGAAACAAGGATAACCCTAGCCCCTAACTAAAGCTGGGAGATGACTCCAGAATGCATTTAAAAATAAAATTTGCTTCCCTAAAGACTGGAACATTAACAATAATCTTGCATTGACATTAAGGATTTCACCACTTTCACGTAAAATTGACAGAAGATGCAATGCAATGAAAATAAGCTCCTTAAAGTCTAAACTCAGTCTCAAGCTTTCAGTTAGGTCATGCATGTACCTCTGTATACAGAACATGATGAAACATGTATCCCAAGTTTTCTTGGTTCATGGAAGCTGGAAAAGCTTTTTTTTTTTTTTACTTTTTTTTCTTTTCTTTTTTTTGCCTCTTTTTTTTTTTAATTTTAATAAGAACACTGCAGTTTGTACATTTAATAATTTCATCTCTAAAATGGCACCCGCAAGAACACATTCCGGTAATCATTAAAAAATTAGACACAATTAAATACAGCTTTTAGGATTCTAATCAAGATTGGAAAGGTAAACAGACTGCTTAACTTTTGACAGCGCTCTATGATGTTCACCAGATAAAATACTGTGATGTTCAAAGTATTAAAAAAAAAAAACCAAAACAAAAAAAAAACCCAACAGAATTCTTCTGAGGGTGCCATCTGGTCCTCATCTGACCCTCCACACTGAACTGATTCAACTCACTCCACAGAATACAATTCACTAGTTTTGCCTCTTTAGTTTGTTGCCAGTTTAGTAAACTGAAACTACTTATCACCAAGTTAGTCTTTGCTTTGCACAAGCAAAGAACAATAACATCAAGAGCAGGATCTTCCCTTTTCAGTGACAGTGGGTCACATATCGCATCTTGAAACAACTCAACACTTCATCATAAGTTTCTGAGACTTAGAAAAATTAGAAAAATCAAGACATAAAAAGGGAAGCCTTGAGAGAAAAGGAAGGAATCAAAGATTTGGGAGAAGTTGCATTATTTCTAGTTTTCTTGCTTTCTACATGCAGTTTATTCATTGATTTTTAATCACAGAATTGCCCTGGAAACACAAAGACACATAAATTTAGATTAAAATATTAATAATTCAATATGTAAGGCTTGGTTAAACAAACACTGGTAGTGAGGCAGTCAAAAAACTTCAAAATAAATCTGATATCCCTACTCTGTTTTAATGAAGAGTTGAAGATGCATGCACACATTATACTACTATACATGCACAAATACTTAATTTTGCCATTTATAAATCTCCCAGTAAGGAACAACTCAGTGCACAAGTCCTTTCCTTTTCCAAGACTCCGCTTCAGTTAATTCACATGCACACATCACTGCTGTCCTTAGAAAGTGAACTTTTTAAAACTTGCTTTTAGTCACTGAGCAGCTCGTACTCAAATGGCACAACACCCTTCTCAAAAAGAAATGGTGTCAGTCTCAATACAGCGCTGCATTACAATTTTAAGTATGAAGCAGACAAAACAATAATTGCCTAGTCAATCTTCTCCATTGCCACACATCACAGTACAAAGTTAGAACTAGAATACAAAAATATTAACCTAGAAACCATTAAATTTAAGAATATAAAGTGTATTCAGCCAGTTGATGAAGGGAAGGACATCATTCCGAGCGGTCCTACCAATTTAAAGCATGAAGAGCCTTAAATAAAACATTCCAGAGGCTCACAAATCTGTTTGTCACAAATCTGATGATGTTTCTTAAAAATGTATCAATTCCATTTTGGCAAGGCAAAAAAGAATTAAGAAGAAAATTGTATTTTCCATAGTACTACAAGTTACTATTTTAGCTCAAGTTCAGGTTGCTGGCATCCCTAAAAATATAAAGGGCTGCACTTGGAATTATTATGTATTCTTATCCATCCACTGAAATGTTGTTTGGGCTTTTTTTAAAGTCACGAGTGGGCACAGAAAGGACATTTCATGGATCTTCCTCAACCATGCAGCTAATTCATGGTTACCATAATCACAGAGAAACTCGGTGACACAGGTCCAGTTGGCTACGTTCCTGACAAACATTTCCCTACATCCATGAAAAGGAAAGCTGAACAAAACAATTACTACAGATTACTCTCAGATCATCACACATACATATTAGAGTTGCACATGACTGAATAGCTAATGGAAGGTCGTCGTGAGAAATACAGCAACATGATTCCTTCCATTTACAAATCAGGACGCTAACACCAGACTCAATTTTACAGAAACTTGTTCACAAATGTTTCTCTAGATTCAATCACACAATTAGCAGGGAAGAGTATTTCAATGTTTGCAGACCATTTTATGAAACTTACGTCCAAAGCAGCAGCTAGTAAATTCTAGTTGCAGTGTAATTACATCCTGCACAAACTATCCCATCAGCTTTTACGCTGCTGTACTAAGGAACAATATAAATATTTCCAAACTTACTGCATTCGCTGCCATGTGAAGAATAAATTCATTTTGGAAACATTCTTAACCTCAACTACTACAAAATAATTTAACACCTTGATTATCCAAAGAATTAATTTTCTTCTTGAATAACATATGGATATAATTTTTAAAAATACACCATTATTTCCCAATTTTCTCTTCCCTTATGCCCCAAAAGAATATCTAAAATATTTATAGAAAAAGAGAGGACACTTGATAACACCATTATCCTTGTCTACACTAAGTTTCGCCCAGGAATCCAAAATTACTGATTGCCAAGAACTGAAGATCTACAAGGATCAGGTCAGGACTTACTTGCTATTCTTTCATCATTTCCAAACCATTAGATAAATGGCAGTCAAGTGTGACCTCGTCAACTACTGAGTACTAGAGCACATTATCACAGGAGGAGTGTGGCTACCCTTCCCACCTCTATCATAAGCTGAAGAACCCAGTGTAGAAGATACCTATTCTCCACCGCGTTTCTGGTATAGCTGCCATTTCATATTACTTTAGAAATCCAGGGTTGCAGCAGAACATCTACCTCAGGATTCAGACTGTATTCCAAATGTTATCTGGATGCTTTCAGCTAGATTAGGAGGAAGAAAATTCTCATTCATCATCTCATTTTTATTACAGCCTTTTTTGCAATTTTTATTTCAAAGCACGTAACTTTTTCAAAGTAGGAACAGAATGTACTTCAAACCAGAAACAGCATGTACAGTACCCAGCACAGAAGGATTCAACCTTACAGTGGACTCTAAAGGTCCTGTTTAACTCAAATGATGAACCACACAAAGCTATTTAGTAAGAATCGTAGTGCTCTAGTGCACTAAAGGAGGCATAAGTAACTGTACAGTTTAAGTTTGACTTTAGTTTCACAAGTAAATTTTAAGCAATAAAAGCTATCTTCTAAGGGTCCATTTAGATGTCTGCAGATGATCAGCATCTGTTTCTAATCAAAGCGAGATGATTACCAAATTAAAACTTTTAATTAGCATTTTGCATCATTTACAAACTGTTGTTCATTATGTTTATGAAGGTGAAAAGGGTCATACCAAGTAGCTATATGTTCTTCAAGCACATTTATTACTTCATTCCACCGTTTTATAGAACATCATCAACACCATATGTGCAAATCATAGAATCATAAAATGGTCTTGCTTGGAAGGGACCTTAAAGATCATCTAGTTCCAAGCCCCCTGCCATGGACAGGGACACCTTCCAATAGACCAGGTTGCTCAAAGCCCCCTCCAACCTGGCCTTGGAACACTGCCAGGGAGGGAGCAGCCACAACCTCTCTGGGCAACCTGTTCCACTGCCTCACCACCCTCACAGTGAAGAACTTCTGCCTTACATCTCATCTAAATCTACCCTCTTGCAGTTTAAAGCCATTACCCCTGGTCCTATCACTACATGCCCTTGTAAGAAGTCCCTCTCCAGCTTTCTTGTAGGCCCCCTTTAGGTACTGGCAGGCTGCTATAAGGTCTCCTCCGGAGCCTTGTCTTCTCCAAGCTGAACAACCCCAACTCTCTCAGCCTGTCTTCACAGGAGAGGTGCTCCAGCCCTCTGATCATCTTCATGGCCCTCCTCTGGACTCACTCCAACAGGTCCACGTCCTTCTTATGTTGGGGGCCCCAGAGCTGAATGCAGTACTGCAGGTGGGGTCTCACCAGAGGGGAGTAGAAGGGGAGAATCACCTCCCTCGACCTGCTGGTCACGCTTCCTTTAATGCAGCCCAGGATACGGTTGGCTTTCTGGACTGCAATGCAAACACACATCGCTGGGTCCTGTTGAGCTTCTTGTCAACCAGCGCCCCCAAGTCTTTCTCCGCAGGGCTACCCTCAATCCATTCTCTGCCCAGCCTGTAGTTGTGCTTGGGATTGCCCCAATCCATGTGCAGGACCTTGCACTTGGCCTTGTTAAACTTCATGAGGTTCGCACGGGCCCACCTTTCAAAGTCTATCAAGGGCCCTCTGGATGGCATCCCTTCCCTCCAGCGTGTCGACCACACCACACAGCTTGGTGTCATCGGCAAACTTGCTGAGGGTGCACTCGATTCCACCGTTCATGTCACTGACATGATGTTAAACAGCACTGGTCCCAATACCGACCCCTGACAAACGCCACTTGTCACTGCTCTCCACTTGGACATGGAGCCATTGACCGCAACCCTTTGAGTGTGACCATCCAGCCAATTTCTTATCCGCTGAGTGGTCCATCTGTCAAATCCATGTCTCTCCAATTTAGAGAGAAGGATGTTGTGCGGGACAGTGCCAAATGCTTTGCACAAGCCCAGGTAGATGACGTCTGTGGCTCTTCCCTTATCCACCAATGCTGTAACCCCATCGTAGAAGGCCACCAAATTTGTCAGGCACAATTTGCCCCTTAGTGAAGCCATGTTGGCTGTCACCAATCACCTCCTTATCTTCCATGTGCCTTGGCATAGCTTCCAGAACGATACGCTCCATGATCTTGCTGGGCACAGAGGTGACACTAACTGTCCTATAGTTCCCTGGGTCTTCCTATTTTCCCTTTTTAAAAGTGGCAGTTATGTTTTCCCTTTTCCAATCAGTGGGAACTTCCCTGGACTGCCACGATTTCTCAAATATGATGGATAGTGGCTTAGCCACTTCATCTGCCAGTTCCCTCAGGACCTGTGGGTGCACCTCATCAGGTCCCATGGACTTGTGCACCTTCAGGTTGCTTAGGTGGTCTCGAACCTGATCCTCTCCTATGGTGGGCAGTTCTTCATTCTCCCAGTCCCTGCCTTTGCCTTCTGTGACTTGGGCGGTGTGACTGGAGCACTGGCCGGTGAAGACTGAAGCAAAAAAGTCATTGAGTACCTCTGTCTTCTCCATATCCCAGGTAACCAGGTCTCCCATTTCCTTCTGGAGAGGATACACATTTTCCCTAGTCTTCCTTTTATCACCAATGTATCTATAGAAGCTTTTCTGGTTGCCCTTGATGTCCCTGACCAGATTTAATTCTGTCAGGGCTTTAGCTTTCCTAATCTGTTCCCTGGCTTCTCGGACAATTTCTCTGTATTTGTCCCAGGCTACCTGTCCTTGCTTCCACCCTCTGCAGGCTTCCTTTTTGTGTTTGAGTTTGTCCAGGAGCTCCTTGTTCATCCATGCAGGCCTCCTGCAACTAATAAACACATGCAACTAGAATTACTGCAGCAAAATGCTAGTTTTCTCCATGACTAATAAAAAGTCATGCTTATAGTTCAAGGATCCATTAGAGAAGGGTAAATAAAGAACAACCCTCATCCATCCTGCCAGTGCACAAAAAAATGGCAAGTGCCTGTTCTCCCCTCCTTACAGGCAACGCTTCTCCCTCTTAGATTTATGAAATGTGTTTATATTCTCCTGCGAATCAAGCTTTATTAAAGAAGTCTGTAAGAGAATACTACAATTCATTTTAAGCCTAAATGTTTTAATTAAACCTCACCCCATCTACCCATCCCTCACAATGTTAGCTCACTAGAATGCTCAGGTTGCTTTGCAATCAACCCAATTATTTTGGGTTGCAGCCAGTTAGTAAGACTGCTTTGCAAAAGACATTACTTTATAAACAGACCTGCCAGCCGGCCTACCAAATCCTCGGACTGCAGTACATTGGCCTAAAGAGTACTACCAGATTCCTACACTACTAATACTTTTGAGGAAAGAGGTCTCCCTAGGATTTCATTCCCCTAATACATAACTACAGTCAACTACAAGAGGTAGCTATAAACCTAGATACTAATGGAGGGGTTTTTTTTACCTGGCACAAATAACAATTTTAACAAAGGAACAGCCAACTCCCTGACAAAGCCGCCACTTCGTTTCACTTAAATCTGTCTTCTGAAACTTGAATCATTAAACTGAGAAATGTATTACTTCCTTTGAAATTAAGCACTTTAGGATGAGAGTAACCTGTTACATTTTTATAGCGCTAATGGTATACATATTTCGCTGAATTACTTAAACTCTAGCATTTAAAAAAACCCAACTACTCCTAAGCCTTTCCACATACAATTTTGTTTTCTATTATGACTTTAAGCATGGAGTTAAGTAACAGAATACATATTTTTAGCTTACTTTGGCAATAAGGCACTATTCCCCAATTAGACATGCATCACTTCTGACATTTGCTGTCACCTCTAAGACAAGCATCATTGGTTTTCAATCAAAGGGACAAATACAAGATTCAAGTAGCAGGAAATTACGATGAAATTCAGAACCATTTCCTTCACAAATGCAAACTGCAGCCTACTTCGATATAGCTACTACTTTAGCTTGTGTCTTGGTTTCAGCTGGGATGGAGTTAATTTTCTTCCTAGTAGCTGGTACAGTGCTATGTTTTGGATTCTGTATGAGAAGAATGTGGATAACACTCTGATGTTTTCATTTGTTGCTAAGTAATGTTTAGACTAAGTCAAGGATTTTTCAGCTTCTCATGCCCAGCCAGCAAGAAGGCTGGAGGGGCACAAGAAGTTGGCACAGGACAGAGCCAGGGCAGCTGACCCAAACTGGCCAACGGGGTATTCCATACCATGTGATGTCACGCCCAGTATACAAACTGGGGGGAGTTGGCCTGCGGGGATCACTGCTTGGGAACTAACTGAGCATCGGTCAGCAAGTGGTGAGCAATTGCATTGTGCATCACTGCTTTTGTATATTCCAATTCTTTTATTATTGTTGTTGTTATTTTATTATTGTTATTATTACCATTATTATTTTCTTCCCTTCTGTTTTGTTAAACTGTTCCTATCTCAACCCATGAGTTTTACTTGTTTTTTCCCCCCCGATTCTCTCCCCCATCCCACTGGGTGGGGGGAAAGTGAGCGAGCAGCTGCGTGGTGCTTAGTTGCTGGCTGGGGTTAAACCATGACAGTGTGGTGTAAGTTTCCACACAGTAAAATTAGGCTCTAGACAGTTTCCACTTGTAAGCATTTTTCCCCATCCTGTTTGGGAAAGGAAGAAATATTATTTGATACCTCTGAAACGCAAAGCCATAAACCCAATCAGAAGAACATTTTGGTTTATACACCAAAATGGATAATTATAGTCACAGCCTTTTAGTGGCTAGACATGATATTGAGTATTTTTTTTTGCCTGTATCTGTCCTTACTAAGGAAACAAACCAGTCCCATTCTCATTAATCCAAAACTGACTTTAGGATCTTCCGTACCCAATAAAGGCAGTCATAAAACATTTTTTTAAGAAGCTAAACTACAAATATTTATACAACTGCCCCACTACTGAGATACATGCTTTTGAAGAAAGCATAATAGTGATATCAGTAAGTCTCTCATAGGAGTGCTCTGATCATAAAAATGGAAATTAAAGAATTTTAATTTCTACTGCTTAAAGCCGCTAAAAAAGCACTTCAATAGCAACATCAAAGAGCTACTTTGGAAAAAAAAAAATTAACTCTAACACTAATGCATTTTGCTCTTTCCTTTTATTTTGCAGTGCTTTCCTCTCAAATGCTGGCAGATGCACTACAGAGCATTAGCTCCCCCAACTGACTATTCCCATCTGCTGTTCCTTCCCCATTACTATGATCCAAAGCATTTTATTAAAACAATGTGCTTTATAACAGCATTAAAAAAATTAAGATGGCTAATTTTGCAACAACTGGCAGTTACCCAAAAATAAGGCATCCAACCTAGAAGTTATAAAAAAAGTCGTAATTTTTTTTTAAATTTCAAGAGGCTTTTCAGAGGTGAAGAAGTTCTAAGATAATTTAAACAGGATTTTTTATGCTCTGTGGAGAAGAAACAACAACACAGAAAGATGTATTCAAGAAGAAATATACTACACTTTGAAGTTTACTTCTTCTGCACACTGCAGAAAGATAACACAGAACAGAAGCATTGCAGGGAATCTAAATTCAATTATACATCATCCTTATACCACTGATAAAGACACGATAATAACTATTAATTTTCATTTCTTGTGGAAGCAACAAAGAGGAAATATGTCTGTTTCAAGGAACAAACAGTCTGAAGATAAGATGAAGGAACGGTCACAGGAAATCAGAACAGTCAAGATGCTGACTGATCATCACTGGAAAATAAATTTAAGATAAAACTTTACATTCTATTCCACTCCACATTCCAGTATATCAAGTTAAATTCCTGGAAAGGTACAGCAACAAATCAAAGTATCTGATAGCACTTAGGAAAAAACACAGGAGACACGTAACAGCCCACGTGGATCTGTCAAAAAACAAATTGTGTTAAGCCAGTCTCACTGCCTTTATGACTGTGCAACAGACCTCAAGGATGAGGTAATGAATACAGAGGTGCTGGGGTCTTTGCAAGCAAAGCTGTGGAGTTTTTATGCACAAGGCAAATGAAACAACTGTCATCTTCAAAGTGCTACTGAAAGAGTCAAAGGCAAAAAGAGAAGAAATATATAGCATTTTGAAAGCAACCACCGAACTTTTTGGTCCACATGAACAGAAGACAGACCCTTCAACAACCCCCAGAGAGAGACGAAGTCTGACTGGTTAAGATGAACAAGTTTCATGGCAAGTTTGCGCAAAAACCAAGTGGAAAGTAACCAGAAGTTCCCTGGATCTTCCAAATCAATACAAGATGTATCACCAACCTACAGAGAACTTCAGGTGCAGATGCTGAAAGGATAGGTATTTCATTTGATGTCTAAGAACAAGTGGTAGGTCTTGGACAGCTACAATCATGCAAGGCAAAGCAGAAAATTGGTGAAATTCAGAATGAGGGCTTCAAAGGAGACACTTCTGACAGTGCCAAGAACTAAATGGTGTTCTAAGGAAAAGTACAGCTTTGCTAAACTAAACATTAGCTAGGAGAACATCCACCAAAGAGTAAGTGGGAAAGATAAGACTAATTGAAAATAAAGAGCTAATAGCAAAAAAGTATTTTTAACTATCAGGTAAGGGTTGAGACCACAGTAACAGTGATACCACACATCCATGAAAAAGAAGAAAATTTGAAGAACTGAATCCTATTGTCCTCACCACAGAAATAGAACACAGAAAGGGTAAGTTAAACGAAAGTAACCAAAATATCCACAGCCATACACAGTGAGAGAAGCATGACTGAGTAGACTAGAAAGTAGTTTCAGTAGAGGAAGAAAAAGCCGTATCTGAGAAACACCAGAAGGACCTGAAGTTGAAGTTAGGACAAAGAAAAAGCAAGCATTAAAAATGCTACAGGCAGTTAATTTAGTGATGAAGTATTGAATACAATATTGGCAGGAGAGCTCATTACTTGCAGACAGATAGCGAATTGTTAAATTTAAATCCTGTGAAAAGAAAGATTATGAACAGCTCAAGTACATTATCAGTTTCACTGAAGCAGACTATGGCATGGAAGAATCTCCCAGAATTTAAGAGCAAAATTAGGCATTGCTTCTGCTGAGATTTGTACACAGGAAGTAGGAATGCAAGATGCTGAGATGGATAAGTTACAGAGGGTTACTTTCTGACAGGAGGACTAGACTGATTTGAGAAACAGGAGAGAATAGTGAAATGAGTATGGCAGGCCTATTCCAGGAATTAAAAGTTAAAGGTCCCAGAATATGTGGCAGTTGTCTAAAAATGAATTAGATAACTGATAGCTCCAATATGAAAAGTTCTATGAAAAGGCAATGAAGAGGAAAGTTCTGTTCATTGTCACTTTAGGGAGCATAAGCATTGAGCAACAGCTGAGGAAAAAGTCAAATTCATGGAAAGAAGGAAGTGTTAATAATTACAGAAATTAACATGTAAGTTAAATTCACAAGGAATGAAAAGAAAGATAATTTAGACTTCTGCTAGTAGAGTTTCCTTTTAAGGAAACTTTACTCCAAATACTAATTTACAGTAACTGGCATGTTAGTTGCCAATCCAGGGGACTCCACTTCTAACTATTGAGCAAAGCTAAGATAGCAGTATGACTAGGTAACTTTTGACCCAATTTCTCCTTTGAATGCTATAAAGCACCAGTTGGCATGTATTAGAATGAAAAAAAAAAAAGTGTAAATAAAAATCTAAAGAGAATACCCTCGTCTCACTTTCCCAAAATATCTTACAACAACTGCTGAAAGAAGCAGAATATATTAGAGGTGCCTATTTATATTTCAAAAACATACAGAAATCCGGCCTAAGATCTAGGAGTTACTGTGCAGTATGATATACATAGACACAGCCCTGAAAGGCAAGAAAAAGATAAACAGTATACATAGTGAAGGAAAGAATAAATTTACTCAATTTTTATGGTTTCAGGTTGTTATCATCATCATTACGATTAATTACTTCCCCAGTGTTAGGTCCTGTAAGACCAAATATGTGAACAATAGGAAGCTCAACACCTTAATTCAGGAATCTCTAGGAACACCAATAACCCAGATATCTTGCAGTTTTCCTCAAACTTACAGACGCCTTGAAAGCTTTTCAATAACAACTTCTGACAGTTGCCATAAACATTCTGATTATCTCAAAAAGGCTATCAGAACATCAAATCAATAAACTAGGATTTATCTCACACTATGAAGGTCTAAAAGCATTATTATAACAAAAAAGTGTCAGTATGGTCATTTCTCAAGGACTTCTGATATGGGCACGCATAACCAGCTACAAGAAAAACGGGAAAAGGACAAGTGAAAAGGTTGGGGCAGGAACAGGGGGACAAACGGGGAGGTGCATACATAGCAGGGCATGTGGAAAACCACACAGATAACCAATCTCACTGATAAAGTTACATGACAAAATGGGGCTCGAGCATAATGTCAACTGACCCCAAACAGGTCTTGTATCACAATCTGACAGAAATAAAATCAGGCACTCCTAACACAAACAAAGCAAAACATCAGATGCCCACAGCTTGTGGCAAGAAAGAAAAATTACTTTCTAGTTAAAGCGCAAGTGTCACTTACCTGTAAAACCATTTACTTTATATAATTCCTTCATATATTGAAGAATTTACTCTGAGATTAAAATATTTTCTTCAATGACTATAATATTTAAAATATTCACTATATTTCCCTTTAAATATCTTAAAAATCTGTATTAGTGGCTTTTACTGCCAGAAACTGTCAGGCATCATTACTGTAATTACTCAGTTATAGTAAGATTTTAATGCTTTAATCTCCTAAATTAATGTAAATCTCAACCGCACACCTGTGTTTGCATATTCTCTTTGATGGGCTCTGTCACCTTAAATGTCAGCATTTACTTAACTCTTGAGTGCTGCTTAAGGATTTCCTGTGCTCCTTATGTGACTGACTTTGCGCATAGACTATTTAATGTGCCTTGAGAGCTGAAAATTACATGCCATATATAAAAAGCTTCAGTATTTATCTGGATGATGACAGCACTGTCCCTTAAAAATCTTTTTTTTTTTTTTTTTTTTTTTTTGACTACATGAAGTATAGAATAGACTGAAAACATTCTGAAATACCTCCAGAACCATTCCATGATTTTCCTGTTACTGTGATAGAAAACCATTCAACGTATCAGGGGGAAATACTCTTAAAGTATAGATTAAAAATAAGCAAGCTCTAGAAACAGGGAACAGCTTATTATTTCTTGTTTACTAAAAAAAAAAAAAAAAAGAAACAATTATACAGCGGAATCTTCTTCTCTTATTGAATGCCCCATATTAAAGTGTCAAGAAAGGTAATGCAGCACTTCTCTCCTTTCAGGACAAGGAAACATCAAAAGCAGGAAACTCTCACATCTGAACATATTCAAAGGCTGACAAAGCACATAATGCTAACATAACATAAACATATACCACCAGGTGAAAAAGGATCGAGTCATGGATCTATGTGTGATGGGTTTTTTTTTTAAAAAAAAAAGTAAGTTTAGTTTTGAGGCAAGACTATTAACCAGTATTTCAGTCTCTTCTCCCTTAAGCAGTTCCCCAAAATTTAGCACACACCTGACAGCAAGCCATCTACGAAGTATTACATAAAAAGTCAAGACAGAGAAGCTTAGAGACTGGGGTCCAGAAATTATAGTGTCAAATAAGGATAAAAATAAGCTTTACTGAACAAGAGAACCGCAGAATTACTACACAGAAAGTTTAGCAAAAGTTCCTTTATGTCTACTGGTCTAAGCTGAACAACTAGATGCTTTTTGCAAGACAGCAGGATTTTTACTAACATGAAGCAAATGCTATTCAAACAGCCATTTTCCCATGGAACAGGTAACATCAAGAGAAATACCCCACAACTGGCTATCCGTTTGATGACACTGTTCTAAGAAAACTACATTTTAAATGAGCTAGTAAATACCTATAATAATACTTTATCAAAGTATTATTTCCTAGAAGTTATTATTGTAAAAGTGTCACGTAACAAATCCTGCTCCCAGACCAAGCCTAACCCCTCCCAAGTCAAGCCTAACCACTCCCAGGAAAACACACGGAAAGGACTTCTACCAAATAATGTATCATAGGGTGAGTGACTGTGTGGTGTGTGTATATAAAATCATTTCTGTTTGCCCCCCAAAGTTCTAACTACTGTCAAAGGTAAAGTTCAAAAGTTAAATTTCTTCAGTGTCTTTCCATTTACTGGAAAGGAGGCTATATTGTAAACATCACCTTTGACAGCATGGTTCAACCACAGCTTATTTCAGAGAAAACACAGGCTAAATTATGAACTAAGTTCTTGTTACAATAATTTTGAGGGTGAAGCTATTCATGAAAGATGTACAAATGACTGTTAAGATAGAAATCATCTTCAAAATTGAATCTGTTTTAATTTTTAAAAAGATATCTAAAAAAGTTTAAAGTGTCTGAACAGCACAAATCTAAGATAATTTATTTTCTAATGCAATACCAACAGCTTTAAAGCTGTTTAGAAAATAAATGATGGAAATGAACTAGTTAACTAATACTACAAAGTACACCAGTCTCTATTATTTTTGCACTATTTGCAGGCAAAGCAGCACTTCATTAAAACTCCCCCCATCCCCAAAAAAAAGTTGAGGTTTGGTGTGCTGATAAAGAGCCTAACACTCATTACACTACACAATTATTTAACCAAAAGGAAAAAAAGAAAATAATTTCACTCCCAAACTCTGACCAAAAAGCAAAAGCTGAGGCAAATTACTGTCAGAGATGTTGAATACATCCTCTCAGAATTTGAGACCATTGAGTTTTTCAAACTGAGAAGTAACAATAGTAAAATTTCAAATAATCCTCATCAGTCTCTATTCTTGGGCATAACCTCAGCCCTTGCCACCAGTGATCTGACAACCTCTTCTCATCCAACCTAACATATCCATGCTTAAACAAAAGGAAAAGACCACTGCCATTTATGTAACTTTTTTCCCCCCTACCACTTACAACTAACTGGAAGAATATCAGTTGTCAAAGGCTCCAGCAGGGTCCCAATCTCAATAACAGTCTACAAACAGCTACATCAGAGTTTAAAATAAAAATGTAAATAATAAAAAATGTACAGAAGTTGCAACAAGGGAATCCCATACATTCATGAGGCTGTCATCTCACATTATCATACAGTTACAATTAACAGCTCACCACATTTTAAAAAAAAAGATAAAAGAGAGAGAGAATGAGGTTCATCACTCCTGCTCCCCGACTTGTATTCTTGCTTTCCTTCTACCTCTTCCTTTCTTGACATTTTTTTCAATACCACACACTCTACCTCTTGCCTATGCTGGCATAAATTGGTAGGATAATATAAACACTAATATTGCAGAGTACTGTAAAACTTTGAGCACCAAACCAATGTTCCAGTAGGCTGAGCAGCACCAGTCCAGGCATCTTCCACACTTGCCAGAAAACAGGCTAGCCAAAGCTATTTCCTACAAGAAATATAAATGCAATCTACCTGTTAGTAGTTCAAAAAAGTTTCTCAAATATAAACTCAAAGCAAACTTCCATTTTTTTCAGAAAGACCAGGTTCCAGAGGCTTCTCACAGAAATACTAAAGATGGACTAACTTAATCCAGTGACAGCTTTGTAAAAACATTTCAAGGAAGACCTAAGGTTCAAATTTCCATAATTTATACTAAATGTAAAGAAGCTTATTTTCACAAACATCATAAAAATTTTAAATTATCATAATTCTATCCATGTTCAAACACAAATTCATCACACTGAAGTCATAATCTTTAATCTGAGTACTTCGAACAGTTTATAGCCTTCCTTTTGCAAGTAAAGGGCATCTTTATAATCAGGTGAAACTCCCCAGAGCAAGTATTTACTTATTTCAATAAACCTTTTCCCATGTATTTTGCTCCATCAGCAATATAAATGTCAGTCACAGGACATAAGAAATCCTATTATAAAAATTAAAACATTCATTTTCATTAAATTTTCGTTTCAGAAAGCTCGTGCTCTTTGACTAAAATTCTCTTCAATGAGATCAGAACTACTATCACTTCAAACTCTCCGCAGCTGACTGTCATATAAAAAAATTCAAAAAGTCTAATATTTTTTTCTTCTAGTTGTTAACAACTTCATTCTTCCCCAAAAAGTTGCTAAATAAGATCATCGGCGCTGAAGTCTCCAAAGAAGATCTTAACAGCCAATTAAGTATTATCCCTGAGTGGGATTAAAACTTCTTGATTCTATAAAGCAATAGTTCTCAATCCATAATTCACAAAATCTCAGCAATTAGTTCGCAAAACCCCTGCAAAAAATTATATGAATACATGTCTCACTTTCTCATGCATGTAAGCAAACATGAAAAGGAGGGAAGCGACAGTTACTGAATTCTTAATGTTAGGTTCACTTTGTTGGTGCTGTAAATGAAGACAACTGTGACAAAACTATACAAGACAATTACTCCTCCTCCCCACAAAAAATTTGACCAGTTCTTAAATACTGAGAATCGCTTCTTACAGTGGCTCTTAGAATTGTTAACTGGAGAGACAGCTACACCAGACTACACTGAGATCTGAACTTCAGCTGCTCTGGCCTATCTCAGATTACAATTCTGAAATGCAGAACCATTATCTAGAAAATGCAAGGCGCCTGTCTTCTCTTTAAAGAAATTTAACTAACTTTCTTAGGATAACTTAAGCAATTAAAATTTCATAGTAGAATTTCTATATATTTACCAATATAAAAACTGAACTGTGATACCAGAACTTAATTCCTTTTCCTGAAGACCATCCTTGTCTTCTAACAGGTGGAGCACAAAGTTTGATTTCCATCTTGGCTTATGCACAGTAAGGCACGAAAACATTGTAACTTCTAACAGAGAAGTATGAAGAGCATAGTTAGTCTTCATTTCCTTTTTAAAGCCTTTTACAAATACAACATTGAGAAAAAGAAAACTACTTTTACAGCAGCCCCTACATAACACCATAGAGTTTAGACCTGTTTCAGATATGTATGGAATTCCTTAGTAATATTTGAATGTTTTATACATGATAGTGCAAGGAGGGATTAGTTTTGCTTAAATTTCCACTATTCCCACTAGAATTGGAGGGGGAGCAGGGAATAGAAGCAGGGAAGTAGATTTTCAATGAAATGATGCTTTTTTGCCTCAACAGGCGTAAGAAAGTAATACCTTCTTAATCATTTTGACATATTGAAGGCACATTCAATAGCACAGAACCAAGCCATACTCCTAGCTATTTCCAGCAACCTGCAAACATTAATTTATTCTCACAAGCCTGAATGCTGAAACTGCGACACACAATATGAGACTGGGGAATAAGCAAAGGAAATACAGCTCCACAAACACAGTGCTCGCTGAAAGGTCTGTTGAACCAGGGAACGACATTTCTAATAGTCTCCTGAAGACCCAGGAAAGCCTATGTGTTACTGTTTAGCTAGACAAATTCATTCTCAACATTGCACAAGCCATCTTTCATCATCAACATGCACTGGTGCCAGATCTTTCAATCCAGCAACATATAATGCAGGTCAGGCACATATTTTAGAATATTTAAGTTCTTCTAATTAAGCAGTTTTTTAAGAGAAAGTTTTTCTCAGTAGAGTGATGATTGTATGACAATTTTTATTAATTTAAGTTTACTCTGAGAGCTACAGGCAAAGCTGGAACTTTCTAACAAAACAATTCATAGCTGCAATGCAAAATTTTATCTAAAACATTAATGCAGAAACTGCAATAGACATTTTCCTTTACTCCACTCAGACAAATGAAGCAGTATATAACAGCAGGAACCCCTTTGTAATATCCCTAAAGTATCTGAAAACCAACAGTTGTTTGTCTAGACAGAATTGGTATTTTCAGGGGTTTTCGTAAGTTGGTAAAGAACTAGAATGAGTTTAAGTCAAAAGGGACAAAAGCTTTGAATCTAAGGTCTAATGAGAAAGCAACAACTGTGGAATAAGAGCATTTACAGAATTTTGGACACAACTTATATATTCTGCATTCTCCATAGCATGTACTTTATAGGCCAAAATCAAATGGTCTATTAAATGAAAAGAGTATAGTTTTCGTGTATGTGTATGTATAAAGTCTATGTAAGAATAAAACTGTTATTTAACTCTACTTTTTTTTTTTAATTATATATAAATCCTTCTACACAGTAGGCAATATTTGAATGCTGTATCTAATACCAGCATTTTTGTTTGGTTGGGTTTTTTAAAGCTAAATATAGTCTTGGTTACACATCTACAGCTCCAGTAACTCACATAATATGCACAACAAGCAGAATCGAAATTATTTTTAGCATGCACAAACATACACCCATGTGTTGAAAAGATACGTGCAAAGTAGAAGCCTATTATTTTTAACCCACAGTGACAATTACACCATAAGCTACGTTCTTGAGCAGTCAGGATTTTCATACATTGATTATTAAATTTTAATTATGTCCTCAACAGCTATCTTAAGTATTCCCTGAATGCATGTCTTTTTCATTTTCACATAGTTTTCCAGATGTCAGTATTCAAGATACCGCACGATGTACAAAGTCCCCAGGTCACTGTGGTTTGCTTTGGTTACTATAGCAAGAAACCAACATCTTAGAAGTAGTTAGTAGATTGCAAAGATTCTAGAGCAAAGTTTATGAATGAAGACATATGTTGACCAAAACTATTTTCCAACTGAAGTCAGTAATCTGATGAGAATGGATCGCACACACACTTCAGGTTAGAATCAAACACAGCCATTGCCTTCTTATCGCTGAAACCTTTAAGGTGAATTATCACATAATTCATCACTTACATGTAAAAGAAAGCAAGGTAATTCTGACTTGAGTGTTATTTGCCCTGATGGACAGATGAGACATATGAATGCTGTATCTGAAGAACACAGACTAGATCTGACCCATCCAGAAACTTGATTCAAAATACCTCCTATCAGCTTTTGTAAACATTGTTAACTTACCTTTGTAATTACACATTTTTTCAGTTAAGTGTTGGTTGACTGAAACAGACTGAGCTTCTCTTGTTGCAGCTCAAAATTACATCACTTAATCCTCGTTTCTGTGGCATGCACACTATTGTCCAAGTTCAGAAGTTCTGTGTGGTTGTTTTTTTAAAGCCAAAACTGCACTTTTTATTTTTTAAACAGAAGCACTAGAACTATCTTAATGAGAATTTTAAAAAACAACAGGCACATGCAACGTAACACAAATACAGAAAGTAACATACTTACAGCTTCAAACAGTAAGTTAACATGTTCCAGGAATTTCTGTCTTAAAGTCTCAGTTAGTTCGTTGAAGCGGTATCGCAAGAGATCCATTTCTTGTTGAAGAAACCAACGCCTGAGATCCTCACTGCAAAGAAATAATCAAAAGAAAACACATAACACATTTTCTGATTATGCATTCTCTCTTTCGTTATAAACTAGATGTCAAACCTAGTGAACACAGCATTAAATACAACACTGACTTTGGCATGGGACCCACAAACCAAGGAGCTTGGAAGAGAAGGCAGGAAACCTTCAGGAAGGAGCACTCAATCAGAAAAGATTTGTGAAGAGACAGTACGAAGCCTACTTCTTTTAATTCTCACTTTTGGGGTACCTGCAGCTGAAGGAACATGCACACATCTCAGATACTGTAACAGTGCTCTACCCTAGGCAACAAATAGCCTGGAAGCAGGCAAAAGGAAAAATACGTGACAATGAACTTGGGTGAGGAACACAAATAGAACATCTAACACTTGAAAAAAGAGCAAGAGAGGTTTAGCAATTGCAGGTGAGCAAGTAGGAGAATAAATGAGAACACAAGGACAGTAGTCAGTAGAGAGCATAAAAGAACAACACTGAAGCCAGTCTCTAAGCACTCATATGACTCTTTTACATTCCAGCACTCAGGTTCCCAGGCATCAGCATATTACTCAAAGCCATAGCAAGTAGCTACCAGAATACTAGTAACAAAACCCACCCTGTACATGCAAGCACAGAATGCAGATGATACCGTATCTCGCTATTACAGGGCATTCTTTTAAACTGTCCTCTGAGAGCTACGCTGTGGGCTAGTGCCATGCCAATTCACAGAGCACAGAAATACTGCAGTCTTACATGTTCTCCTTAGAGTATTTAAGCACCTTTTCCCATAGGGAACCAGCGAATTACAACAGAGCTGTTTGTGTTTTTGTGGACAAAACTTCTGCTTGAAATATGGCTTGGAGAAAAGTAATTCTTATTCAAATTATAATTCCAGACAGAAAGGCTCTGTTAAGGTGCTTTGTAAAGTATAACCCTGTGGAGAGTTTCAGTGCTTGGGATGTATTGATAATCTGTGCAACTTAAAATGGAAGTTAATGCCTTTATGACTGATCTTCTGCAGTTCTTCTGTGATCATCCTGGACAGTAACAAAATTCTAGGATGTGACAATTTTACTGTTTTCCTAATTCATCAGCTTTACACTGCATTTGTTTTCCTAAGCAAAAAAAATAAAAAATAAAAACAAATCAAGCATATATAGTTACTTTGGAGGCCAGCCGGTCTCTTGTTCTTCCTTTCCTTTGGGAGAGCAGATCAAAGGCTATAATCCCACCTACCCATGTAAGTTACCCAAACAAGAAAATATTACTGTTATCTCTACAATACACACACCTACCTGGATTCTTCCTACAGTTGACATACTAGCTGATGAGCTGGCTTACATTGCTGTATATGTCCAGCATATACATTAAAACTGACTTTCTTAGGAACGTCATCATTAGGACATTATTTATGCTCATTTTTTTCCTTATGTCTTCAGAAAATTTTACATCATTTCTAAACCCAAATCATGTCTTATACTCATTGTTAACATTTAAAAAAATTGTACACTCTCGTTCCAGACACATATTAGTAATAACACTTATTATCAAAACCACAAGCTTAACTGAAAAGCAATGTCACTGTCATCAGATAACTAAGCAAGCTGCTGCTGAAGATGAGACAGTTGCAGGTAGTTGAAGCGTGGACATTAGAAACATCTCCTCGTTTTTTGCCACTTAACTTTTTTGTGTGCAGAATACTCAACAGTTTAAATCAGTTCAGTAGATTCCTGACTAGGAAAATAGTATGAAAGAACAGGCTCTTTCATATCAGGTAACAGCACTCGGGGGCGGGGAGGGGGGGGAGGAATCCTTTTCACCCCCCAAGGAGCGGTATAAAAGACCAGCATATTTGTTATGAAGCATCAACAATCAACACAGAAGTACTTTAGAAAGACATGAAAATTCTCCTAAATATGGAACCTAAGACCAGTAGCTCACATTCCAGAATTAAATATGAGAGTTCAGTTACCAACAACTTAATGTTAATTTGTGAAAAGCCCGGGCAGGGGCCAGAGCTCTATTTTACTAGGTGACCAACACCAGAAGATTCCTCAGATTTAAGTTTCAAAAGGTAGACAGCAAGGGCAACATGGGTACAGAAAGCACACAAAAGTAAATGCTAGTCAATTTAAGAGGCAGCAATTTCAGCACACAAGTCTTATTTATTCTATAAAAAAAAAAAATGGCAGGAAGTAGAGAAAAGGCCTTGCTAAGTTTGATGAAGAACTTATGTCTTTGTTATGTGACACATTAAAAAAAAAAAAGGCACTAAAGTATGTTTGAAGTTTCCTGAACAGAAGAGAGTCTTGCTGTCAGAGCAGCGGCAAGATTTATTTCTTCCATCTTAAGTAAGTAAAGTGAAGATTATGCTCCTGTGACTTTCAAGAGTCTTCATAGCTAATCTGATAAAGTGAAGAGAGATGCAACAGACAGAAGCAGAAATGCATGGTCATGGCCAACATGCAAGTAAAATTCTCTTTAGAGCTGTGTTTGCCATGAAAGTGAATGAAACAAGATTTTTCTATTTCCTGGTCTTGACAGATACAAGTGACATTACAAGAAGTGTGTGAAAGAAGGGTATGGGTGAGACTGTTCACTCAAGACTGTACATACCATATCTTAGCAACATTATATGGGAATAAGTTTTCAAGTCTTGGATTTCAGAAGGCAGAAGAAGGACAGTCAAGAGATGATAACTACATTACAAATTTAACTGACAAGAATGGTGGAGCTGGCCACTTCAGACCATGTAGAAATGAAAGCAAAACAATCCAATTTATAAGTGAGGACTGATGCAGACTAGAAAAAAAAGTTGATGTAAACCCATACCCCTGGGTGGCACTGTTGGCCAACTGAAAACTTAAAAAGGCAGTGTCACAGAAAAACAAGCCTGTAAACACAACTGCCTGGCACAAGGAACTGAATTCAACCTAGTTTGCAGTTACGTCTATTCAAGTACACTTTTTCAAACATTCCTATCTTAATAGCTTTCATCAATTAACCTAATGATTTGTGCCAAGCCTGTTTTTCTGATCCAATATGAGAAAAACTTAAGATAACCGTATATTCTATTTGCCTCCCAATTTTATCTTTTGGGGCACATGCCAGTTTTAGAGCATAGAAATATCTCATCCCGGAAATAGCTGCTTTTCAAGACGGAATGAAGAATGCTGGGTACATGGTCACCTCACAGTGCTTAAGATGCTGTCTTCCATTTTACCAGTAAGCACGAAGTCCACCTTTTCAAAGAAACAAAAAAAGCTAGCTTAAGTGGAAACTGACTATCAAGCTGCTTTATTGAAACACTGCACCAAACTATCTGTATATGAACGGGAACACAAATATACATTTGCAAGTAGTTTTAAGAGTGCGCTGGAGCTCTATCCAAGGCCCCACTCCCCTAAGAAGGGGTCTTTCCCCCTAGACTACAAAGCCAGGCTCTTTCCTGCTGATTCTGTGGCCCAAAATAGCATGTACTCATTTCTGTACAGTGGTTCACCTTCAACAAGCTGCCCACCTCTGCCCTGCCTATAGCCTAATTCTTAAGATGCTGCTCTGAAACACAGGGTTTGAACCATGTCTCACATTTATTTCCTAGGCAAGCACTGCAGTCAAATAAGCTCATACAAAAGACAAGGATCTTCTTTCAAAAAGACAGCTTGCAGAGTAAAAGAAAGCAGCCCTATTATCTGCATCTATCATTAATTCCAGGAGATTCCAGAGCCATTATAGAGATGCAGGGCAGCAGGGGAAAGATCTCACTTAGCCAAGTCACTGCTTGGTTATTTCTGACTGAGGCAGCCTTTCACTCAGCATGCTAACCACTGTCATTCACATATGCCTTCCTCCCTTCTCAGCACAGTGGACAAAGCTTAGTGAATTCCACTCCTGAACCAAATACCTAATTTTCAGGCTTTTGGTACATGGTTTGTATTGCCTTCTGTGAATCTGACCCAAACACGTTTTTCCTGAAGGCACAGACTAACCAAAAATAGATGCCTCTAATTCCAGATCAGATTCATGCCACCAGACAATTCTACCTTCCAGAATAGCAGAAGGTTCTTCAGAAGTGTCACTACCAACACCCTCAGAGCATCTCATCTCCTACAGAAAAGCAATGGTCCCATCTAAATAATAACTAAATGCTTAAAGTTTTACAAAAGAGGATAATGGAAACCAAACTGACTATTCAAAATGCCCCTAGCTGCACAATAAGCAAGTGTCCTGGTTTCAGCTGGGGTAGAGTTAATTTTCCTTCTAGCAGCTGGTATAGTGCTATGTTTCGGATTCTGTATGAGAAGAATGTGGATTACACTCTGATGTTTTCAGTTGTTGCTAAGTAATGTTTAGACTAAGTCAAGGATTTTTCAGCTTCTCATGCCCAGCCAGCAAGAAGGCTGGAGGGGCACAAGAAGTTGGCACAGGACAGAGCCAGGGCAGCTGACCCAAACTGGCCAAAGGGATATTCCATACCATGTGACATCATGCCCAGTATATAAATTCGGGGGAGTTGGCCTGGGGGGGATCGCTGCTCGGGAACTAACTGAGCATCAGTCAGCAAGTGGTAAGCAATTGCATTGTGCATCACTTGTTTTGTATATTCCAATCCTTTTATTATTATTGTCATTTTATCATTGTTATTATTACCGTTACTATTTTCTTCCTTTCTGTTCTATTAAACTGTTCTTATCTCAACCCACGAGTTTTACCTTCTTCCTTCTGATTCTCTTCCCCACCCCACTGGGTGGGGGGAAGTGAGTGAGCGGCTGCATGGTGTTTAGCTGCTGACTGGCATTAAACCACAACAGAAACATTAAGTTTTCAGGTGCTTTTTAGTCCCAGGGTACTTAAGGATACTACCTTTTAGGAGTTTTTGGTAGAAACTTACAATACAGGTAAAGCAAGATATATTCTTGTAAAAATCAGCAGGACCAGTGTGACTAAGGGAGTTTATAAAAATATACACAACAAACATCAGCACGAGAAAGAAACCAATTTTACATTTGTTATTCTTAATCGCTAACAATACATGTAGAATACAGAAGCATAGAAGGCATTTCAGCTGTAATTCTGTTATTCAACTTCCTTGCTTATTTCAGGATTTTAAACTATGCTATCAGAGTCACTGCAGCAAAGACTGCTATTGATCTTCACATCCACAACATGTTCTTCACTATACATGCATCACAGATCTATCTGGCTCATCGATCACGTACATCAATAAACTGTCTTCAGCACAGCCCAGGTGTCTTTTGAAAGGGCAACACGATGGGATGTGAATAATCCAGAAGATTTCAGGCTGTTTAAAGTCACCCAGGGCCTGTCATGGTGAGGTTTCCTCCATCTGGAGGCTTTTTGAGGCTTCTGCTACTACCTATTCTGTAGGTACCTATATATATGGTCTGTAGCAGGCACCCACCATGTTTTTAGCCTCCTTGCTCTCTTCTCCAACACTTGCCCCAAAACTCTCAACTCTCTCATGACCCATTCCAAGGAAAAGCCCCATCAATTCCAGCTCCATATCCTGGCTTAGAGCACAACCCCTCCTACTCACCTTCCTGGTCTGTTTTTGCTTATGAATCTGTATCCATCCATAGCAGCACTTCAGTCATGTCAGCTATCATGGTATCATAATATGTTTTCTACCACATTCACCTAATTTAAACAAACTATATTGCAACTTAAAGTGCAATTGAATTAACAATTTGAAACTACACACTTTATATTTGCCAGTTTTAATTCTAAAAAAGGACTGCAGTGGCAAGGAGTCAGGAGTTCACACTGATGCATAAGCATAACAAAGCTGCTAACAGACATAAAGCACTGACAACCTCTACAATTTCGTCCAAAAACTACAGCTGAAGCAACAGGAATGCACTTGACTGGATCAACTTTGTGCTTGAGACTTCACACAAGAAAAAAATTGCAGTGCAACCATCCACAGCAATGAATTTGGAAGAAAAGCAGAGTCAGTAGAGGAAACCTCAAAGTCAGATGGTATTTTTAGTTTGCAAGAAACAAGGCTCTCTCTTTAGACAATAATATAAAGCCTATTTACATAGTCAGGGCTTTGGTCAGTAATCAACAGTTTAAGCATATGCAGCAGTTAATTTAACTTATCAATCACTGCGAATGCTTGACAAATACTTAATACTGGTGTGCTTTAATCTCAAAAAAGGTGTCAAAAGGAAAAGACACAAATCAAAATTCTGTATGTAAAACCCAGAAGTTTATACTGTCGGGGTTTTTTAATTATTACAAAATCTGGATATTCATTTTGATCCTGAGTATCCCTTTTCATCACAGTTGAAATCAGGTTCCTAGCAAAAAAGCCCTCTGTTCGAGCCTACCTTTCTATTTAGTAGCCATGCAACCCTACAGTATCTGTAATGTCTATAATAAAGCAACATAGTATCTATATACATTTTAAATTAATAATAAAGAGTACAGCATAATCCAAAAAGTACTTACGACTGACAGTAAGCAAGGCGTAGTATGAAATGAGAGATATGGTCTTTTCTTCTTGCCTCATAATCATCCTCAGCCAAAGCCTACAGAACAAATTATTATTATTTCAGAGAAATAATCTCTTCCAGATTAAAAATCCACATTTATCATTGCTGTTCAACAGTGTATTAATAATCTTCTTTAAGACAATAAATGCAAGACTATTAAAGAAGGGGGTTGTCCTAAAGACAGAAATACATACTCTCAAAAACCACATCTCTGACAAAACGACAGAATATAAGTTTTAGGAATAGTATTTCATCACGTCTACTTCTATTCAGAATTCTTGGATGGTGTAAAAAAAATTAAATGCAAGAGAGTTCCCTTTTTTGATTTTTACTCACTTTGTAAGGAAACTTAAGCTTCCGGAGCTCAGCCTCCAGCTTAGTTTTGTATGAATCACTACTTCTTACATAGCTCACACCAAGGTTTTCAACTACTTTGAGCACTGGGAAAAAAAAAGAAAAAGTCCATGTTAGAGACAAAATATTGAATAGAAATCTAACTGTATTGTGTCTTGGGAAACTCACGAACTGGGGTAAGGCCACAGGAATTGCTTTCAGTGGTATGGGGAGCAAAGGAGTAAGAAATAGGGAGGATGAGGTGTAGCCCACAAGTCCCGAACAGCTCGCCCAACTGTGGGATCCATACAGCCACCACGGAAAGGGAGACAGCTAACTCTGATGGATCAGTCTCAGAACATCGGTTTCCACGGCAATGATAGAAGCCTCGGTTTTCAGAAGTTCAGGGGAACCCTTGCTCCCAGCCACAACGATCCGAATCGCTGTACTGAGAGACATCAAGTACATCGCAACACCTAGGAAGTGAAACATGCTCCTAAAAGCCACCAGTGTGAGCCAAAACTATACAGTCCCGACTGCTTTGCACCAAGCACTCGTCGTGGAATCAGTCACGGCTCTCCGAAAGGCCTGCAGCAACACGTTCTCCTTCACGGGGGGGTCACTGCAGCAGAGCGGGCAGCCGGTTCGCCTGAACAACCAGCAAAGAGAGCGTCGGAGCCCGCCAAAAACGCATAACAGCCCTGACGGGAAGAACCGAAAGCTCCGCCGGGTGGGGGGGCACGGCCGGGGACGCTGCTACTCACGCTTCAGGCGGTCGATGGCGAAGCTCTCGAACTCCACCAGAGAGACGTTTTCCGTGGGGGGGTCCAGGTAGAACTGCAGGCTGTGAGGGTACAGCTCCCGCCGGTCCCCGGCCAGGCGCGCCTGCTTCAGCCTCGCTCGGCCGCTGGAGAAATCCATCTCCCCGGCCGGCGGGCGTGGGGGCCACACGGGCGCTCAACCACGGGGGCGGCACGACCGGGAGGGAGGAAGGAGAGAGGGAGGTAGGCGGGGAGGGGAGGGGGAAGGCGGCGGCCGCCGCCGGCCCTCGGCCCGGACAGGGCCCGCCCACCACCGAGCCGCCCCGGGCTGCCGCTGCCTCCGGCTCTGGCTCCGGCTCCGGCTCCCGCCCGTCGCGCCCAGCCGCCCCCCCCTCCCCGTTCCCACGGCGACCGCCCCCGCCCGTCGCCGTCAGGCAGAAGGCCCCACCTGGGGCCGCGCGCCGGCCCACCGCCCCAGCTTCCCGCGCACAGCCGGCCCCGCCCCCGCCGCGCCGCCGCGCCTCACGCCCAGCCCCGCCTACCCGCGCCACGCCCCCCGCGCGACGATTGGCTGGCGGACGGCGAAGCGGGCGGTGTCCCGTGGAAAGGAGCCCGCCACCGGCGTGGCGGCTGGTGCTGCCTGCGGGCGGGGCCCGGCCCCCCGGCCCCCCGGCCCCCCGGCCCCCCGGCCCCCCGGCCCCCCGGCCCCCCGGCCCCCCGGCCCCCCGGCCCCCCGGCCCCCCGGCCCCCCGGCGGGTGCTCAGCGGTGGCGCATCGTCCCCTCCGTGCCTAAGCTGGCGAAACGCGTCCTTCGGCCTGGGTTTTCTGACAGCGCGGGATACGCTGTCTCCGAGGCCTCTGTCCTCTGAGGGCGCCCGAGGCCTGCTGTCAGGATTGGCGCAAGTGCTGGTTTTCGTCAGTCCTCCGCGGTCGTCCCCTGCTTGCGTTAGCGACGGCGGTATCGTCCAACTCCTGCGCGACCGCAGTACCCAACGCCGAGGGCCGCCACACCGCTAACTTTCATGACGCCGTTAGGCTGGTTTGAAAGTGAAACGTTCAGCGCAGTATTCAAACCCTGAGGAGCTTCCTTTTAATCCCATCCGCACCGTTCTACAGTTGTAGGATTTTGTCATTTTTCCAAGAGAACTGCAGGATTTGCCATTTTTGCTGCTGGTTGACCATTTTGCCGCAGCCGAGGTTACGTTCCATTTTGTGTTTCTGCCTCAAAATGCCACCCATTTGCTGATTTTCCCCAACCAGAAAAGTTGACTAATGGTCCGGCAACAAATTCAGAGTGCAAAGGGGTGGAAAATCAGAATGGACGCACAGTTTACGCCCACAAAGTGAGGAAAATCAGCTTAGGCTGGCAAGTTCTTAAGAACAATGAAGCAATCATGGACCAGGACACATGCTACTCTCATGTTCACAGGTGATACCCAAGACATTGCCAAGTAATCTGATTGCAGCTTTTAACAAGCGCTGCCACTGGAAGGCAGCCTAAAACTGCAGCTTGCCTCTGTACTACCAAATTAACCACGGTGCTGAGTTCAGCTGATGGGGAACAGCCCACTCCAGTTACCCTTTAAAACAAGGTGGCCACATCCATGTTGCCTATGGAGAATACTCCTATCCTCATGCCAGTTCTCAAACTGTGAAGTGTGCTCATTGGTCAGGGCCAAACCTCTGCCAAGGGGCCATTTGAAGAGTTTAACAGGATAGAAAATAAAGTTTCACTCTCCAGGGCTGCTCTGTAGTTTTCCAGGAAAAAACATTCTGTCAGTATCTTTTTATATATTTTTTTTTAATATTTAACCCAAAGCAATTTTATATTTTTATATATATATATATAAAGCAACTTGCCATGGTTTAACCCAGCCAGCAACTAAGCACCACGCAGCTGCTCGATCACTCCCCCCGTACCCCTGGTGGGATGGGGAGGAGAGTTGAAAACAAGTAAAACTCATGGGTTGAGATAAGAAGAGTTTAATAATTGAAATAAAAATAAAATAATAATAATATAGTAATGAAAAGGAAGGTAACAAAAAGAGAGTGAAATATAACCCAAGAAAGACAAGTGATGCACAATGCAATTGCTTACCACTTGCTGACTGATGCTCAGCCAGTCCCTGAATAGCGATCCACCTCTCCTGGCCAACTGCCCCCAGTTTATATACTGGGCATGACATCACATGGTATGGAATACCCCTTTGCCCAGTTCGGGTCAGCTGCCCTGGCTGTGTCCCCTCCCAACTTCTTGTGCCCCTCCAGCCTTCTTGCTGGCTGGGCATGAGAAGCTGAAAAATCCCTGACTTAGTCTAAACGCTACTTAGCAACAACTGAAAACATCAGAGTGTAATCCACATTCTTCTCATACTGAACCCAAAACATAGCACTATACCAGCTGCTATGAAGAAAATTAACTCTACCCCAGCTAAAACCAGGACATAACTTCAACCCAAAGCAACCTTCTTTGAACAGCCAGTGCTCATACCTCCACAGTTTCTTCCCCTCCTCCACCTGGCTGCTACATGAGTTACTCAGGAGTAGGAGTAAATCTGCCAAAGTCTACCTAGTAGTTGCAAGAAGGCAGAGCTTCTGTTTTTGTCTGGCCAGTGTGTTTAAATCCAAGAGATCTGACTGAGCCTGGCAGTGCCCCATCCAGGGCAGGTCAAGGAGTAAGACAAGAGCTCGCGCTTTTGCTTGGAGTGCTGTACCCGGCCTGGTCGGGAGGGGGAGAAGTGTGACAATGCCGAGGAGCAGTCCGCAGAAAAAAACAGCAATGTTTTTCATTTTCATTTCATTTCAATTAATGTTTAGGGTTTGACACATAAATGGTACCACACTTTTAGAAACTGTGGTATGCATTTTGCTGTCCATCACCACTTCTATTGAACCATGTCCTGCTGATTTTTTACAGGTCAGCAGTTATGTCGACATCTGCCTTTTTGTTGTTGTTGTTGTTTCTCTACTAGTCTCTTTTCCTCTAATGCTGAGTAATGAACCCCGAATTGTCTGAAATTAGGTGAAGACCTAAGCTGTTTCTTTTTTTTAAACCATTAACACTAACCTTATTGCAAAAAGTAATATGATTACTTCAGCAGAAATTAAGAAGCAAAAATAACATCTATATTACTAGACTCAAATCTTACAGTGCAAAACCTCACGAGGGGTTTGTCAGCCCTTGCACATGAAAATCCTTTTCTTGGGAAAAGAAAACAGACAAATAAATGAAAAGATATAATCTTACTGGAAAACTCCCGAAACCACAATTCAAACAATCTCATAACGCAATCTTTCTTACTCACATATTTATTGAAACCTATAGACAGTTTCAATAGCATTTTTGGTTACTTTTTCCCATGTATATTTTCATCAATTCTATAGGTAACATTACCAGCAGGGACTGATTTTTTAAGTATTTTTTTAACAGAATCACTGATGTTGCAACAACCCACCTCACAAATGTTTTACAGCAACATCCATATGGTCAGCTGTCAAACCGTCCCCATCATCCCATCCAAACACAGTCTAATCCGTCCTACCCCAACCTGTTCTGCTACCTAATTAACAAAACCCAAATTCCTTATTTGCATTACATGTGTATCTTTGCACAGTTTCTACTCCCACTTTTGTTATACTAAGTAGCAGAGTGCCTGATGCTAATCCGTTGGAGCCCAGTTCTTCTCTACTTGCATGATTACCACTGCTAGTAGGAGGGTAAACACGGTGATGCCAATATCTAGTCTCTCTTTCAAGCTGCCCTGTTCATCCATCATGTCTGGGATGTTTGGATCTCTAGGGATGGCAGGGATTAGCACAAAATGTCCCTTCTCTGCTTCCAGCTCCCTTTCAGCTCTTATTGTTAATCTACCCACAATCTTACTTACTGCTTGTATCATCAGCCTGATCAAATTCTCGTGTAACTCAGTCTTTAGATATATTATATATTGCCTTCATAACTTGCTTTCTTGATGTTTTCACCTCTTAAAATACTCTTGAATTTTTTTTAAACTGCTGTTTATTCGAGATATTTATTTATAGATTTTTTCCATCACTTAATTCCTATAATGATCTGACTTTTTCAGAAGTCTTGACAGGTTTACAGTTTTCTTGGAGTATATTTGTGTCATTTCTAGCCCAACTTCTCTTTGTATGTCTATTTTGCAGTTCTTTGCTCCATGCTTTTTATTACTTCTTTAAATATTTGCCATCCAGGTTATACTGAGGGTTTTTTTCTGACCATGATGCACGGACACCTCTGTACTTACTATAAATAGCAGGGTAAATCTTCTGAGCTGGCCTTTAAATTCCTGCAGGCTCTGAAGTGAGTAAAGCATGAATCATGGAGTGAAGAGAGGTTCAGGGGGCTATTTTAGTTGGACTATGGTCTCGGTCTCTCAGTGTTAATTTATTTAAGTGGGGAGTGACAATGGTCACATTCCTTGTGACCACTCTAAGTCTCTCTGGCTCCACTCATACAGGGCTTTCAGATCCTGGATTTATTCCTCGAGTCCTCTGCCCAAGACTCTAGTACACAGGCAGAAGAAAGCTAGATACATCTTCACAATCTTCTTAAATTTATCCTGGCAGGTAAGTAGGTCTGTCATCCACCTCTGCCTCTCACTGCATGCATCTTCTTCGGTATGCGTAGGCTGCTGTAGTGAATAAGCTCGCTGCATCCTTGTCCTGTTATGTATCATATTTTCAATCCCTTAGCATCATTTTTCAAGCTACATATCAAGGAAGAATTTGCCCTACGCCTGTGCTAGGATTCTCTGAAAGGATGCCACTCTTGTAGTCCATTACAAGATGTTCCATGCATTTTGAATAATTTTGCCTGCCGTGCTGGGGCTTGGGGGCGGGGGGGGGAGGGGTCACCTGGGTTGTTTTTTTTTTCTCTTGTTAATCTCTCTGATAACTTTTGAGCATTCGATCAATGTTAGAGAGGGGGGTTGAAGCATCAAAGATAAGTACTCCCAAATTTGAGAGATTAGAATCTGGGTAAAGGAAAGAGAGAGAGACTCAAATTTCTACCAGAGGAAAGAAAAGCAGAACTCGGCCTCTTGTGTGTGTGGAGCAGCAGCAACCAGCCAGTTAACACAAACAACCTGGCCGATCACAGTAAATACAGCTTGAGCTCAGCCGCTGCGCCATCATCTCCAAACAAACAGGAAGATTTGAGCTGTCGGGCACCAGCACCAAGAAAGGAGAATTAATTTGTAGACTTAATGTATTCTGCTGCACAAGGATCTCCTTCTTCTTTTTCCTCGTATGTCTATCTTTACCATATTTAAATTGTGAGCTTCTGAAACACACAAAGAAGTTTTTCAGTCTGTCTATCTGTATAGATACGGAGGTTTTCTTTTCTTGGAAATTATTACCACTAAACTAATTTACAAGAAAAAAAAAAGCACTTGTTACATATAACATTTAAGATTTGCTGCATTTCTAATACTCTCTCTTGAGATAAATCAAATTTCTACCAGTATAGCAGTAAAGAATAGGATCCTTTCTTTTCAAGTAATATGTAGGTAACTGAAAAATTTCTTTACCCCGAAAGTATTGCTATCCAACATAAAAACTAGACATAGCTATGTATCTAGGGTTTTTTATCTTTGTCTTTTAATTGTATAAAAAATTAATTGCCACGATTCAGAATAACACAAAGAAGGTTTAAAATATTTTTTACAAGGAGAATCTCCTATTGTCTGAAAATGCCAAAATATTATTCCATCTGTAATAACAGAAAGCCACTGCAGTTTAAGGATTTTCTTCAGCCTTTCTGGTGTTTATTTAGGGCTATTGAATAATACAGACTTGGCCAGGCAGATTTCCTGTATTAAGCCTATGACCTGATCATGAAAAAATGTCCTGTTCACTACTGACACACACAGAGTTTTCAAATACCCAGTTGCTGTGTAAAACAGTCTGCAAAATTCCAACCTAAACCTAAGTGGCCAGCTGCCTTCCAGTTGCTAATAAATCTGTGTTAGACTTACCCAGAGCGCTTTCACCATTACAAGTGAAAACCCCCAAAATGAACACCAGGCTGGGATCTGGACTGCCTAACTGAGCCACTAAACCTGCACCTACCTTTTAAGCTCTTCTTTTAAAAGGAATATTTTCCCACGAAATACTTGGAAGGAGGTAGGTATCCTGCTGGCCTCCGAAAGGACATCCAGCCTGCCTAAATTTAGGTGCCTGGGTAGCTGATTTATTTTCCATTTGTTTACCTCAAGTTTGTTTGGGCTGGGGGTTTTTTTTGTTTGTTTTCTGGGTTTGGGTTTTGTGGTCTTTTTCAAATGTAAGTGATGCACAGGAGGGGAAACTTAAGTATTTTTGCAAGTTAGGGGAAAAGAGTCTCCCTTGCATGTAACACTAGATCCTGTTCCCCATTATGAATCGATACCAGCATAAGGAGTTAGAGGTAACTCCTACATTCCTTATGCAAGCAAAATTCCAAATTAATTGGAAGTTGCCTGAGCAAGACATATGAGATGAAGATGATTAACATACTAGCTAATTCTTGAGCCACTTTCCTACTAGAAACTAAATATATTACTTTGTCTTAGTTCTTAGTATTTTGTCTTTATGTTACTTTTGTGCTAGTATTTCCTTTGGCTGAGGCTTTGTGGAAGTTGAGCTAAATAAGCAACACTGAACAGTTTATCAAAAAGTAAATGTGAGAAGTTCAAATAAAGGCTCCTCTCCCCTTTGTCTTGTCTAAAACTGCATTGGTTTCACTGCAAGCAGAATGTAGCCTCAAATTGTAAAACCTCAACCCCATCCTCCAACACGGTGGACATCAGTTCCTACTGCAACACTCCTTAAAATTCAGGGCTTGCTGATAAAACTGTTGATTTATTTTCAGACTACAGAGCTAGACTAACTATTGGCAGCAGCATCTTGGCAATCTTTCTTCAGATCACCTACGTGAATATGTAGAAATCTGGTACACCCATTATTGTTTTGAAAACTACATGGTACCTTTGCATAACAAATTTCAGAAGCTGAGACTCATCCTAATAACTTTTAAACAAGTGTTAAAATTGCCTACAATATAGCCGCACTAAGTACAAGAGATTACTATGTTCATACTTCCAATTAGGAAACCAAGTTTATCAGTTGCACATCTATTAATAAAATATTGCTTTCAAAACCACAAGGTTTTGATATATTTTATATTTTTAGATATATTGAAGACCTAAGATTTTTGTAACAAATCTGGTAACAGTTAAACAGCAAGGGTGGATCACATGAGTCTAAATGAATCCATCTGGTATACCTTACTGTCATATTTTAGGTGGCATTGTTGCACTGCAAAAAAAAGCAACAGCATTTTTTTTTCCTAGCATATAGTGTGCCAAATGCTTTCAAAAGTGACTGTGTTCTCTTTATACATATTTAGTTTTTATGGACCCATTACTTACATGGGTATCTCCATGGTATTATACACTTTGGTGCCTGCAGTTTTGCCTTCTCAATGAACCGTATACAGTTAAATATGGGTACAACTGATGGCCAATCTGTAATTATATATTTAGTGTAGTGTCCATGAGGAGGTATTGAGTGCCTTACCAATTTATGATGAATATGATGATCTCTGCAATAACTTGATACTCCATGCTAGTGGGAGAAAGTTCTTCCAAGATCTTCTAGACTAGACTTTAGTCTAGAAGTCTACAAAAGTAGACTTTGAAAGTAGAACAAAGCGAAGATCGGTCAAACAGGTACAACGGTTACAATGGCAGTCATCACAGCTAAAAATCACTGTTGGCCTTTCTCCTTGCTCTTCTTGCTATTCTCTGGCAGCCTGTATACTCTCCCCATTCCTCCCTCTCTTGACTGCATAGCACACAGTGCGCACACTCGTCCACCTTCACCTTGCCAGGAAAGCAAAACAAAATGAGCACAGTTTAGCTGCAGCAAAATGGTCAGCTGTGCAGCGGAAGTACTGAATTTTCCATTTCAGAGAGCCAGCCAAGTCTTGGTTTAGAGTAACAGAAAATTCATGTGTTAGAGCTGCTGTAGTTTACAATCACCTACTACTTCAGAGATCTTTTCAACAATTCTAAAGACTGGAAGTCTCAAGTCAACACAGGACATTTTTTTCTACAATGTCCACAGCTGGGGGGTCACATAGCACAAAGAGCTCTCAGAGTGGTTTAGTTTGTGTGCTTTAGTTTGAACTGTTTGCTGTATTCCAACAAATTTGTTGGTTCTTTACTGATTATGAAAAGTTTCTGTCTTTTCTTTTTCCCTGTACTAGCTTGCTATTGAACACAAAGTTTTTCTCTTACTCTTGAGGACAAGCAAATTTCCATGGCCAAAGGATCACCTAAGATTAAGGTCAATAATTATTTTCCTCAGGAACAAAGCATCTTTCTAAGTCAGTAAAAGATGACAGGGGCTTGGGGAGGCAGTTTTCCATGTTTTCACTTCAAGGCAAGAATTTCTTTGCCATCCTTTCTCTATCATAAATACAAATTGTTAAATAATTAGAAATGCTTTTTAAAATAAAACAGTAACATGCAGCAACAAAGCACTAAACTTCACATACAGTTCTCCCTCTGGTAAAGGTATGAAAGAACCAACCGTATCGGACAAATTCATAATATTGCACATAACCCTAGAAGTTGTCCACACAGTAGAGAGATGAGGCTAATACAAAAACCTACATAGGACAAAGCCCTATATGGTGTACAAATAGGTACTACATAACAATAATATATTTGTTAGCAGAAAAAACTAAATATACCAGAAGAGTAATAAAAGACAAACTACATCTGGGTTTGATTAAAAAGTCCAATTAGTTGGAGATTTAAAAGAATGGGAAGGACAATAAGAAAATCAGATAATTGGCAATGTGCTCTTCTGTGACAGTAACTCACGCTTAGGGTTTAAAAGTCCACTGTATCATGTCTCAGGGACCTCCTGCACAGAGGTGAACAGAGAACTTCCTACAACAGAATGCAGTTTTACAGCAGTGACAGAGCTGCCAGTAGCCCTTTGGTGGCAAGCGGTGAGCAGGCAGCACAGCCTCCATGCTACACCTCCTCATCCAACGCCAACCGACCTCTCTGCCTCACAGGAGGGAGACGGTGATACCCTCAGGGAACAAAGCCAAGAGCGTTAGTTTATTTGCAGGCCTGGGAACATCTCGGTTTTGCTTTGTATGCCCACGGCAACCTGAAAATTCTACACAGGGCACTGAGAAAGCCAGAGCTGTAGGAGAGGAGTACCCAGCAGGCAGTCTCCAAAAGGGAGGGACAGTTGCAGGTGTTCTCAGAAGTAGGCTGCTTAGGCTGCCATCCCTACCTCCTCAGTCTCCTCCTCTGCCATCCCAGTTCACTTACAACATCTCAGTCCACTTGGGCAGTTTCTGGGCCCAAGGAACTCACGATGCTTATTTTCCCCATCCCGCCGGTATTTCCTTCCCCTGTTCTGTCTCCCGTAGAGGCAGCACTTGTGTTACTGCCTGCACAGATTCCCCAGTTCCAAATACGTGGACATCCCTCCCTTGTAGGTAGCAGTAATTCAGCAGTTGGAGCGATAGCAGTAACCCCGTCCCCAGCCAGCCTGGTGCCCTGGACAATGCCACCACAGTTCCCTTCTCTCCCTCACTCGCAGCCCTGTAGCCAGCCCGATGTCTTCCCATGCTTCTTTTCACCAGCATCAGTCCTACCAACCTGCTTATTCTGCACTTCCAGGCACTCCCTGTTCAGCAGTCGCAGCTGAAGTGATCTCGACCCTGTTCTTCATGCCAGCTCCATCCTAGCCTTGCCATCCAAGGAGTTCAGACTGTCCCGGGAAAAGGAGCAGAGCTGTGCCCCCCCCAGCCCCTCCAAATGGAGGCATAGGCCAGGTAGGCAACAGCAGCACAGCTGCACCTTCCTGGTGCCATCTCCTGACAGTACTGAAATTCAAAGGAACACATCGGACAAAGGGCTTTTCTGAAAATTCAGTGATGTGATGTATAAAAAGAAGCGGCGGGAGGTAATGACATAATAACAAATAATTACAAATGCATTTGCTCTTACAAATTGTTGGCTCCGGAGGCAAAAGACTAGCATAACTTCTCATTTCATTTATCCTTCTTCATAGTGTTTTGCTTCTATGATTATTACTGAGCATTTTCCTCAGAGCCTGGTATAAAAATATCTGCACTCACTTATAAGGTTCCTGTCTCCCTCAGTAAGCTAAAGCTGGACTCACTAACTTTTTTTTTAAGGTTGCTATGACAGACTCTTCAAAGTTCAAGTGCAATAGCCTGAATATAGATGAGCTTTCAGTAGCAGCCAAAGAAAATGTCAGAAACTCATTCTCCCTGACATTTTTGAACTTCGAAAAGACTGAAAAAAATGCCTGGCTGAGCTTTTGCAAAACCAACCAAATTCTTATATCAATTTGTTTTTGCTGTTGGGACTCTCTACTAGCTGGTTTGTCAGCCACATTTTTTCCTCTGGGATATTATCTTTCCCATGCTGTGTAAGACTAAGAAGTCAGTTGGCTAGAATCTTTGCACATCTGTAAAAACTCCTTAAAAAATGAGATAGCTCTGGAAATTCAACAGTATGATTTCTGTATTGGTTTTGTGATTGACAGATCATTGTCCATCAGTGACAACTGTCTATTTTAAATTGTGGTCTACTGATGATGGGTTGACTGTAAGGTGCTTGATGGTGGCCTACAGAAAGAGACTGGTTACGCAATTAGAAAAAATAGAATATGCTCTATGATTTACTTTTTCTGCTTTGTTTTTAATAGATTTTAGATCCAGAAGGAAATATATTTAAACTGCCTACATATGACAGTCCATAGCATTTAATCCACTGTGTGGATCCTTACAACTAAAATTGCTCTAAGATACCTGGTTTAGAAAAGCATGGATATTAGGATCTTTCAGTTAAACTGAAATCCAAATTTTCTGGAATAAACTTGAAGTAAAAGGGAGATCTGGTTGTGCCAAAACTTAGTAAAGCCCACATGCTGTGGTCACAAGAACGTGGAACATATTACATATCTGAAATTTGCAGCAAGATGTTGCAAACGGTCCTTCAGATCCATCATTATTTATTCACATATGACAGCAAGACTGGGGCTGGTAGAGACCACTGTTTATTTTCTTATATCTACCAAAATATAGGGATTTTTTTCCCTATAGTTTGGCTGTAACATCTTACAAAGTCAAATTTTGCTGTCTTGTTGCTTTTAACTAAGGGCAGCCCTTCTTAAGTATAAATAGCTTTCCATTCCTGCTTGCAACAGAAATGCAGAAGACTTACAGCGGGTGGCCTGGTAAACACAGATGCAGAATATTTCCACTGTGATTTGTACAAAGAAGTTCTAAAGTTGTTTATATGTTTCCCAGTTGTCTTTTTGCTTTTATTGATGCTAGTTTGTTCCAAATTTATTGCCTTATTTTCCTCCTTATGGGCGTGGACATAGATTTAGTTTTTATGTCTACATTGACATGACCTCAGCCTGACACTACATTATGGGAAGCTGGAAGGTTTATTGGCAGAAGAGAGCCTGTTGGGAAAAAAGCTGGGTAGTGGTAATTGGAGAATGAGCCAGTGCCTGGAGTCCAGCTGTGCTTGCTGCACAAGCCTGACTAAAGCTGAGTTACTCAGATGTCTTCAACTATCTGAAACAGGCTTTTTAAAAAAAAAAGAATAGGCTTTATGTATGCTGGATACATTTTTAACTGGGAACATTTGTATAAAGGCAGCAAATTATCCTTCTTCCTTCTTGCTGTTGTTAGTATTGCCGTGGAGTGTAGGAGCCACACTCTTGGAGAAGCAATTCATTATACACGCACAAACCAGCATGTCTGAAAGATGTCATGGCATCAACATCTCAAAATGCACCAATAATAGTTTCATATGCAATAACTTTTGTGACCAATTTTGTAAAAACACCTGCATCCTGACCCTGGGAGGCAAAGCATTGCTATTTCTTATTGCATGCATTTAATGCAGCTTGCTTCATAAACATCCCAAAAATTGAAGTTCTAACCTTTGAACAATACATTATTTTAAGGAAAATGGCATTCAAATGTCTTTAGAGAATACTGTCAAATTAAATACTGAATCTGAAGCAAATTTTATAAAACTAAGGTCTTACAAATCCATCATCTTTATCTCTTTTGCCATAATAATATAAACAGTTAATTCTAAGTGAAACATTTCTCGCAGATTGCAGCAAGAATCTCAAAGTGTTACGGTGGATATAAGTTACCTAACTTTGTTGTCAAGACTGAAAGAAAAACCAAGAATAAATTAATTGTGAATAATTTACATTTTTCCATTTCATTGCATTTTAATAATTCCTGAAAGTTTAGAAATGTAATTAAGGAATTTTCTTTTTTTGCATATAAGATTCATGAAAACAAACATTCAAAACAAAAGAAACAGTATAAACAAGCTATGACAATTTTGGACTATAGACATAGAGGCTAGGATGATAACAGCAGTACTACGTGAGCCACAAAAAGGTCAGGATTGAAATTTATGAAAAAATTGATCAAGCACTGGGAGCATCATTTAATACAGAAAAAGCGTTTGGCAGTCAGCTGGAAGAACATTTTGAGGAAACACTCACATATTAAGACCAAAGTTTTGCCGGTGATATGATATCTAAAACAGTTTCAGCTCTTTAAAATGTGACATGGTTGCCCAGTTTCTTGTCTGTTTTTGGCTTATTCATTGCAATTATGATTGTAGATAAGTAGACCAAAAGTTCAGGTGAGCAAACCTGACAAGACAGTGTATCTTGTATTTGTTACAGGCATTAATAACACTATTTCTGAAATTTTAGATCCACTTGAGAATTTAAATAAACTAAAAACAGAAGGGAAAAGATACCAAGTCATGTTATCCATTCCTTTCCATCCCCATTACTCCACACAGATGTTTCAAAACTATTAATTCCAGCCCTGTGTAGCTATAAAGCTAGCAGTGCCTGCTGTGGTGTCGAGGGCTGGATTTCTGAGTAGCTTTGTTCCAGCTGGGAATGGAGAGCGACCTACACAGGTGGTGGGAACAGGTCATTGAATAAAGAAGATCTCCCTGAAGCACCTGGGACCTGGCATAATTCCTGAACTCTCTATGGCATTAGAAGTACAGCACTTATTCTATGATTAGGAGGACACATACAATTTGGCTTTTTAGGGATCACCATCTTTTCTTTCCCCTAGCATGCCAACAACCCTCTGCTCCATTCCACACACAGCAACCTCACCCTCTTCCCCATTCTTTTTCCCTAGGTCCTTCTTTTCTTCCTCGCTGCCAGAAGAAGATGATAGTTATATGTGCTGAGCATGGCCTGGACACTGATTAGCTAAGTAGTGGCTACCAAAAGTGACAGATGATTTCTGCTGTCTTGCCTCTGGTGAACACACTCATTTATCTAGGTTTCTTCCATCTACTTAGCTGCCAATTTTCAGACATGTTGAATATTTACTATCTTTTAGATGCTTCTCTATCTATATCATTTGGTTTCTATCTATATTATTTAGAGTCTACTTTTATTAGGAGGAATCATTCACCATCATTACCAGCTGCCAGCTCAAATAGAGAATTCTTCTTCTGCAATTGCATTAGCAACAGTCTGCAAAGGCAGTCAGCAGAGATCAGTTGTGTGGACAGGATTTGCTACTCAGATAGTGAGTCCCTGTCTTCACCACAAAATGTCGCATGGAATGGGGACAATGCTGGTAGGTGATCTGGTGCCCATCTTGCAAATTTATAGCACATTGTTTCTGATGAGGAAAAAATAAGATTTTTTGTCACAGTATTGCTTTCTCAGTTCTCTTGTACGTCTTACAGAAGAAGGTATTTTATTGTAAGGTCTTTAAGAATTTTGACTACCAGAATTCAGTTCTATAGAATATTCCATAACTCACATGGCTTCTCACACCATCGTTTCACATTATGATAAATTCAGCAGTGAGGCTAGCATAGGCATTTTCTTTTATCCCTGTGTGATGATGTGCCATGCTGTGAGGCAGACCAGGGAACTGATTTGACTTAAGAAAACAAACTTGGTGCTTTTTGAACACTAGTTCAGTTCATAATCCGATTTACATTATAAGCACACAAACTGTTGTTCCAATGCAACTGAGTGAGGGGCGCAGCACAGAGAGGTGGCTAGCAGTATCTTGAGTATTTCCTTCAAACATTAAGCTCCTATATACACTTACTGGTTTGCCAGGTAATGGACCTGCTATGAATAGACAAACACTTTTTGTCTTCTTGTTTCCCATGCTGGATCCCTGCCATGAAGCTGTAAGGAGAAAAGCTGGAGCAGCAATGTAAGCTTGAAGTCTCAGACTCCTTCTGCAACTGAACCCTACTCCCCCTTGGACTTTCAGTTCACATTAGGAGCCTTAGCAACCTGAACCTCCATGCCTACTGATAGTCCTTGCCCCAAAACACCACCTTCAAACAATCTTCAGTTCTAGTTACCAGATCATACCCATTTGTCCTAGCTTCCAAACAGCTTATGCTCTTAATTTCCTCGATATGCCTACCCACATCTATTTAGCAGTTTCATCCACGATATCCAGATGTCCCAGCTACCACAGAGTAGTGCAGAGGCTGCTGATCTAAAGGCAGTGCTCAAGGAAATAGAAAAGTCCACAGGATTTTTAGTCCTTAGCATCACCTGTATGATAGATAGATCTAAATCACACCTTCCTAATCACACTCAGCAATGTCGTGTGAGGCTTGTTCTAGCCTGGAATTTTCCAGGGTTCACAGCAAGAGTCTACCCTGATTTGCATGAAGGTATTTCCCTCATTACTGTTATATTGATCTGAAAATGATAAATAGTATCTCCTGTTTGTAGGGAGGCAAAGAGGAAAGTGAAGAGTCACATACAAATAAAGAGGATCAAATGGTACTTCTGAAACTCTCTTACTGAGAAACAAGGGAGTTCCCTGGATGAGAGCCAGGGTTAATTTGATCCAGTCAGTAGGCTTCTCATAGGCATCAGTTTTGCATCACCATAGTTATTCTACCTTGAAGGTGGCATTAGCTTTAACTATTACAAATTCACACATGAAAGAAAACATTTAATGATTGAGTCCTTTTTCTAAGTGACAAAAACATGTCCTCCTGACATTTTTCTTTCAAAAAAAGTTTGAGCTATGTGATGTTTTAGGAGAGAAATCAGTTCCGTGTATTTTTCAAATGCAACAGAGACAAGCTCTAAGGGGAAAGTCAACATAATAAATAAGGAAGATAAAAATTTAACTCCTACCAATGCTAAGGTGACTGATAACCAGTCACTAGGCAAAGAGCCTTAGTACTGAAAGAAATCTAAAGCTACTTAAGTAGAAAATACATATCTAAAGCAAGATGACCACTGTGCACTAGCCCCATAAGTGGGGCATTGGATTGAAGTGCCAATATTCTTTCATAGCAACCATCACCAAGGACATCAGTTACATAAAAATGTGACATGAAAATGTGAACAGATAGAAATCCTTCTACAAATGAAGTAAAAGGGAGTTGTCTTCCATCTGTAATGTTGATAAATGAAATGTTGAACTGTTTGGTGAAAAACATCAGTAGCCATTAATACATCTTTTATAATCACTTTCTACACCTGTCTACTCACTAACATCAGGGCAATGCAGAACATAGATTGGTTGTAGGTCTTTTTACACATATATATGCATCTACACAAAGTGCAGGAGCTGCAAATACAGGAGCAGCCCAAGCATCTACTTAATGCGATCTGTTTCTGACAGTGATCAGTACCGGATGCTGCAAAAGAAATTTCCACGGAATCCACAAGGTAAGCAGTCATGGAAGAACGGGTAAATAAGGACAGTTTCTTCCTAACTTTGCTGTTTAGCTGGTGCATGCCCCGAAGAATGGCATCTTACGCCCTTTCCAAATTCACTCTCTCCCATCACCTTAATAATATATCACCTGTTCAGCAAACCCCATCTCTTTCTTTCTGTACCCTGCTGCAAGCTTCCCCTGTCACCAGGGCTTTAGCAGTCTGTGCACCAAGGATCCATGGGCCAGCTCTGACACCACAGCTGCACAACCTCTGCTCAGAGTGCCAAAAATGAGCTGTGAGTCTGTACGGAGACAAGAAAAATAAAAATTACAGGTACTGGTGTGACAGGATTGTTAGCAGCTCAAGGATTCAAGACAGAAAACACCAGTGCATGGAAATGTGTGTAATCCTAAATTAAAAAAGAGAGGGAAGCTTGTTGGCCCAGGGACTAGTCAGGAGCTACCGGGTCAAGTCACCAGCGTCATGAGTGTCAGTGGAGCTGGTAGTAGGTGGCAGGCTCAGCAGCCCTGTGCACCCATTGCAGAGAGCTGCAGGACAAGCCTGCCCTCCCCATTGTGACTGATGCCTGGCTGGGCAGCAAAGACCCTGGGTGTTGTATCTGGAGCAGTGGGTGTATTCATCCTTAACCTAAGAGGTCATTAAATCCAACCTATTTCCCGCCGCCCCCCCCCCCCCCCCCCCCCCCCCCGAGTCAATCAGCACTTGCTTAGTACTTGTAAATTGTGCATATCCTGCTTGTAGAAGATCACAGGGTATGGCTACACATGCCCAAACAAACCAACTCAAAATAGGGACCATAACAACTGATGTGCACTTATTTCTGAAATCTACTGGACTCTTAACCTCAGTAATTTATTGAATCAAATCCATGGATTATGTGTTGTATAAAACACTGGTGGTGATTGTGTAAACTGAGAGAAATTGCACATTTCTGAGTCTGTGTGGCAGATGCATGATTAAAGCAAATCTTTTTAAACATGTTGTTTTCCATTATTTTTTAGTCTCTGCAAAACCAGCCAATTCCTACCACCCAATTTGCTCATACTACAGTGATTCAACCCTTGGCATTTTTAGCAGATTCACCACAGGTCATTAGTTGCAACGTGTGTGTACAGTTTATTGAGCAGATAGCCCACAACTGTGTCTATTTTGTTTTTACAAGCATTTTTGTTCAGTTACACCAGCCAAAGCGGTCAGCAGGATAATATTTCATGAGGTCATCTTTTGCAGTAATAATTTTTTTTGCAGTAGTGATGAGAATTTCTGAAACAGAATATTGTTGCTAATTACTTTTACTCACCTAATTTAGCCATCTAAAGATTAAGTGTCTAATTTAAGCTAATTGACTTGGCTGCCTCAGTGGTTACTGGAAAGAGAGAGAGGTCTCACATAGCAAAAGATCTCCAGTGTATTTTTGATACTTACTTTGTCCCAAGATGAATCACCTTCCAGGAGTCCTCCCTCTTTCTGCTGAGTGCCGAGGTAGTCAAAATGGTAAATTTAAACTGGATGCCCACCCTTGCTTTTATGCAGCATACATATGAAGTTCTCTGCAGATGGACTGCAAAGGAACGACATTACATAGACACAGATTGAAATCACAGTTAGCTGATACGTATTATTTTAGAGATATAGGAAGCAAGCCTGAGATTTTCCACTCCAAACCAAACCAACCCCCAAGTCTCTGTCTTTTGTGTTGTTATGATGAAAGCTGGATGAAGCTTCACTGAATTTGGTGAGCATAATGAGTCTTTTGCACAGCTGTTCAGCTCAAGGTAGTTCAGCTTCTTTTGTGGGTTTTTTTTGGGGTGTGGAGGGTGGAATTTCAGTAGGAGCCATGACCAAAAGCCCAGACCACAAGTCCACAAGGGAGGCCATGAATATGGTTTTACAGCTGGTCATCATATTTCAAGAAGGATACCAAAAAACTGGAGAGTCCAACAACAAGTATAATCAAAGATCTAAAATCACAAAGATAATATAAAGCGGGGTTGTTTAGCTTAATAAAGAAAGACTGATAGGGGAAAGTGGGAACGTGATGATTTTCAAAAACGATCACAGCGGAAAAGCAATGATCACAGCAAGGAAAATTTCAGGGCAGACATGAGGAAAAACCTTCTCATAGTAAACAAGTGCCTGGGGGGACTTCCCAAGTTTTCATTACTAGAGCTTGTTAAAACTAAACAAGACAAATGTCTATCAGGAATGACTTGGGCATAGGTGCTCTGCCCTAGGGAAAGGGAAATAGAACAAATACATCCTTCCTCTATGATCTTTCATTATCTAAATCATTTCTTTTATAAGAAATTTATTTCATATTTCTCCGTTTCTTGTGCATTTCTTATAAATAAGAAATGGGCTGACAGGAACCTCATGGAGCTCAACAAGGGAAAGTGCAAAGTCCTGCACATGGGGAGGAACAACCCCAGGCACCAGTATGGGCTAGGGTCACCCAGCTGGAAAGCAGCTTTGCAGAAAAGGACCTGGCTGTCCTGGTGAACACCAAGTTGAACAGGAGCCAGCAGAGTGCTCATGCCAGAAAGGCAGCTAATGTTATCCCGGGCTGTGTTAGGAGGAGTGCTGCCAGTAGGTAGAGGAGGGTGATCCTTCCCCTCTACTCAGCACTGGTGGGGCCACACCTGGAGTGCTGCGTCCAGTTCTGGGCTCCCCAGTACAAGAGAGAGACACAGGCATACTGGAGAGAGACCAGCATAGGGCCACAAAGATGATGAAGGGACTGGAGCATCTCTCCTATGAGGAAAGGCTGAGAGAGCTGGGGCCGTTCAGCCTGGAGAAGAGAAGGCTCCGGGGGATCTTAGCAATGCATACAAATACCCGAAGGGAGGGTGCAAAGAGGATGGAGCCAGGCTCTTTTCAGGTGTGCCCTGAGACAGGACTGGAGGAAATGGGCACACACTGAAACACAGGACATTCCATCTGAACATCAGGAAACACTTTTTCACGGTGAGGGTGACCAAGCACTGGCACAGGTTGCCCAGAGAGGTTGTGGAGTCTCCATCCTTGGAGATATTCAAAACCTGCCTGGACAGTCCTGGCAACCAGCTCTGGGTGGCCCTGCTTGAGCAGGGGGGTTGGGCCAGATGATCTCCAGAGGTCCCTTCCGACCTCAGCCATTCTGTAATCAATGGCGGGGAGTAAGCAGACCCACAGAACAATTTTGAATGTTACTGTAATTGCTCTTTCTGGATATGCCTGTCTTTTTCTGAGACCTTTACAAAGAGTTCCCTGTTTAGGTGTCCATGTTTATGGGCAGGAGGGGATGAATCTGGGCCAAGGGCTGAAGAAGACAAGTAGCAGACAGCTCCTTGGAGGCAAAGTCCCTGCTCAGCTTCCATTGACCTCCCTAGGAGTTAATGGTGCTTATCAGCCCACTGAATAAAGGTTGGTTGGGTTTTTTTCTGACAGAATTTAAGCTTCTGCATAACAGGAGCTAAAACATAGCCTGTCAGATTGTCAAAATTACTGTCTTTTATTTCTCTAGAGTATGCCAGAGAGGAAAATCCTAAAGTAAATGACTGAAAATTTTGTTATAATCCTCATAATGTTTAAGTAAAGCAAAGACCCTCTGTCTCACAAATGCTTCATTTTTGCCAGTCTTCATTTTACTTAAAAATTAGCGAGAATATAACAAAATCTTCATTCACTGACACTACGAAACGTAACAAAAAGAGGTTTGCCAATGAAATAACTTTCTTAGCATGTTTGTAATACCTTTCTGCATTTCTGTAATCTTTTTGTATTTTCTTTTTTTTTAATTTGGCCTTTTTTCCAATTGATAATTACATTTGACAGTCTGAATCTGCTTTACCTAAATACATAAACTCTGTTTTAAACCTTCTGTCAGGATCAAGAGTCAATGTTAAAAAAGAGATATTCAGATTCCATATTTTCCCTTCTGCCTTGTGGTACTGAAAACCAAACTTTCCTAACTGATTTGAACCTTCCCATCCAAGTTAAGCTTACCTACACCACTTCCCTAATTCCATCTCCTGCAGGATAATGCCTTCATTTGAATCTATCTTATAAATGCAGCTCATTGATTTTTTTATTTACAGGCATGACACAACCTGCCCTAACTTCCTTAAACTATTACTAATGCATTTACTGGTCTTTAAAGTGATGTAAATATTTTGTTTCAGTTGTCAAATATTCCTCTTTATGTATAATCATTGTGAAAAGACAGTATGTTTAGTGGGTGGTGTCTGTGACGAGCAAGAATATGCACTCTGGAAGCACAAGGAGGTTACCAAGGAAGATTGATATTTACCTGAAGGTAATCAAGTATCAGTAAATAGGCATGAAAATAAGCAGCACAAAAATTATTGTGATTGCAAGACAAAATCGCAAAGTTCTAAGTCTAAAGTCGCCACCAAAAATAATCTTTTCTATTTTCTACACATGAAATTTCAAGATAATCAATCCTCTTTATGCCACAGCTTCTCCCCACACAACATGTAGATATAGTATTTCCTTTTTTCTCTTTTATTCTCTCTTTAAAAGATGTACTATTGCCATTGGCTATAAAAGCCAGCCAGATGAAGTGCTTCATTATATATCTCTTAATTAAGCTAGTGAGAACATTTAATACAGCCATTTTTTAATTTTCTCCTGCCACTTTACAATAAAAATGCACTCCCTAGTCTCCCAGTCAGCTTTTAAAAACCTCATATAATGAGAAAGAGATATATTGGGCTCTTGATCCTTGCCATTTGGCTAGTACATTTTACTTTTATTCTTCCTCCTGGGGGGGGGGGGGGGGTGGAGATATTCAGTATAACATTGTTAGAGTTGCCCATTTAAAAGTCTTTTCCTGAAGAACATTTTTTCTGATTTTTGAGAAGATTTTATTTATGGAGCTTAATATATCTTTGCTTTTATTACTGAAGTCTGTACTGCAGCAAAGCTTTAAAAGACAAACCTGAAAGTAGATGAGTTATCCCAACTGTTCAGACTTTCCAGACCCACATTGGCACTTGCTGAGTTTCATTAGCCTTTCTAGCGGGAGGAAAGCTTGAAATGTAATCCAGTAATAAAACCAAAACCCTCAGTAGGCCCTGCGAGCAAGAGTGTATGGAACGGAGTGGGAAAATAATACAAGACTTGTATTTTATCGCTGGGCCCATATGGGACAGACATCTCATGTAATGGAAGCCATGTCAGAAGAAAGGTGTTTAGCATAATAGCGGGGTCTCAAAATACAACTTGGGCTTGAAGAACAGGTTCTTTCAATTTTCTGACAGCAGAATTTACAATGGTGAATTTGTTAATAGTGGAGATAAGCAATATCATCTGGGTGCTGTGTTCCTGTGGCTTAGGAAAAGTTAGGAAGTGCCACGCATCCCCAAATGAACCATACTGCTAAGAGGCAGACCTGGAATTTGGATCTGGTGATACGCTCATGTACAGATCCTCACATTTTCAAGATAAAGAAATCTCATCTCTAGCAAATAACCATATAGTTATGCTTGGCTAAATACAATTCCTAATCCAACTGATATCAGAGGAGGGATTATTTTTTTCATCCCAAATTATTTTGACATGTCAGTCAATGGTGGATTTCCATATCTTAGTTACTTACAGCTCCCTCTGAAGCTGTGGTCTGCTTGTTTAGCAGACGTACAATACACCGTGCCAGTGGGAAGTTAACCATGAGCCATATTCATTTCAACAGAGCCGTTGGCAGAGAAAGTCAATCCCTCTGTTGACAGGAGCTATGGACAACCTACTTGTATAAGGCAAGCTGCAGTGCTGTACCAGGTTACCACGCCTCGCAGTGAAAAGCTATGCAGTAATTTCCTCCTCTTTTCAGTGATATTTTAGTTGACATCAATTTTATCAATGTATATATTGACAGGCTAAGTTACATAGCTGACTCCAACAGGCATTTTGGAAAAATAACTTGTGAGCTTTCCTGAGATTTGTAGTAGTCTGGCAATGCATGTGAACATCTGAAATGAATACTGAGGTAAGACCTCTTACCCCGTCTCAGCTGTAACCGGCCATACAATATAAATTAGCAATGTATGAATGTGAAGGAGCAAACAGGAAAGGTGAGTCTTTGAGCCGACGTTCAGGAGTGACTTATGGCTTCATGGCTTTCAGGCTTCCCCCTCCCCCCCGCCACTGTGACTTCTGATTTCTTGGACAGATAGTTCCAAAAGCACTGAAAGACCTACTTTACTCGTAGACCACAAATCTTCTATATAATTCTACTTTATGAATTATTTTTATTATTTTCCTTAAATCAGCCAAATAGATATTCCCAGTCCTAGTCCAATATAAAATCTAGATGTATTGAAAACAACCCAGCAAAAAAACCAACAAATAATACAGGTAAAAAAGGATAAAAGTCTGAGATGAAAAAAATCTCTTCTGTAAATCGTCTGTGAGAAGCAAAGAGCAGGCTGCTCCCCAGGGAAGGCCAGCCAGGAGCTGGTATGACAGCAAGGTGGCATCCTCACCAGCAAGGGGACAGTCCCACTGTGCCTGAGCAAGGAGAGCAGGGCAGGTCTGCCAAGGGTAACCAGGGTCAGTCACAGCCCAGGCAAGGCCCCGGTGACAAGAGAGGTCCGAGGTCAAGCCAGCAGGTCAGGATCAGGACCAGGCACAGGCACAGCTCCAACGTGGCTCAGGCAAGAACCATGGTCGAGGGTCTGAGCTCAAATGTAGCTCCCAGGCAAAGAAGAGATGTGCAAAAGAAGCATCTTGCAGCTCTCTGTGTCCCCAGCAGCCTGATCCCAGCTTACACGGCTGCCCCACACCAGAGCTGGCCTCCAGTCCAGGCAGCTAGCCCCTGCCTGGGGGGCAGAGGTTGCAGAGGCTGGGGGTGCACGTGGGGCCCTGCTGCAGGGTTTCTCTTGGACCTCTATCTTTCATCTTCCTTCTCCGCCCATGTCTGTGATAGAGGTCACAAAACAAACTTCAGTGTTTGCCTAACCTTACATATGAAACGATCCAGAGTTAGGCAGAGAGTAATGCTCCCCGGTCAGGATTTGCAGCAGCTAGCACAGTGAGGTGACTGAACCAGGCTATCACAAATGCCAAAGAAAGAGGTGTACCTAAAACATTTTCTCCTCTGTGCGTCTATTTTAATGGCTTTAGACACCAAAACTAATTCCCATTTTAAAGCATCTTCATTTACTCAGGATTCAAAAAAATCAGCTGCCTTTGGAGAAGAAGGTCTTTCACATAAAGGTCAAATTTTTGAGCACTCACCCATGACCCGGGAAACTCTGGGTTCCAGTCATATTGTAGCTGGACAGGGTTTGAACTTATGTCTAACCCTCTTAACATGTTTATGAGGGTTTTTTTATACCCCTTTTTGAATATCCACTACCAAGAAGGGGACAGGAAGGGAGCAGACAAAAAAAAAAAGATATCTCCATAGTGACATGCCTATTTCATAGCATAGACCTTGTCTTCTAATTACCTATCTATCCATATATTTTATTTCATTTCTGAGGTGATGTGTGTCCTTGGAAGGCTGTAAAATTATTTCAAAGGCTATAAAGCAGCAGTGGATTCACTGCCACCAAACTAGCCACCAGCTAAAATGCAGACGTTTGGCCTGGCTAGGCTCCATAGAAAACAATGGCCTCTGTCCTGTTTTCATGGCAATCTGACAGCAGGTCTGACAGACCTGTGCTGTCGCAGCAGGGCAGTGGGTACAGCATTCTGGAAACAGCCCTTCTTTTCCTAAGCTCAGCACTAGTAATCCCCAAAATGGAAGACAATATGGTTCCACAAATGGGTGCTGGCTCCCTCACCCAGAAACTCTCTTGGATAATAGAAAGACTGGGCTGGGATGCAGTTGTCACCTGGACACAGGGGACACTGGCCCTGGCTGCTATCCAATGGAGGACATAAAGGGTACTGTCCCATCAGAAACAGCACCAGCTACACTCAAGCGTTTTGGGTGAAGGTGAGGTCTGTGATGCCAAACTTTACCCGTCTGCCCTAGCCTATAGGATGTTGATGGTGCTCAACTAGCCCTGCATAGCTGAAACTTTGCCAGCTTCACTGGCAGCAGGCATAGCAAGGGCAAATTAGAAGCCAAGGGGCAGTGATGGGCATGGCCCCTTATACAGAATATGGTGATACAATCAGAAGGCATATGCCAACCAGGTGACAAAGAAACAGGAAGCGTGCTAAAAACCTATATAGTACAAGGGTGAAAAGCCTGAAGAGTTAAGCTTTCGCATCACAGACCACTCTTGCCATCATATTATATGAGCTGTCTGCCCCCAAGGACAGTGAGACAAGAACAGCATGCACCATTTGCCCTAGGAGTCATCATCTGGTGAGCTTCCAACCTCACACAAAGCATGAGGCAGCATCTTGGCAGTTCTTTATGCTTACTTGCCCAGTGCTTAGAGTTATAATTTGGAAAACTGAAATCTAGTTCACATTCCTCTTCTGCCTGATTGAACTCAAATCTTTTATCCCTCCAGTGTGTCCTTCCAGCATATTGGTAAAAACATGACTGAAGTTACTTGGGCAGAGAGAGAAGGTTTCACCAAATGGCATTTTACCTCAATTAATGCATTCCCACAGCAAATTATTTCCTTATGAAAATTCATTTTTGATGAAACATATACACCAACTTCAATATACATAAATTTCCCTCCAAGCTCATTGTGTTGTATAATCATAAACACAAAAAATCCTAAGAAATCTACAGTTACTTGATGGCAAATGTACAAAACCCAGCATTACAGAGAAGGTACAAAAGACAGGTCAGCTACCAGGACGTAGGAATCAACTTTTTTATCAAATAACTCGTATTTGTTGTTCTTTTCAGCAGTTATTTAAAACAAGCCTACAGCATTTTAAGGTATAATACACAATATATTGAGAACAATACAAATAACTATGTAGTCATAGAAAGACTTGTAACTACTCTCATGACTGTATATTTATTAATTTTTTATGAATTTTCTATTAATATCTCACTCCACAGGGAATAAGCAAATTTTAATCATTCATAATTACAACACTAAACAAAAATCTCAGAAAACACATTATGTTGTTTTTATACTACAATTAACAACTTTGCATATTTTTGCATTTTGTCCGTTGTTACAATCGGCACTTTTAGTCCCAAATAAGTTAGTCTTAATTAATTGGAGGCTTAGTGAATACATACCCCAACTATCAGGCAAAGCTTTCTATAAAATTACATACAGTCAGGATATGCTTTCTAGCTCTCCTCCCTCTGCTCTGCTCCCCAAACAAACCTGTGCCTCAGTTTTCCAGGCAGAGTATCAACAACACGAGTTCCCGCCATGGCTTCCGAGTCCCCGCTCCAGTGCCTCCAAAAAGGGAACATAATCCAGAAAGGCCACTTCATCCTCACCCCAAGTTAGAGGCTCAGAAGTAACACTGCATGGCATGTGCTTTGGTCAGGCCATACAGTCTGGGTGAAGAACTGTTTAATTGTGACTTAAAGTTGTTGTCCCCACAGGAATTAACGCACTTAAGCTTCAGGCTCTGCTGTTGAAACCGTAAGAGTTTAAGGGAGCTTCAGAGAAAATTAGAGCTTTGTTAGAGAGCGCTGAGGCAGACCCTAGCAAGGACTTTTATACTGTCAGCCACAAGTGAAGCTGGAAGGAAGGAAGAAGTAGCCTTATATAAAAATACCGACAGTTTATTTTAACATTGTTTTTTACTGAGTAAAGTCAAAACATTTGGTACTTATTTGTCTGTACACTTAATAAAATACAAGGTTTTGTTTCATTTGCAGCAGGTTTATTCAGTTTCATTCAGTGTGAATTTAAGTAAAATTACATAGATTTCATAGCAAATTGACCTATTATCCTTGCACCAGTTTTTTTGACAATTCTGTCTGAGAGTTTTCTGATTGCTCTAATGCAAAAATCCTGCTTCACTCTTGTGGAGTGTCCTTTTTGGCATCTTCATTTATATTTAACAGTTTTCTTTGTGTTTATGTAAAGAAAAGGACAATAAGTGGAGTTTGTTTTTTTTAAAACAGATTCTGTTACATTTTGTAAATATACTTACAAAAGTATCTAAAAATCTATCTAAACTCAGTCCTGACATACTTCAGGAAACACCTTTCTAAAATCCCACATTACCAAAACCATTAAACGACTGCAGACAATTTCTCTGGCTTAACAAAGGGGAAAAACAAACCCACATTTTTCTAAGAATCTAAGAGCATTTTCATTTCTGTCAAAAGTATCCTATTTGATATGTAAAGTATTTTCAACTATAAACTTGTATGTTAGGACACCTTCATCTCACAGTGCTATGAAGTTTAAGACATAACTGCAGATGGAATACCTGATTAGATACTGTCTGCCATACGATATACCAGTGGCTGGTCACAGCATCATGATTGTCTTGCAGGTCTCCTCTAACTGAAAATATCAAAAGGGTAACATGTTAATAATTGTATACTTTCATTTTGTTATATGTTCTGCTAAAAGATAACTGTATGTCTACATAAATATATAAAGTTAATAATATAAAATACCTACAGGTCTGCATTAATCTCAAAATATTTATTCACAACCTCTTTGTTACAGAGATCAGCAATTACTTTTCTGTAGTTTTTGAGTACAAGACAGATGGCGTTTCACAGCAGAAACCAGATGAGATATCACATAGGCAAATTTGTAACATATGGTAAGTAAAGTCTCTTCCTGACTGTGGTAGATCATAGCAACATTTTCCCCAAATACTTGTGTTGTTTTGTAGTAGTGCAGTATTTCAAAGCTTTATTCAGACAGTGATTATCAGTGTCTTGATTTTCAGAAATGTATGTCCTGAAACAAAATTGGTTTATGATAATCTCACAACATTTAGTTTGTTTTGTGGCATTTTTGCCTGAAATGGGCTAAACTTCACAAACTGAACTGGAATAACAGCACATAATGTGGCAGTCCATGTTTAAACGGCTTTCTAGCAACAAGCGTCTGCAAAGACACCTGTCAGCATGCAAAATTTGTAATGTGGAGAATCAATGCTTCCAAAAATAAGGATACAAAGATGCTGACTACTCAACACAGTGAATTGACACCTTCTATCTAACAGAGCAGGTTTAAAATAAAGTTACACCAGTCTCACATAAGACGTTAACTTACTTAAAAAATAGTTTGCACACATACAACTCATTGTACACAAAGCTGATTTCTTCCACTTCTACTAATGTGACAATTATGAATGATTCCAGTCCCTGAAAAATTTCTCAAATAATAAAAGTTTGGCAACCAGGCAAAAACATTACATGCCTAGCTACAGGGATCCACGTGTATGTTTTTTTCTCTAATTCCTGATGCTGCAAATTTCAAATGGTATTACACTAGTAAGTACATCTTACTGACGGCCAAGATTGGGCCACAAAATAGATAAGGTCACACAAGGCATTTCTCAAATCATCTATTTCGTATAAAGCCCTCAGTGACTCAAGAGAACTTGAAAAATGTGGGGGAAGCTAAATGTTGATGAATGACAATGTATCTATGAAGAAAAGAGGCAAATTACTATCTTTGTAAAACCTGTAATTGCCTCCGAGAACAACCTCACTTAACTTATTGCATTCTGGCAATTCCAGTTCCTGAACGGCATTAGTTTATTGTTACGAAGGTTTTGCACTTCATAGGAACATTCTCCTCTAATTTCACATGAGGATTAAAATACAGCTCTGCAGAAAGTCTGAACAGCACTTAAAAATGACAGTGAATAACAAGAAAAACTCTTCACAGTTTAGGTCTCTGGATAGCTTTGTTTTAATTAATTGTATGTATTTCCCTAACAAGTTCTCAAGACTAAAGCAATGGAAGTGTCAGCTTTCCTCTGACCTTCTTAGACTTTTTGACTTTATCCTGTTGAATAGCAAGCTAATTTCCCCACAGTAATGATTGCTGCCAATATTTCAATTTTTTTTCTATTAGTAATTTCACAGTTTTAAGAAACCAGTTAATTGGAATCTTTTTAATTTCACAGGATTATTGTCACCTTCCTGGTATCTCCTTTCTATTCTATCTGCTTAATTCTTCCCAGAAATGCTGTCAAAATGTTTACTCACAAAATACACAGAAGTAAAAAAATGTATTTTCACAAGATATTTCAGTCAACATAGGCACATGTACTGTAAGGTACATATATATATATATATGTATGCAGGTATGTACTATACAGGTAACAGTTTTCTAGGTTACTCAGATTCTTCAGCTCCACTGATTTCCAGGCAAGCTGTAAGTCCTCAGTATACCCAAAACTTATATAGCCTCTGTTACATGCCTTTCGATGAACTCGGGTGCCTAAATGTAACACTGTGAACTTGAAATTTATTTCTATCATTCCAAATTCTGGAAATTCAGATGTAATGCTCCAATCAACAACATGTCCTGAAAATACAGTAAAAATAAGCCGATAGTTTGCTTGACTATAGTAAGCATTATGTTCTCCAAAATACTTCAGAAGGGTCTGTATATCCTGCCAAATTTAAATAAAGGAATGAATTACTAATAAAAAAAATCTGAATGCCTAAGCCTTCTGATCATCAGCTACCTTCAGCAGCAAGTTTTAATCAGAAGAGTGTTTGGTTTGTTTTCTTATCCCCAAATAATTTCTACTTTTAGCAGTCCTCATTTTGCCCACTGGTCACTGAAATTCTGATTTGGAGATCCATCATGTGGAAGGATTGATAGGCAGTATTCAGAACCTGCTTTTCCAGGGGAATATGGTGCTAATGCCATAGCAAATATTTAATTTCAAGCTCTTTATTGCTAATTTTGGGTCAGTTCCTCCCTTCTTTGCTATCTATATCTTTGTACCTTTGTTGTCTGTCAACTGTTAAATACGCATTTTCTGTGCTACCAGGAAATACTTTCAATCAATTACCCAATTAAGGTTAATATCTTCATTTCCTTCTTGTTTGGTGGCAGATCCCTCTTTCTCAAGCAGCCATTACATTTCATTCACTGGATACGTATTTAAAGTAGCAAGAGCAGGAAAAGAGAAGCAAGTCCATTACCACAAGCAACTCAGCTAGTACTGATTTATCAGTAACTCTGAATATACACAGCTTTAAACATTTTCAGCATTTTATTTGGGTAAATGCATTTCCAGATGAAGTAAGCTATAGCAAATACTAAAACTACGCATGATTCTTCAATACATATAACTGAATTATCTAATATTTAGTGTTTCAATCCTGATGTTGTCCTCAAATGTTTCCATTTCTCTTCTCTTTACATTTTTATTACTCAAAAAACCCACAGCACACAGATCAATTGTTTTGATTTTTTTCATTAGTCTCTACAGAGTTAATAGAAATAACTGTATTTAGAAATTGTGCTTTGTCATTGTATGATGCACTGTTTGTACCTGATAATTCAACAGCATCACTGAATATATTGGTTGAAATTAGCTGAAAGCACTGCTGCCAGCAACTTATCTTGTTTTATTTACTTTATTTACAACTAGGCATAGAAACTATTGCCTTCAGCATGAGAAACACCTTCAGAACTGTTGACATCTCAAGGCTCATTAACTTCTACATAGAAATAACATTTGGTTTGGGCATACTTAAGATTTACATAACAATGCATTAATAACTGCAGTCTTAAAACATTAGTATGCTCAGAATTACAAAAATAGCCATAAAAATACTTCAGTGCAACACATCTTACTTTCTCTGACCTTGTTGACATAGCCCCAACCCTGGGATTACAAAATGACAATGTCAGACTGTATCATACGATCACCACTTTCAAAAAATACAAAAAGAATACACTCAAAACCTGTATTTTTATATGTTTGTGAAATATATGAAAATTAAAATTGAATATGATATATAAACAGAAAGTATGAAAACTAAAAATAAATGGTAATGAAAAATGGCATGGCTTCTAAGAACTTATTTTTGCCTGTTTTTTTCATTTAGATGCCAAGCAAAACTGGATTATTTGTAGAATAAATTTTTAGTGCCAAAAATGCAAGCAAATATTGATTAAAAAATGGGACTTTGTATTTCACAGATAGGCTTCACGTAAAAAAACACTGCATAGCTACTGACACTTTTACACTGTGGCATTCAAGTGAATGGTTTTTTTTCATACCCAGATATTCCTGTGATTGGGTTGTATATTTTTTCTCCAACTTTCAGCAGAGGTTCTGTTTAAAGACAGAAAACATAAAACTGCTTTGGGATGACACTATAGCGGATATGACGTGTAAGCTTGGAATCTAATGAAAAGCTTGGGATCGTTTTTATTTTAGGCTACTCAGGTGATTCCTTACAGATATTGTTTGGAAACTTAGTTCTGGTATCATAGAGAGGACAATACATAAAAACTACAAAAATATAACAACAGCACCAGTAGGTCATAAGAAAATGGTAGGTCAGAATTGCAAATTTGCAAGGCTCTTAGTAATGGGAGAGAGAGAAAAAAAAAAAATGAAGAGTATCAGTGGCAACAGATTTGAGAGCCAAACCTTGGCTTCCAACTCAAACCTTTCAAAAAGTCCAGATTGTGTCCATAAGTATGAGCTGCTGAATTGTGGAGAAGTGTCTCTCTTGGCAAGCGTTAACCAGCTCTCTTTGTCAAGCAGTGGAGTACAGAGAGAAAGCCTGAGACCGGGAATCAGTGCAGGTCATTGCATGCCTCACTATGGCAAGGTCCACTGTCACCCCTGTAAGTTTAGGAGCTTGTGGGAACTGGTGATGTTAGTCATCCACTCAAAGCAGCGCATCACCGTTCACTTGTGTCTCTGACCCTGTATGTTCTACTTCAGCTGTATGATCTTAAAGACTTATTAGTATGCAGGTCGGCTCCTAGATATTGTATTTGCGCAACTACATTAAAATCCAACTTCAAAAGGATTTAAGATAGTAACATATAAACATAGACTCATAGAATCAGAACGGTTTGAGTTGGAAGGGACCTTAAAGACCATCTAGTTCCAAGCCCCTTGCCATGGACAGGGACACCTTCCAATAGACCAGGTTGCTCAAAGCCCCCTCCAACCTGGCCTTGAACACTGCCAGGGAGGGAGCAGCCACAACCTCTCTGGGCAACCTGTTCCACTGCCTCACCACCCTCACAGCGAAGAACTTCTTCCTTACATCTCATCTAAATCTACCCTCTTGCAGTTTAAAGCCATTACCCCTGGTCCTATCACTACATGCCCTTGTAAGAAGTCCCTCTCCAGCTTTCTTGTAGGCCCCCTTTAGGTACTGGCAGGCTGCTATAAGGTCTCCTCCGGAGCCTTGTCTTCTCCAGGCTGAACAACCCCAACTCTCTCAGCCTGTCTTCACAGGAGAGGTGCTCCAGCCCTCTGATCACCTTCGTGGCCCTCCTCTGGACTCACTCCAATGGGTCCGCGTCCTTCTTATGTTGGGGGCCCCAGAGCTGAATGCAGTACTGCAGGTGGGGTCTCACCAGAGGGGAGTAGAAGGGGAGAATCACCTCCCTCGACCTGCTGGTCACGCTTCCTTTAATGCAGCCCAGGATACGGTTGGCTTTCTGGGCTGCAAACGCACATCGCTGGGTCCTGTTGAGCTTCTTGTCAACCAGCGCCCCCAAGTCTTTCTCCGCAGGGCTACCCTCAATCCATTCTCTGCCCAGCCTGTAGTTGTGCTTGGGATTGCCCCAATCCATGTGCAGGACCTTGCACTTGGCCTTGTTAAACTTCATGAGGTTCGCATGGGCCCACCTTTCAAGTCTATCAAGGGCCCTCTGGATGGCATCCCTTCCCTCCAGCGTGTCGACCACACCACACAGCTTGGTGTCATCGGCAAACTTGCTGAGGGTGCACTCGATTCCACCGTTCATGTCACTGACATGATGTTAAACAGCACTGGTCCCAATACCGACCCCTGACAAATGCCACTTGTCACTGCTCTCCACTTGGACATGGAGCCATTGACCGCAACCCTTTGAGTGTGACCATCCAGCCAATTTCTTATCCGCTGAGTGGTCCATCTGTCAAATCCATGTCTCTCCAATTTAGAGAGAAGGATGTTGTGCGGGACAGTGCCAAATGCTTTGCACAAGCCCAGGTAGATGACGTCTGTGGCTCTTCCCTTATCCACCAACGCTGTAACCCCATCGTAGAAGGCCACCAAATTTGTCAGGCACAATTTGCCCCTTAGTGAAGCCATGTTAGCTGTCACCAATCACCTCCTTATCTTCCATGTGCCTTGGCATAGCTTCCAGAAGGATACGCTCCATGATCTTGCTGGGCACAGAGGTGACACTAACTGTCCTATAGTTCCCTGGGTCTTCCTATTTTCCCTTTTTAAAAGTGGCAGTTATGTTTTCCCTTTTCCAATCAGTGGGAACTTCCCTGGACTGCCACGATTTCTCAAATATGATGGATAGTGGCTTAGCCACTTCATCTGCCAGTTCCCTCAGGACCTGTGGGTGCACCTCATCAGTTCCCGGTGCACAGACTTCTGCACCTTCAAGTTGCTTAGATGGTCTCAAACCTGATCCTCTCCTACGGTGGGCAGTTCTTCATTCTCCCAGTCCCTGCCTTTGCCTTCTGTGACTTGCGCAGTGTGGCTGGAGCACCTGCTGGTGAAGACTGAAGCAAAAAAGTCGTTGAGTACCTCTGCCTTCTCCATGTCCCAGGTGACCATCTCTCCCGTATATATATGGAACATATGTAAACGGAAATATTTCCATCACATTAACAAAAACATAGTGACTAGAAGTCCAGCATGCAGCATATTTTCACAGAAAACAAATTATATCAAGAAGTTGCTGTCTCTCTCTGTTTCTTTTTTGAGGATTGCACTGGCTGAAATGCATACATTTTGTGGAAAAAACAGGGCATGCAACATATGCATTAAATTGGCTTACTAAGAGATATCAAAGCATAGTTGTGATTATGGAGACAGGAAGTAGAGTGACTCTAATGGGACTCCCAAGGACTCTCAGTGGAAGATTATTTAACATTTTCATTGATTAATCAGACAATAATATTCATGTAAAGCTTGCCATTAACAGATGACTTTATTAAAGGATGGCATTACTTTCCTGTTATAGATCGATTCGATTTGCCTTGCAGTCAAACAAAATAATTTCATTGTAGCTAACTGCACCATAATACATCTGGGAAAAAAAGAATATGCCTATATGCTCATGTTAAAAAAATGCCTTGGAAAGCAGTAATCACAGGAGAACATACAGAAAACTGTCTGAATAGGATTCCTTGGTGAAATGGTATGGCAAAAGGGATTAGCATGACCTTTTGGGGGTCTGTAAAGGGGAACACCAAGTAGAAGGTAGGAAGTTGCCTTAGCTCTGTACATCTACTACTGTAACACTAATTTGGTATAATTTACTTCCTAATTTGGTGTATCTGCTTACAACATCAAAATACTGGAAAGCATTCAAAGGAGTGTCACAGAAAGTGAACTAGATGCTGAGAAGTTAGCATTATGATAGGTGTCTTACAGGGCTTGGGATATCCAGTTTGTTGAAGAGAAGTTTCACAGCTGACTTCATTAGTGCATCCTGGTACCTGCAAATGGAAAAGATATCCAAGAGTGGGTGCAAGTCAATCTCCATGAAAAGACATACTAACATCCAGTGACTGGAATTTTAATTCAGACAAACTGAAAAGAGATACAATTTTTTAGTTGCAAACAAGTCACACTGCTGGCTGATCTCATCACAAGTCATCAAATAACATATATGCTAAAGCCTTGAAATCTGTGAATGTACCAGTTCTTCCATTCTTCTCTTTCCTTGTGTGACATGATAATAACAAGTTTCCTGAATTGCTCTCAATATACCCATAAGACATGCTGGAACAGTTTAGCGTCACCAAGTTGTTGGGGTTTCACAAAGAAATATCTGCGCATCACCAATATGACGGACAGATCGTTCTACCCTTACACTTCATAAAAGCATTACCCAATATATGGCATTTAAAGAACAGAAAATCAAAAACTAAGATTATTTACAGCAGTCACTAACTTACTGCCTAAATTAGGGCACTTAAGATAGGCTACATCTCCTCTAATCTTACACAGCTGTGGCCACAGGCTCCCTTTCCAGTCAATGGAGGGAACTGAGGGAGCAGTTCACCTGGGCTACTTGGCAGCCATCTGAAGGTGGACCATACCATACAAATGTTTACAATATAGGTAGTAGGCGAGATGAATCCCAGCTATGCACCTCTCATCTCCCATGATGAAACCTGGAATGTACAATAAGGAGCATTTGCATCTCTGACATAATTACTTTGGTATTAGGCAGGTAACAAATTTCTGTGAAGAGTTAATGGGAGGGCTCTCTAATTCAAGGCCTTTTGGCACACACAAGCCCTGGCATCAGATGGAATCTGAGACTAGCAGCCGGGGTCAGCATTAACAAAATGAATGCATAAATTTCAGAATAAAAACAATGCATAAAATTTAACTATTCTTTTGCGGCATAGCTGCAAAACACACTAAATCCAAAAGGTACTTATGTAGGCACAGGCAACACCAACTGACTCTAGAGTGAAGACGTAGCCACGGTAAACACAGGACAGGGATAAAGAGACCTCAGTTGTGCAAGGCACGTTTTCAGCAACCCGGACTTGGTAACACCCGAGTGTTACTCGACCACACTGGACTAGCAGCAGTGCCAAGGGGCCACTGAGAGCAGCCACCCCAGCCAACGGGATGTGCTTTGCAATATTAAAAGAGAAAGGGATTTTAAGGCAGGGGGCATCTTTTATCAGTCTCACTTAAAAAAAACCCCAAGAACAGAACATCTTCAGATCTTAAGACTATCATGTCCACAATTATGATGAAACCTATCGTATTCTGTTTCATGTGAAGTGTGGGAGCTGGCCGACCATGTGCCACGGTGATGGGCCAAGACCTGGCCCAGTCAAACCCTGGCCAAAAAAAATGGGTGCTCCCCACAGGAACGGTAGCTGCCTTCAGTGACAGCCTGAGGAAAGCCCCATGGATGGTCACACACGGTTTCATTTTCCGTGGAAGTTGAGGTGAGAAAGAAAGGGCGCCGGATAGGGAGCAGAGCAGGGATGAGCGCACCTGGGGCCCGGGAAGATCAGCCTTGCCCCGGATCTCTCCTCAGGAACCCAGACAAAAATCCTCTCACAACCAGGCAGGCAGATCCCGCCCCCCGCCTCTCGGGCGGCCAACAGCCCCGAGGCCGATCCTCACGGGAGGGGCTCCCGGCCAGCCCCCAGCCCCGCCTTCGTCCAGTCCCTGAGGAGCGCCCCGGCCGCCTCCCGCCGCCGCCTGAGGGTCGGGGGGGGGCCGCCGCTGCTGCGGGGGCGGAGGCAGCGGCAGCGAGCGAGCGAGCGGGCGGGCGGGCACCTCCCCGAGCGGCGCCCCCGGTCCTGACGGCGTTTCCGGGCGGGGGAGCTGGGATGTGCGTCCGGGTTGGGTCGGCCCCCGCGAGCGGTTTCCTCTCGCCTTCCCTCCTGCTCCCCTTCCCTGCCTCCCTCCCTCACCGTCGCTGAGGTGGAGCCGCCGCCGTGCCCTCTGAGGGAGCGCCGCCCGCTCGCTCCTGCAAGGGGTTGGTGAGAGGGGCCGCGGGCGGGAGTCGGGGCCCCGGCGGCGGCTGGAGGCGGCCCGAGGCGGGAGGGTGTGCCGGGCCGGGCGGGCTGGTGAGGTGCGGGGCCGGGGAGGCGGCGGGGCGGCCGCGGGAGGGGGGCCGGGGCGGCCGGCCGAGCCTCCGCCCTCAGCGTGACCGCGGCTGCGGCGGCGGCCGCCGCGCAGGGCCGGGCCGGGCCGGGCCGGGAGGTGGCGGCGGGCAGCAGCCCCTTGCGCGGAGCCCACCGAACGGCTGGCTCCGCCGAGCGTGGGTCCTCGCTTAAAATGGCCATCCGCGCTCCGGGGGGCCGACCTAGCGGCGGTTTCAGCGATGCTTGCCGAATACCCGGCCAAAACGCCTGTGTGCGAACGTGTCACGCAGAAAGCGATCCAGCAACGAGACGTGCCGGGGCGTGCTGAGGGGCAGCCCCGCTCTTCCAGCGCGGGCTGCGTGTGCGTGGGGACGGGCCAAGCCCTTCCGAGAGGCGTGCTTTCTCCTCCCTCGGGAGGAGGGTTGCTCGTCTCTGGGGGGGGAAACTTGCCGCTCTGCAGACGCGAAGTGTTACCAGGATGCTACCCCGGCGCGGCAAGACGCGGGGGAAACTTAGCTTCTGTGGACACCTCCGTTTCTGTTCAAAAAAAAAAAACCCCAAAAACCCCATCGGCACTGGGATGAAATAATCTTCACAGTAAATAAACGGCAATTAACAGTAAATAAAAACAGCCCAATAAGTTATTTTCCATTATTGCACATCGGGACTTTAGTTTATATGAAAATCTCCGTGTCTGCTGTAACCGCTTGAGGTGTGAACTTTGTCCGTGTACTTCAGCAGCTTGGCTTTGCCTCTGGTTAATGTACAGTGTGCAGGGGCAAAATTAAATCGGAGGGAAATCAGGTGGCTCCGTTGCAGTGGCCATGTGATGCGAGATTGTGGTCACACCTGATGTACTTACGATATAGACTTCTTAAATGTAAATAGCTTGTGTATTGAGTATTGATGAAATAAATTATCTAAAAGTTTAAACATTTTTTAAAAGCATGTTAAGACAGTTGGATTATTCAATCTCTTCTTCAAAAAAACCCCGACTTTTGGAAAATGCCTTATCTTCAGAATTGCCCAATAATATTTATACCTTTAGTGTTTTGATTCACATGCCAAAAATTAAATTAATAGGAGCACACAAATTTATTTGATTATGATTTTTATCAACTTAGACAAATTTAATCGAGATCATAAGAACTCAAGTAAGGGATATAATCATAGAGTGATACAGGTTTATGTCTTCAAAGCATCAGTGTTGGTGTCAGGCGACGATATCTGAACTGGGTATAAGAGAACAGTGGCCGAAGTTAGAAGTTGCTGTACTTCAGACTCATGCTACGTGCTAGGTTGAGCAGTTGAGCATCTTGTATGTGTTAGCAGTGGAGCATCAGGAATGTAATCAACATATGATGATACATTCATACAGTGGAAGGATATTTTCTGTGAACAGCTATATTGATTTCCAATTAGTAAGTGGCAAATCGAAGTACAGACTTGCTAAATAACTTGCCTGAGGTCACTTCAGCAGTCTGTGGCAGAGCTGAAAACAAATTATACAATCTTTGTGAATCCTAACGTGTGATCATATTTTCTCTTGCTTTCTATTCACAGCATTTTTATGAACGTAGCTATTTACTTTGTTTACAGAATCAGTAGTTTCCTGAATAAGCTAGAGAGTCACTTGGGCTGCAGAGATGTTGGAAGAAGATATGGAGGTGGCCATCAAAGTGGTGGTAGTAGGAAATGGAGCTGTTGGAAAGTCCAGTATGATTCAGCGATATTGCAAGGGGATTTTTACAAAAGACTACAAGAAAACTATTGGTGTAGATTTCCTGGAAAGACAAATCCAGTATGTATTAAACAGATGCCATACTATTGATTTTTCCCTTTCCTTCTATTTCTTTGTTCTCTTGTAATCCTAAGATTTACAAAGGCTTGAAACAAGGCCTGCTGTCTCCAAAGCACAGTAAAGGGAGTTGTTTTCTCTCATGCACAAAGGGCTGAAATTAGATTCCTCTATTTTCTGTGCAAGATTTAGAATTATAAATCAAAGCAAAATAAAATTTGGAATCCCTGTTGTACTAAGCTTTTTGACAAGTTTCCTTTGTGTTTTACCACCAGTTGATTTTTTTTTTTTTTTTTAATTTCTTGTGGAGGAAGTGGAAGTGCTTATGCTAAAATGATTACACAAATTTATTAGCCAATATAGATTAAAATGCCTGTGGCAAAAATAATTAAATATGCTATAGATCCAGTCTCTTTATGTAATATAAGCAGATAATACCCAATTATGTTTGATAATGAGAAGTAAGAAAATTCTGTAAATTTTGTAAGCTGATTAAAAAGACAAAAGGACCGTTATTCAGGCACCTAAATTTTGTTTTGAAGTCTATGTTATTTTTTACTTATAGAGGGAAATGTAGAGGAAGAGGAGGAAAGGAGGAGGAAAATATAATATGGATTGTGAGGAAAGAGCATGTAATATAATTGAGGGACTACTGCCATGACAAGTTACAGAGGTGAACTGTCATCAATATTAAGTTACATTATATTTAAATGAAGTTAAATTTGAACTGAATTACTCTTATATTTTAGACATAGAAATATTTCCCTGTCAGTTGTTCTGAATTGCTCTTGTTCATTGTATTGATTACAAAACTGTGTCGTTTATTTCAGAGTTAATGATGAAGATGTCAGGCTAATGTTATGGGACACTGCGGGTCAAGAAGAATTTGATGCAATAACTAAGGCCTACTATAGAGGTGAAAATACCATATTTGTTATTTGGCATTTGGGGTTTTTGTGGGTTTGGGGGTTTTTTTTTGGTCTGCACATCTCTAAGATATTTTCCTATCTCTGTATTAAGAATTTTAGTTATTTCATGTGTGTGCAAGGCATCTTTAGTTCACCTTTTTCAGTTCTTAAATATTTTTCCCCTTTGTGTAAGAACTTTGCCTTAGTTAAGTGTCACTTTGTGCAGGATGCTCAGTCATGCCCTTTTAAAAACGTAGAACAAAATGAGACAAATACCTGCACAGAAACTGCACAGAGTGTAGCCATTCAGACAATCAAACACAAAATTATATTTTTCCCTCTAAAGGTGTTTTCTTACTTCTGTAAGACACGCATTTGTAAGTGTTCCAAAAACTGTGGCTGAGGCACTTAGAAATTAATCCAAGAGGAAAAAAATGCACCAGTCATCCTAGAAAGATAGTTTACTAGGCACAAGAGTTCTCCTGCTGGTACAGACTGCCTTGAACACATTAACACAACAGAGTAATAAGGAAAGCCTATTTACTTAATAAACTAGAAACTATATTATTCAGTCATATACAGGTAGGTTATCTATTTAGCCAGTTACAAGTTGCATACTTAGACTTTCTTTGCATCTAATTTAACAATGGTTGTGAAAATCTTTCCTTTTTGTTTTTTAACATGAGAGATATGAATGACTTGGGAAAGATTCCATCATTCAGTTCTTGTCAAACTAATTACCTGATGGCTGGGAAAAATATATCACTGTGGTATAAAATCTTAGAAAAATTACCTCATTTAGAGATAAAACAAAAGGTTATGTTGTGCTGTTTCAGGCTTGTATAGTCCTCTGACCTTTCTATATTTCATGATCGTTTTGGCAACTAATAGGATTGGGGTTTTTTGTAGTATTTCTGGTTGTCACTTGTAATTGATGATTACCATTTCTTCGGGGAAAGGTCTTTCTTTTCCTATTTCTTTTTATCCTCATGTGGAAGTAGATGATTCTGTTATTTTACAGCTGACAACTTGAGCATATGAATTTTAGAAGGTAGTACTTGATTCTCTTGGAGCTTCCTTTTTACTCTTCTGGCCTTCAGTTCTCGTGTGCTTTGCTCTCCTCAGTTGTTCCAAGCCAAAGTCTTTCTCTCCTAATTACTGGGACTGATACGCTAAAATATGGAGTCTTCAGAAGAACTTTAAAGTACATTTACTGGCCTCACTTACCAGGTATATTGAGTATCTTGAAATCTTGCTCATGACTCGTGCCCAGCATAGTGCAGTTAGATCACTATCTTCAAGATCTTTATACTGAAGAGGCTGCTGTGAAACAGGACATAGTCATCCTGTGGATACATATTGTAGGCAGCATGATGGATATATTAACAGTTCAAGCTATTGGATACAGTGACTGTTCTGCATCAGACTTTGTCTCATGACGGACAAGGGAAATTTTAAAAGCCTGGAATGCAGTTTTGGTTTAGCACCAGGTCTTGCAAGCACAATATTATAGAAGCAGAAAGTCAAGCTTACTTTGGAAATGTAAGGATTTCATTGCCAATTATTGCTGATAAGGGGAGGACGCCTCTAAGTTAGGTAAGAGAGATGCTGGCTGTTACTTCAATGTTTGCCTCTCCCACAGGTCACTGTCCTACTGTCATTACACTAGGGCTTACGTACTCTCCTGGAACCTTGTGCGTTGTCAGTTCTTCAGGGATCAGCTGCTGATCCGTGGTCACACAATGAATGCTTCATAGCCTGTTTCTGAGCCCTTCTTGTCCAGGGACCAAATTCATTCAGCCTTGCAGAAAAACAAAATTGTAGCTGACAGTGGATATGTCATGTGGTTTTCTATGTACAGGTGAATATGTGCAGCCAGTGTAGCTGCATGCCCATGATCATACAACGCAAGGAGTCCAGCAGCCTAAATTCAAAGAGTTGAAGGAAGCTCTGTATGTATTTAACATTTCTTTTTTTATATTGTATCATGCATCTTACCAGTTTCTGTCTGATGGAAGTCACACACTTTCTAATTGGCTAGGTATGTCATTTATATGCTAAGCACATACACAAGTGGCTGTCATTAGCAGCACCATGTGTACTGTCCATGTTACAGATGTTTCTCAAAGCAGTTATTTGACCACTTCTTTGTGCGTGCATCCTCTTCCATCCACTACCACTGGCATCTTGAGTAGACCCTTGTTAGGTTTTTGATGGAAAACAGTCATCTTGTTCATTAGTCTGTTATTCAGTTGCTGATTAGTCAATTCTCAGGATTCTCATTTTGTTGCACAATAGTTAGACTTCGTATTTCTCAAGCCTTCATAGCATTGCTGTAGCTTGCACTTGTCAACCACTTTTGGCTGTAGTAATTATGATAATGCAAGACTGTTCTGGTCCAATCTGGAGCAAGGCAGCCCTCTTTTGGGTATTGTTAGTGAGACCTTAAACCCTGCTAAGCCTGTTAAAGACATCCAGGATCTGCAGCACTTAGAACATCAACAGTAAACAAGAACTTCTGGATGATGATATCATTTGACCTTGCATTTTCTCTCGCTTTAAGGTTGAAGGAAACACCATCAATTTTATAGTGCATGTGTGTTTTCTGTCATAGCCTGAAAAAGCTGAGGGAAAGGACAGAAGACTGAAACGAATAGGTGCCAAATATAAAGCCCTGTATGAGTCCACTCATGGCAGGGAATTTCCTTACACATTTTTCTGTTACATAGGCTTTGTACTGTTACAAAAGGAGAAAATACGGTTACGGAGTCTATGAGGATGGGATAGTCTGCTGAGGATCTTGGAGACCTACGCAGCTGACAAGTTCATGCTCTACTTGAATCAAGTAGAGATGCTAGTACTACTCTTTTATTTTTTTTCTGAATTAGTCTATGTATGAATATCATACCAGTGATTATGCAGCCAGTTGGAACCTTTTTAAAATAAAGATATAGAGGTTATCAAAGCAGTAGTTGCACACAAAAAATCCAATGTCCTTTTCTTCAGTACTTTAAAGTAGCTTTATGAAACAGCTTCTTACAAAAGAACTTTGATTTAAAATACTCATCAAGAACATCCTGGGTTTAGCTGTTATGCTTCTGTCAGACACTATCCTGCGGCGTTGCTGCTGGTGTCTGTTGTTATACACAATGTGTTCTATGACAGACTCCATTTGCAGTGGATGAGTGAGATAGTAATGTTGTTGACTCTCTTGAATACTGTCAGTTGTCACTGCATACAGAAAGGTGTTTCAATGTCTAAATCCTGGCTTTTGTCTTTTTTCTTTTTTTTTTTTCCTTTTCTCCTTAGAGCCCCTACATGGACATGATAATTTCTTAAACTTGTTTATGTTCTCAATAAAAATATTGAGTATTTAGCAATATTCTTAGAAGATTAAAAGAACTTACCTAGTAAGATCTCTGCCCTGCAGCATTTTCTGGTGAACTCTGGCTATACTAACTTCTGCACTATACTGAAGCATACTTTCAGAAAGATCACATTTGATATTGTTTTGATTTGAGCATGAGAAGAATACTGCTTTTGTTGTTCTCTTCTTAAATAAGCGTTTTGCAGGGTTATTGGATTAGTTAGTAAATTCTGACATTTCTTACAATCCAGTGATCAAAACCTTCAGCAGACGTTTGGAAATACACAATTACATATAGAATATATGTATAGAATTTGTCATTGTTGATACACAGGTATATTTTTTGATGAGGAAAGACACTTTCACTTACTGTTGTTTGTTAATTTCCTGGTAAGAACCTTTAAATGTCAGAATCTTGAAGGTCCCCAAAAATATTTCAGTCCGATTCCTAATTAGAGCCTATCACACAATTCTCTTTAAAAAACAACATGGCCACGCTGAGTTACTTTTACTGTCCCTGTCCACTGCATTCTACTTTTATGATATCTAAATTGAATAAGGAGGTCTGATGTTGTAAGTCACCCCCTTTTTAACTGCCACATGCTAGGACTTTTCCCTCTAAACTTAACTATTACCAAGTTATCTCTGTGTTTTAGCATTCAGAATGAATGGGTGGAAGGAGAGAGATGAAGTGAAAGTGCCGTAGGGTGGAGACTTCACAATGAATTTCTTAGTCTTAAAACTGAATAAGGTGATGTTTACAGATGGTGAGAGTCTTGTAATGAATATTCTCATCTTCAGTAGAGAAAAGAACTTGAGAGGCTTTATTAAGCTAGACTGCGAGACAGTAGGTTAAATTCAGCATTGACAAATGCAAAGTAACCTGCTCTGAAAAGAATGATTAATTTTACGCCTATGTATCTCACAGGATTCTCAGTGGAATTGCATCAGAAGAATCGCATCTGTTAGAATATGGTTTGGACATTAGGGAAAACAAACAAAATTTTAGAATGCAAGGAAGAGGGAAAATTATGGAAGACTACATTGCTACTGTTTTATTGGTAGAGCTTGATTTAAAATTCTGAGGGCAGTTCTTACTATTCTGTATAAAACCATACCAGAAGGGTCTTAATGGCATGCAAAAGAATGTTAAAGAGCATAGGAAAACTTTGTAAACATAGACTGAACTTGGCTTTGAAAAGATAAATAAAAGAACTCGAGTGCTTTGTGTCAAAGAAGTAAAAAGACAAACAGAATATCGGATTGGGAGATACTTGGTGAAACTCAGAAATAAAAGAAAATTCATACTGATGAAATAATTTTCATGCTATATGTAATTAGATTGGGATATTTGCCACAAGATAACACTGGAGTCTCAAAAGACATTAGCTATCTGTTCCTTTTAGACTCTTACTAAATACCAAGTATATTAAAGGCATATAAATAATAAAGTGTTTCTCCATGTGTTTATGTGCAAAGAAAAGTAGTTTGTTGAGGATAACAAAGGGCTATTGGACAGTCAAAAGACCACTCACTAATTTTTTGAGTGTGGAAGTACCTTCTCAGTATCCATGGGTTTTAACTATTGTTTGCTAAGGCTGTTACAAAACCGTAACAAAAATGGTACAAGACTTTTTGTGTAATTTATCATAGTGCTGTATTAATTAGAAATACACTTATTTTCTCCAAAAAGCTACTAAACAATTCACTTAAAATAATCACAACTTTCTCTGAAAACTCTCTTAAGTTTTCTGCTTTTCAAAATCCGAATTACTGTAGCACAAAGAATAATGTGAAGTGTGCTTTACAGATACTGTGTATGGAAAAATATTTGCCTTCTGGCTTCTGTTAAGCTGTCTGGAAAACAATGAGCAATAAGCAAACCTCCCTTTCCCTTTCTCCAGCCTTTCCACACGCTCCTATTCCTTTCTCCTGCATACATGCACCATGCTGGAAATAGCTTGAAAGGTAACAGACCCATAGCCGTCATGAGGAATGGGTATAATGATCAAATGGCAATCTATTTTCATTTGGGGAATTTATGACCATGGGTTTGACACAAGCTGGTGGTAAAAGTGCACTTTTATGGGAGAAACTTGAAAACTCCCTCATGTTTGAACTAAATATGAATCTTCTTTTTTTTATATGTTTGCTGGTTGATTTGTGTTTATTTGTATTTGTAATTGATTTGTGTATTTTTAGGAGCCCAGGCTTGTGTTCTTGTGTTTTCTACAACTGACAGAGAGTCCTTCAAAGCAATCCCTACCTGGAAGGAGAAAGTTGTGACTGAAGTTGGAGACATTCCCACAGTTCTGGTGCAGAATAAGATTGATCTTCTTGATGACTCTTGTATAAAGAAGTATGAGTTTTATCTTACTGTTTTTAAAGAACAATATATGTTCCCTGCATACACACGTTTAAAAAAAAAAATATGGGAGTTTCTGGTGAAGACTTAAGATACCTAGGTTGTCAAACCTATGCCCTGCATCAAAACATGCCCTAGAAGCACAGGCGAAAGCTATTGCTGCATGAGTGTTGTTACTTGGGCAGATGTGCTTGCTAAGCTAGGAGCTTTCTGTTCACTTCATGCCTTCTTCTGAAGTGTCAGCCAAAAAGATAGAGGAATAGCATGAAGAGTTTGGTCATGCCATGATACGATTCTCTCTCTCTCTCTCTTTTTTTTTTTTAAATCAGAAATTCTAAAACTCTAAATTTTCTCTCTTGTTAAAATTTACAGTTATCGTTAAACTGTGCTGTGCACCACTGAAGTTACATTGTTCAGTTTGGCTAGTGAATGCTTGCTGAAATGATGAAGAAGTATAAACAGGTTGTTTGAAAAAGTGTCTTTAATGTTCTTTGCTTTGCTTTTCTTTAATTTTTTTCTATTGCTCATTTTTATCAAAACATTGTAACTCTCTAGAAATACGTATCTGTTAATATTCTCAAACTGCATGGTGCTGATCTTTCTTCACTCTATTTTTCTTTACAGATTTTACTGTCAGTTCATTCTGCCTTTGTATATATGACCAATTTCATTCTTGCCATAAAATTAGCTTAACAAATGCTAACTTTTATTTACCACAGCATATCATGTAGAAAATACTGCATGATGAAGTTGATCATTCTCCACTTCTTTATTTCTACCATCTTCCTGAGAGATTTAAATTATTGTTTCTTTTTGTTGTTTCCTGCACTGGCTTTCTTTGTTCTCTGTTTGCTGTCACTGATGGCATAAATCAGCTTCTACTCCCTCTGCAAAGAATATGGAGGATCTTTCAAAGGAAAAGCAAAATTGCATTTGAATTCCTTCTTTCTTCATGATATGCCACTTAGGTTTTGCTCTCAGAATACTCCATCTCCCTCAGTAACTTCATCTTTCTGATGATGTGATTTGCCTTGGTGAGATTTTCATATGTTTCATCAGCTTTTCCTCAAAATTTAGCCCAAGTTCTCTTTCACATCACAGAAAAAAGTAATTCTTGATTTCATCTCTGCACTCATCTGATTTGCATAGTCTACTGCTTCATTAAAATATACTTAAGGATTATTTTTTTATTGTTTTGACTGTGCAGTGGTAATTGTTCTGATTCCAGTGCTGTTAATTACAGCCTCCTCTTTTTTGGTTTCACTGACACCTGTTCTTCGAACCCTTGGGAAATTTTAGTTAATGAAGTCAATAAGTACTGAAAAGCAATTACTTTTGGTCATAAAGAAACTGCATTTCAATGCCTTCTTGTCATAGTGGAGGTACTGTAAAGAAATTAAGGATCAGGTACTTTTCGACTGAGTTTCTTAACCCACCTTGCCATGTGTAACTTACCACAAAGCATTTTGTCTGTAAAAATAAATGCTGACAACTAATACAAATCAGTATTTACAAAGTCGTCTTCTGTTGTGCAGTGAAGAGGCAGAAGCACTGGCAAAAAAGCTAAAATTAAGGTTCTACCGAGCATCGGTGAAGGAAGACCTAAATGTAACAGAAGGTACGAGATGCAGCAAAGTAGGTGTCTGTCCTGCCCTCTGCTGTGTAGTACTGTACATCTCTCTAGTTTGGAGCTGATCTCTTACTTCCCATGTTGTTGCATGTTGTGGGCAATCCTTTTTATATTTCTTAGCAGGACACTTTAAACATAGCTAGAATTACTTGATATCAATGTTTTAGGCCCATTTCTTTGTGCACACCTTTCCATTCTCTTCCACAAACAGTGCATAGCTTCAGTATTTAGAAGTGCCAGTGTGTTAAGGCTGCTTAGTCCTAACGACTGTCAGTAAGCACTCAGCTTTTGAAAAAATTGTATGTAGAAGTTCAATTATTACAAAATACAAATTGTGGAACATATTATTTTGTAATTCTTAATAGTTAATAAATAATTTATATGAACAATTATTTCATAGTTTAGTTATATTTAAATAAAGTACATTAAAAGATTGGGTCTCTTGCAGCCTTTTGTCTACTGGTGATATTTTACTAGTTCCCAAGTACCACTTTTTAATGTATATATTTAATTTCATAAGAGTCCTGTTATAAAAATCAGTTACTATCTTTTGTGGGGTGGGTTTGAATAGTCATGAATTATAGTCTCTGATAACTTTTTGTTTGTTTCATCAGGCAAACTTAATAGTAAACTAATTGTTTCTTCTCTGTTAACATCATTCACCTTGGAAAAAAATCTGCAAGAGAAAATGTGAACGTGATACAGAAACATTTTACAAGTTATTAATTACAAGTGTAAATAATCATAACACATCTAGGTTCTCAAAATTCTCCTATAGTTGAACATTTTTTCAGAATCCTAGGTGGTCTTTTTATATACCAGTAAAATGAGGGTAGCATTAATTAATTAGAAAAATGTTGCTGCCAAGTTTTATTAATAGACTTACTTTACATGACTGCTATTATTCTATGGCTTCTTGCAAAAAATACATACATTAAATTCCTACATAACTTTAAAAAGTTCCAAGTTGCATGGATTGGAACATTTGGAAATATGTATGTGCCAGCTTTATTACAGGAGTGTTAAGATGTTTCTGTCTGCTGTGAAAGTCTTCAGTACTGCAGACTGTAAGACCTGGGTAAACACTGGACTAATCTGGACTCTGCTCAGGTACACAGGCCTGCTGAGAGAGGGTCACTTACCAGATCATGCTAAACCTGTGGTGTCGAATGCACTTTTGTCACCATGTAGTATTTCAATACAAAGGTATTATTATTGATATGAAGATTATTTTTAAGCATGCTCTGATGTGCCTTTTTTCTTTTTAACATTCCAGTTTTTAAGTATTTGGCTGATAAATATCTTCAAAGGCTCAAGCAACAAACAGCTGAAGATCCAGAACTAGTACACACAAGCAGTAACAAGATTGGTATGTATACTGTAATAAAAAAAACAGAAACAGTATTTTGTGCTGTCAAAGCTTATGGTCTCATCTGTTTCCTTGTGGAGTTAGTACAAGGTGAATCAGGGTCTAGTTATTACCTTCCTATCTTAGGATATTGTCTCCTTTCCTTCTGTAAAATAACTTTGTGATTCTCTGAAGTTATTGGACTCTCAAACTGATTTACTAAAGTTTCTAGCTAATGTTTGGCAAGTGCCTTTTTATTAAATTCATTTAAACAAACATTGTGTAAGGACTTGAGAATGGATGTTTGTTGGGTTTTTTAATGTAATTAGTATTAGTGTTTCTCATCTTGGTGCAGATTTACAAGAGACTCACCATGAAAGAATCTGGCATGTAATCAGAAGGTCTTTGTAAACTGCCTTTTGTAAGGGAACACTGAACTTGTGTAGTCCTTCTTTAAAGCACTTCTGAGTCAGTTCATTTATTTTCCTTAAAGCACTCCCTTTTTATTCAGGCTTTTTCCTTTATCTCAGCAAAGTTTCTAACTTTAAGATTGTCATGTTTTTCTTTTATTATATTACTCAAGTAACCATAACTTTGTTACCATGCAATTAGTAGCATACACATACGCAGGTGAGTGCATATGCTGCCCTTCAATTACACGGATGTATACCAGCTTTAAATACTGCCTGGCTAGTAATTCCAACTGGCTCTACTTCAAATGTAGCTGCAAAATTGACCCAGAAATAGATAAAGCCTTTAAAAACTAAAATATGCATTTGAGGTGCACTACTATGCCTTAGTAAGTGTTGTATCTTAAGTGTTAATGTATTATGCTGCAGGAAGTAAAGAAATACAAATACTTTTCTTGTCTTTAAATTCTGTAGGTGTTTTTAATACAGCTGGTGGAAGTCACTCCAACCAAAATTCTAGCACTCTTAATGGTGGAGATGTCATCAACCTTAGACCAAACAAACAGAGGACCAAGAAAAACAGAAGTCCTTTTAGCAACTGCAGCATACCTTAGACCACTTTTGGAGGAGGAAAAAAAACCAAACAACCCAGTGAACTGGATGAAGTTGTGCAATTGAGTACAGATTAAAGCCAGCTGTAGAGGTATTTTTACCAGTGCTTTAGCAAATCTTGTGCCTATGGGATCCTTGATAGAGCGTGGATTTACATCAGCTTGCTCATGCAGTGTTTTTTGGTGTGTAGAGTGAGGCACCTGCTGGCAAAACACAGAACTGTGGCTGCCCCATGCACTTTGTAAAAATTAGGCAAGCTTCTCCTTTTTCCAGGAATTATTTACAGAGCTATGAACTAGGTATTGCTGAACTGCAAAACACATTTAACATAAGAATAATACTTACAACTGTAGGTACAGACCATAACACTATGGCCCAAGGTAAAGTAGCAACCTTGCAACTAAATTTCAAAGAAGATGTTAGAATTGGTTAGTCAGGACACTAAGAAGATAAATGAAGAGCAAAAAGAAGGCACTACATTTTATGCCTAACTATATTAATATGGATTCTGGCAGTTCTGTTGGTGCAATATACTTGTATTTTATATATGAGTGCTAAGGTATAGATGTAAACATTTGCTATGAATATTTAGGCTAAATTCCAGTGTATGCATTACTTGGAGATCAGCTAATGATCATAAAATAGCATCTTCAAAAAAAAAAAATTTACTTTAATAATGTTGCATTTCAGATGAGGCTTTCCCAGCTGCCACTGTGTACATTTAACTTGCTATACTTTGGGCCTAAAAGCTTAGATTTAAAAATGTATGGTGCCAGAACTGCTCCTTCTTTTTACCTAATGCTGTGCTACGGATGTTTTTGTAAGTTTGTTTTTCTCAGTCTTAACAGGTTGAACAAATAACACAGTCTTTGACACTAACAGCTATTCAGAAGGAACATATAATCACATTCCTGTTCAAATTTAATTGTTGCATCCTGTGTTGGCTATGAAAAAGGAACTTGCAAAGTGGTGTCACAAAATATTTATCTTCTTTGGAAAATCTTTTCATAGATACCATAAACTAAGTTATGGAGGATCCAAAAAAATGCAGCTGATGACTGAATTACACGAACGAGCCTTTCTTGAATGTTGTGTCAGATTCAGAGTGAGCTGCTGGTTACAGAAAATCTAATTCTGCAAGATCCAGAGACATGGCAAAAATTTTTTAAAGTGCTTAAGTAATTTTACAGAATTGATTTCGATGTTTAGGAGCCCAAATCTAATGTAAAGTTCTTTGGACTTAGGCTCCTGAATCACTAAGGTGCTTTTAAAAATGCTAAGCAAGATATCTTTTATTTACCAAAAATAAATACTTTCTAATCCTCTTCAAGAGCATGCATGCCTTTTAAAAAGTATCCATTTTGTTTACATGTTTTTGTATGGTATAATTTTAACTTTCTAGGATTTCTACAACAAACCTGCCAGTGACAAATGCAAAATATGCTGCTTTAAAAAATTCAGAGTTTTAATAGTTTTTTACATGGTGTATGAGAATGAAAATGAGTTGAGTGATCCTGTATATTTTTGGAGGAAGGACTTTTCACTGTGTGAATTCATGTAGGAAGCTTGGCTGGCTTTGTTTCTAAGTCAATGAGTGTGAAAACTGAAATGTACTTTTTCCCACTGTCTGCAGGGAGAGAAGTGGGTAGCAAGTTATGCATAAACACTAAAGATCTCTGAACTCTGTATTTTATGTTTACTATATTAGACTTTCTACCAAGTACCATTGTTTCTTTGACAAGCTGTTAGAGCATCTCCTGTTGCTGGCAAGAAGGCGGCCTTCAAGGCACTCAATCCCCTTTGCTAATGCAGCAAAACTGTGTTCTTCACCATAATGTTTCCTGTATTTTCTCTTGGATAAAGGCCTTTATTTTTTAACAAGTGCATTTATTTAATCACTGTATGTATGTATAAATGGAGTCAAGTCCTATCTGTCTCAGCAATTTAAGAAGTAAGGTACTTAGGACAGGACTGCCAATTGCACGTGATGGGGTCACCTTAGAATTTCAGGATGTAGGATAGAGTGTACGCATGAAGAATTTTGACAACTGTTTTTAATTTGGAACCTTTTACATTTCATTGTCTGTCTGCCGGTTTCATGGGTTTTATTCATTTTTCTTGAAAAAGAAACAAAACCACAAAGTGTCTGAAACATCTTTTTTGCCTTGTTTGTACAGAGTACTGAAAAATAAGTCTTTATTACATATAATGAGCATTTGTACTATTACATGTTACACTGTAGACATTGTACTATTACGTAAGCCATTTCTATTCAAGGTCTGTCATTATAAATCACTGTTCTAAGGACTGAAAACTCAGTAGAAATTTTCCTAGGTGGAGACTTGACAGACTTGCTAAATTTAGGGTATGTTGAAATTTAGTACACATACTTTAATGTAGAAATATATATTTGTAGCATTGGGTAACAGTTTTCATTTCATTCCCATCTTAAATCTAAAGTTTTTTTGTTGTTGCTTTGTAGTGCTTGTTCTCCAATATGACTTGAGATGGAGACTGTTGAAATTAGCATTGTCCTGGAGCATGCTCTCCATGTACGGTGCTTGAAAATTTATTTTTTATCCTACTGGGGTCAGTGTGTAGATGTAAACCAGATGACTTCCATATTGCAGGAGTCCTTAGGTCTTCACCTCACTCTTCAGTGGGAGTAACTTTCACCTTTTGGATGAAGAGACGTGCCTAAACGTTTAGCACTCACTCGCATTGTCCCTTGTGAATAGTTTTTGACAAACATTGTCCCATTCTCCACTCAAAGCATTCTCATTAAAATACCATATATTTTAGTTACCAAAACCCACAGGTGCAGAGCTGGCAATAAAAATGCTCTTCTCTGTGCATCTCTGTGACTGCATGGCGGGAGCGGATGTGGCTGTCTGTTACACCCATGGCAGACTGGCATCCTGGATTAGGAGCAACAGATGTTCTGCCACAAGACACGAAGTTTTGTTCTGTGAGACCAAGCTAATTGCACTCCTGTTTTATCTGTTAGTATCTCTTCAATAGCTGATTGGCAGTATTACCTGAATCTTGCCAAAATTCTTTGCTTTCAGCTGATAATGCTACCACTAGCAGAAAACTTTGGTAGTTGTTAATGCCTTAGTGAAATAAAGCCTTCACTAACGAGTATGACGCTAATGCATCTGTCACTCCCATGTTGTATCCATTCAGTGAATGGGTGTTCTCCCAGTAAGCGGGGCATCATTTGATGCAAAGTGGTAATGCCAGGGAGGTATTTCCAACTGGAAATAACAAATCTCAAAGTTGTAAGACTGATCACACTAAGATTTTTGTGCTTGTGTGTGCATGGTTAATTTAAAAAAAAAATTAAATATTCCACTTAAGACAATTTTGGAGCTTTCTTATTTTCAGTGTTTCTTAAGGCAACGCTTACCTTTTTTAGTCAAAATACCAGAATTACCATACTGTCAGTCTGATTTCCTGTTCAACTTTTTTATGCCTCTGTAAAATTTGTGTCATGTTGTGTGTGTCCTTCCCCCCCCCCCCCCCATTATTGGGCTACAGCATACCTGTCATAGTTCTTCTTTGCATCACTTCTGTAGATGTACATTATACTAAAGGGAATTGAACAGCTGAACACATTGTACTGCCTGGAGGTTATGCAGGGGTATGTGCGTAATACTCAGTGAACATGCACTTTGAACCTGTTAATTTATCTATTCAAGTTGATAGCTACCAGTTAATAACAGAATTAATGATTTGCACTGCAGAACCCTCTTGTTGGAATTCAGTCAAACTAACAAGCATGCTTCTTGGATTCCAGTGACAGTACCTAAGCTCCTACTGTTTTTCTAAAATAAATGTAATCATAGAACTTGAGCTGAAGTTGCAGTACCTGGACACTAATTGTACATAAACCAGAGAGCAAGCGTGGTCCAACAGGCTTGATTTCATCAAAACTACCTTACCATCTTTTTGTAGGAAGCAACAGTCATGCGTGTCTTCTTTTAAATGCTCAAATAGTATTGGCAGAAGAAAATACTTCTCTCTGCTAAATATTGCATCCAAACAGGTAATCAAAATTGTAGAAAAAAAAATGCAGCAATGCTTAGATTTAAGATGAAAGGTGCTATAATAGAAGAAGAAAAACTTTCAAACAGTTCCATGTCGAAGAAGTGCTCTATATGAGTCATCTCAAAGCCAGGTGAGCCCTAGTACTGAACTAGAGTCACTCTCAGGTTTCTAGTAGTAGGGTAATACTGATAAATAATTTGTGGACTGAGAATTCTTTCTTCTCTAACCGAGATAAATGTGGTTCAGCAGAACCAACGGAAGTTGGTCAAAAAAAGTAAAAATTCTGGACCTGGAGAAATACTGCTGTCATTGTGAGGATGAAGATGCATTGTGACTAATAAATGACTTACTCTTATTTGCAAGTTCATGTGAATCTGAGTGGTTAAAACAGGTAATGTATGTAACTGTTTTTATCACCATCATGATCTCAAGTAAATGTAATATATTTTTAGAAAAAAAAAAGTCAACTTACCATAAATCCTCAAGTGGGAAAATAAATGTTTAAACCTGAATATTCTGTGTATGCTGTTCCTGTAGAATCCCTACGAGTTAATTCTGCTGCTCTCTTGTAAGTGATGTTAGTTGTATTGTGCAACTTAAACGTTTATTTGATTACTGTTTGGTCTGCTAGAGTTCACTACTTTTTTGTGGTTATATTAAATTGTCAGTGTATTAAATTTCAAAAAATTGCTATAACCCTGTAGCTGTGCAACCTCAATCTGCTAGAGAAACTCGTGTGCCTGATTCTACTCCATGTATTGCGAACAGTTGGAATCCAAGCCACTACATTAGGTACCCTCAAAGGAACAAGTGTGGGCACCCCATTCTAATAGAGATGCTGTTTCTGAGCTCTTGCCTCTGATTTCTTCACCACATAGTTCAAATACAAAGTATGGATTCTGTTCTGCTTTCTGGTCATTTTATTTTTCATGATTGGTCTGGCTCATACAGTGACAGGGTTTAACTGAATGGTTGTAGACACTGGAAGTGGCATTGAAATATTACTAATATATCAAAGATGCCTGATGAGTTTTCTGAAAAGGTAAATAGTCACTGGTGGGTTTTGTTTGGTTGGGGTTTTTGTTTGTTTTGGCTTTGTTTTTTTTTTTTCTTTTTTAGTAAAACACAACTCAGCATCTGGGTCTGCCTCTTTACCCAGGTATCTCAGGAATCTGGGAAGTAACACACTCCTGCTTCCTCTTGCGTGCAGTTCTGCACACAGAAAACGATTTGCTTGCTTAAGACCCCAATAAGGATTAATTAGCAATGGTTTAGGTAAGAAAAAAATACTGAAATGTAAGAAAACTCCTGGTTTTATGGTCATGTATTTTTAGGTGGGAACTGTTTAACTGCAATTAAGTGAAGACCTTGAGAAAACTGAAGCTTTGACACAGGTGGGGGTTTTTATGTGCTGCGCAGCCGTATCATGTTCAACTTCAGGAAGCTGGGTGGCCATTCAGTATGGCTTCTGCTGCAAGCCCACAAGACACCCACTGCAGATGCCTGGGTACTTTCTTGCATCTCTGAGAAAATGTTTCATACTCCCAGATATCCCATTTCCAAGACTGAGGCACAGCCTATTTTATTGCTCAGGAGATAACGGGACCAGAAGGTCACTGGTTTTTCTTACGCCTTCTTTGTCCCAGCTGTCTCATGCCTGCTGAGCCTTGCCTACTGTCTTTTGATTACTGACAACAGAGCACTTACTTACTTAAAAAAAGTTAAAAACTTTAATCTGTTCTTTTGTTCATCTCCATCATGTGCATGATGCCAGCTATGTTTAGCCATTTTGAGTTACTTTAAGATAGCCAGTATGGAACTACAGTAAAAAAACCCAAAAGGTAATTTTTGCTGTGTCTTACAGGTATGACTGTGTGAAAGAAACTTCCAAGGACAGTAGCACTGCTTTTAAAATTAGGTTGTTCGAATCTATGGGGTCTTTAATGGATGTGGCATGTCAGTATGCAATGTTAAAGCATAGGAGAGGATAGTGATGGCTGTATTGGCAGACCTCTGTGGGTCAGATAACACAGAATTTAGGAAGTGGAAAGCAAACAGAAGAAAGAATTTGAAAAATAAACCAGTAATTCAGGTCAAAGTGTCTGATCTACACTATTAACTCATCTGTAGATAGGCAGGTTGTGATCACTTCATTTTGTCCTTGAGAACAAAAATGCTTGTACTAGTGTAAGTGCTATAAAAAAATAAAAATACTTTTAGCTATTGGTACAATAAAGAAGATTTAAAAAAGAAAACTAAAAACCTTAACACTTTTGGCCTGAATAACCTTATAATGGTCTTAAAAAAATCAACGATTGAAGGAATATTGTAAGCATTAATAAGCCATGTTCAACTTACCTATTTCACAGCATGATTTCTGAGAACAACTTATGCCGTATATTATTGTCAAGGGGTTTAATGCTGTTAAATAGCCAGAAGATTTACTGTGCTTGTTAAAGTTCACAAGGATCTAAAACATACAAAAATAAACCAGTTATTTTTGAAGTGGAATTACTGCGTTAAGCTCACCAAATTCTCAGGAACTTTTAACAGTCTCAAAGCTGAAACTTTGTTCTGAAAGCACCTGAAGTGCCGCTTCTGTGAATAAAATGCAGTGACAGCAACCTCATAGCTGCTTAGTTGTGACCTTTGGGTGGATGTGTTGCTTTTCATGTCCTCAGTTACAAACTGGAGGTAGCTCGCTGTCTCTGGAAAGTATTGTGATCTACTTAAAATTAGTGCCAAATCATTCAAATTATAAATGGTAATGAGTAGGACAGTGTGTTGTTTATGAAAATACCATATACAGTTTATTAATGTCTTTGATTTATTGCCATGATTTGTCTTTTGTCCCCAAAAGTCTGGTTCATACACTATGTATACAGCAGAGAAAAGCTGATATCTCACAATATGACAAAACAACTTCAGTTAAAAAAATAAAACAGGAGAATGGAGGAAAGGCTAGATTTTGATGGTTTCTGACAATTCAGCAGAAGCACAATTACAATTTGCAATAGAGCGGTATCGACTCTACAGGAGAACTGATGGCATCCTTTATTGCCAAAAGAAAATGCCAATGCTACCAAAACCCATTAAATGCTCACACCTCGCAATCAAAGGTACTTTGGTGCGTGTGCATGCGTATATACGTGTGTGCTTGTACACAGAATTTTTTTCTTAGCTTCTGTGTGCTCTTTATGGAGATTTGCTCATCCTGCGATGCGCCAGAAGTAGCCAGGAGCATAGTTTAATCCTGTTTGCTGTTGCAAGATTGTCGAACAGATGTCTTCTGATGCTCCAACAACGTGATCGACTTTTCAGAATTTTCTAAGTTTCTGAGCAGAGTCTCTAGCCGCCTTTTGATTTTCTTCTGATCCTCAATGGCACATCCAATTACAACAGACTGAAATTTCTGATCAATGGGTCCTGCTGGCACGTCAGATGTGCACGCACCGTAAAGTGACATTAAGCGGATTTTTGCATCTTCCAAATCATCTAGAAGTTTATTGACGATTTCATCAATCATCTTTGTGGCATGCAGCAGGGATTCCTGCTGCTGGGCATTTCGGATGGTTTCTACAGAAACCTCCACAGTGAGGGTGCGGCCCATCAGACGATTAGCAGTCAAATTAAGTTCTTCTCTCTCACCTAAATCGAAAACAATAAAGTATTCTAGATTACAGGCAAATGCTTTCCTGTGCAAATCACATCATAGAGACAATCAAACTGCTACAGCTTTGCAATAAACAAGGTTGTTTTTTTTAAGCAACAGACAATCAACAAGATTTCCAGGGGCCAGAAATGAGTTTTTTGCATTTGCCCAAGTCCTACTTGTTTCACAGAAGCTAGTGGCTTCTGATTTGAAATGAGGCATTAAGCTCTGCTCAAACTAAGCAATGCTCTTCTGCTGCTGACACAATGCTTGCTGCGTCACCTTAAAGCAAAGCATACAGTATTATCAGGAAACATTATTCATTAACAGAACTGGCATATTAAGGACCTTCTGTGGCACTGTGAGGAAGGGATTTAGACAGTACCCCAAAAGGCCATAAAAACTGATTTCTGACTACCAGACGCAATTAGGGGCCATGAAAAAAAATGGTTTTCTGTTTTCTGAAAACTTCTTTCCTAAAATATGGACATAACGTACTTGACATGTAGACTCTTGAAGAGCTAATAAACCAGCAATGTAAAGCACCTAATATAAAACATACAGATTTAGGGAATATATTTAAAGCCATATGTCACACAACCACAGCAACAACCTTAATCATCAGGTTCTTGCAGGCTGTACACTTTGTAGCATTCGTGCCTGTCCAGTAGTCAAAGCCATTAAAATGCTGGTTTTTCAACTATATTTATTCATCATCATTATCATGAACTTCTCTCCCTCAGCTGAGCTACATTAACCCTGATTTTGAAAATAAATCAGTGAACTGAGTATGGGCTTTCATGTACCCAGCAGTGACATTCATGGTAGACCATCCAACTTAACAGTAATGTGAGTTTACACGGTCAAGAAAAAGGGGATCCCAGGATAACGGATGGCCCTTCAATAACCTTAGCTGCCTCCAATGCCCGTACCTTTACCAGCAGCAAGCAATCAAACAGAGCTGCTCCCTAAGGCGCGGGCTGTTTTGACTTTGGGTGAGTTTGGGGGGGTATGGCAAAGCAGCTTCTCACCTTCACTGATGTGCCTCATATCCTGGCTGTTCTGTATATTGTGGATCATTTCTAGCAGGATTTCTTTCTCCTGTTCCATAGCAGATGCTGCGTCACGGAAAGCCTCTACCCTGAACATGGTTAAACCAAACAAAATGTTTAAAAAATAAAATAGCTGTTCACCTATATAGCTGCCAAGAACTGGTTGGGTTTTTTTTTAAACTTCAGCTTAAGAAGTATGGTCAGTTCTTAATTATCCATGAGCCAGAGTCTGATTTCATGACCTTCTCCAGTATCTTAACTTTGCTTTTCAAGACTCAATATAATTTTAAAAAACAAACACATAGGGGAAGAAAAAAACCCCAAACAACAGTAATTTCATCAGACTTATACTGACAGTGCTGTTCTATCCTACTCCGCGGTTAGTCTGAATATCCACAGCCTGATGGTACTACAGCTCTGTAGTGGAAGTCCTGTAGCTAACTAGCAATTATCAGCTCCTTAACTAGAAGAGAAACAGATTGAGTTCCCATCAGGGAACTTGGGGCTGAAGGTTGCAGCTGCAGGGATGGAGGCAGTGAGGGGGCCTGGCCCCCGAGGCCAGCAGCACAGAACCACTGCGACCCACCTACAAAGCAACAAACGCTCCAGAAAACTCAAATGCCGCCTTATAGCTGAACGAGCCCTTTCACGAGGGAGAAAAATGGACGAGAGGGACAAAGCTCACACTTATTAACATGACAAGGGCATCCCTGCCAAGTGGCATGCCTTGGTCGCTGGGAGAAGATGCCGGACCACCTGCCCCCAGTCACTGGTGTTTTCCACGGAGCAATGCTCGCCGTGATTCACACAGGGCAGAATCTCCTGTGGGAGCAGCTCCTGTTTCTGGGCTTGCAGGGAAGCATGGAACTCGGTTCCTCCTGACACAGGATGCCTACTCCAGTCCTGTTGACTACGCTGAAACTCATATGTGATGTGGCGAGGGTGAGGGGAAAGCCCATTGGAAACTGCTCTGCCTGATAACTATTCAGTCTTGGTAAGCTGCATGGTTGTGTGCCCATAGTCATAGTCTGCCCTCCTCCTCATGGCATAAGGTACAGACCCATCTGGCTATGGGCAATGTGAAAATGCCATCCTAGAAATATGAGTCCAGTTCCTTAATTCACATTCTATTCCCCGCCATGGTTTTAAGGAGGGGGCTTTTGCATTCAGCCAAGTAATATGGAAAAGCACATTTGGGAACTGCCTACTTTGGAGACCAGGGACAAGAGGGAAACATCCCCCTCCCTTGGCTTTGCCCTGGAGGATTGAGGATAGGGGCTCACAGAGGACTTGCCAAGTTGCAACCGACTGCAAGAGTTGTGTGAAAAAGCGTCAACTCTGCATTCCCAGACCCCACAGAAAAGCAGTTTATCACATGAACCTGGCTGACGGTTTCAGATGCTTTCAATGTGCAGCTCAGGAGGTCTAGCTGCTGTAAGCAGCACGGGAATCCATCTATCCTGAAATGTTTCTTAAACCTGGGCAGAAAAGGGGAAACAAACCAAAACACTGTTAAGTCTCTTGGATGCTCTGTGCTCTTCAACATTACTGGATGCAGCCTTGAGACGGTGGTGGCTCACTGCTGCTTCTGCAGACTGAGGGCTTATCTCTTGACATTAGGCAGGGAGCTCCTGCTCCCTCCTCAAAGGCTGGCTGAGGGCAGGTAACTTCGAAAAAACGGCAGGAAGAGAAAGGAGGGTGAAAGAAGGCAGAACAGGAGCATTTGAGGATATAAATAGTCACTTCACATGCAGCCTGCTCACAAAATGGTTCTGTTTTACAAAGTATTTAGCCTAATCTAGTCAGTGAAAACACAAGCTTTGAGCCTTGCCTTTAATGTTCATTCTGAGGAGGAGTGGGAAAAGTTAATGCAATGCAAATTCTTGCCGAGAGCAAATACTTTTAATTATTATTTTGGACGGGTTAGTAAGAGCAATGAGGCAGGTGGAGTCATTTCATACTTCAGATGTCTGCACTTTATAATTTAGGAAGTCTAGCAATATTTTCATAAATGCCTCACCGTGCCTTTTTAAAAAACTAGTATTTCCACAATTTAAAAAATGCATTGTGGTCACTGGAAAGCTTAAAATTAAAATTTGGAAGTAGAGAATTTCAATTTTAGTAATGTTTTTAAATTGGATTTGTTATATCATTGTATTGACTTAAAAACTAAAGGTCTGCCTTCAGCAGATGGATCAATCCATGATTTCCACAGGCTTTGCTGGGTCCTATGAAGAATGTGGAAAAACTGCATTGCAGAGATGCATCCTGAATTGGTGTGATTCTAAAGAGAGTGCCTAAAACATCACTGCTTCCAAAAGCCAGCTACTGGCATGCGAGGTAGGACCTAAAAGCCAAATGATGAGAATTAATGATTGTATACCGCACAAGCCCCCCCATAATTTACCAATTAAGAGCCTCAATTGACATTATTTTACAGAAAGTCATATAACCAAATCTTGAGAACTATTTTATTTGCAACAATTGCTTCTTGGGAATTATTTTAACCACTTTTTTGACTGCAATAGAGAGTGCCACACAACTAAAATCCACTGGGATTTTAATTTTAGTGTATTTGCTTCCATAAACAGCAGTCAAAATGATCGCCTACCCTGGCACCACATAATGGCAGGGGAAGGAGGCATAGCAGCTCCTGCCACCCGGGTAAAGGGACAGGAAAGCAGCACTTCCAGGGCTCCCCCACCCCTCTACTATCCCTTCTGAAAACTTCCATCTTGACCAATTATTAGCAGTGTGATGGGACTAAATAAGTCTAAAAACCAAACTCCTCGCATTTCGGAGACCTCTTGAAGGCAGGGTGGAGGCAAGGTGTGGTAACACAGCACATTGGCAGCAAAGGCAGCATCTGAGCAGCCAGCCAGACAGGTGATGGGAGTGAGACCCTCGAACAGAAGATGGGGGAAATGGCCCAAGAAAGGCCAGACACGGGAGCAGAGGCAACAGCCAGCTGTTGCTGCTAGGGACCTGGACTTCACGCAGTCAAAACAACAATACAGGATCATTTCAGAACAGGTCTCTAGGGGGAAAAGAACAAAAACCAAGGAAACCACTCACACCGGCCTCAGGAAAACAGGTAAGTGCTCCAGAGAAGATGCTGGGGGGCTTCATCCAGGTGAGACACCTCCCACCACCTAGCCCTATTTGGCCGCCCCAGCTTGTACCGAGGCCCCCAGCCGCCTGCCCCCACGCTGGGGTGGGTGCAGCTGGCTGCTCCCGGCCCCCAGGCCACAGCCCTGGAGAGACCCCGGCCCCGGCAGGAACTGCATCCCTGTCCCTCCTTACTCGCTGCTAGAGCCATCAGGTCCACACCTCGCGGTCAGCTCTCGTAACTTCTTTCCCAAAATGTGCTTTAACTTCATAGGTTTGTGTAAATCTTTACTTTGTTGGGGTGGGGGACCAAAAAAAAAAAAGATTGGAAGAGATAAACCTCTAGCAGAGGCGACTGCTGTGGAAAAGGGGTGAAAACACAGTCCAAGTCTCAAAAAACCAATGAACCAAAGAACAGAAGGCAAATAAAAGAGAGCAGAAAATATTAATATTTATGCCCAGCTGTCAATTATCTCAATACAGCAGTACAGTCTTTTTCTACCAGATGAAAACATCCAAACGTATTTGTACTTGGAGTGTATTTGTCGCTTTGAACAGCAACTAAATATTCCATCCATTACCTAAGACTTAAAAAACATTCCTTACTTCTGATCTTCCCCGGTCTGAGACCGATTAGCCATGCAGTGCCTTTCTTTCCTACATACCATCTACATGAGCAGAGCATTCCCCCGAGGAACAGGTGGACCAGCCTGTGCTTTTGTTTCCAGATGAGAAACTGGATACCCACTTTCTTACGACAGCTGCAAAAACTCTGTCCTTTAAACTACTGACTGACTTAAATAGCTCCCTATTAAAGCTTGCGCGCTGGAAGTGCAGAGAAGTTTTCAAAGGAAATCAGAAACGTCTGAAGACAGTGCAGCTTTTTTCCTGGAAGAGAGCTGAGCACACTGGACAGAGACAGAGCGGGGGGGGGTCACCCCAGCATCATCAGCTGCTTAAACTGAGTTTCTGTTCTCAGGTGAGCAGTCCAATGAACACAGAAATGAATGGTGGGGTAATATGGTTGTTCCAAAGGAGAACAGGAAAAAAAAGTACAAAAAATTAAGATTACAAAAAAACCCACAACGCCCAAGAGTCTGACATATCTCATGTACCATTAGACCTAGGACTGCATGTTCACTTAACACAACCACCAGAACACAGTGACTCATAAACAGAGACTCTGGTCCTGCTTCCAGCTGCTCCTGAGATGTCAGGGCAGTCACCGGCAGCCAGGGCAACACAAAGGCCCAAGCTCTTACAAGGGACAAACATGCCACCTGCCCCCCTTGCCACCCCTGCCAGGGGGCTCGCTCCCTGGCAGCCAAATTACTCCCCCTTTCCCATTCACTTTCCCTACAGAAGAAAGCCCCTCCACAAACACCTAGCAGGGAAGTACAAAAATACGCCATTACTGTCAGAAAAGCAGCTCTCGCGATGGAAGGGAAGGGAGAAGAGGGAAAGCTGTTCAAACCAGAGCATTTCCGATGGGATGAGAGTTGCCATGGGGTTCCGGCAACCTTAAGCAACTTGAGAACGGAGGATTGTCAAAGAGTTTAATTAAAGGGTGTAGTTCACTTTGACAAATTTTCACTTATTATATTTACAAGCAACATCTCGAGGGTCTATAGCTAAACTAAACCGGCTGCAGAAGGAAGAAGTGTGGAAGCTCTTCCTCTCCTGTCACTCAAATAACTTTGAAATGAGGCATGCTGTTTAGTTGTGCATGGAAAAAAAATAAGACTTGAGTGACTTTAATTGAAGTAGTTTGACTCTTTTTTTGTAACTGTTCCGCATTTAGAACTATGCCTGTTTGAAAGACCCACAGCAAACTGGGAAGTTTAATTTGGGGCTTAATTTCTGGTTAACCAAACTGTCTGCTTTGTTTCAGAGTTGCTCAGCAAATTTAGAACACCTTTTTGCATACTCTGATGCTCATTTTGTGATTATATATTCACATGCTAGACCTGGAGGTGAGCAGCGAGACCTGTTTGCAGACAGTGATTTTGTTTAGTCAAATTCAGAGAAGTCTGCAAAGGACTTCAAGGAGATTTAATCAAGCTAAGTGAAAGGCTAATATAGTAGCACATAAAGTCCACTCCTGAATAATGCAAAGTAATGCAGGCAGAAAAGGGAAAACGCAACTCCTGTATCTCATACAGCTCTTTTAATTACAGGAAAGTCCTAGAAACCTGCTGGGTGGTTCTGTGAAAGCCGCTGATCAATATGCAGCTGTAATGAAGGAAAGGGCCTGTTGAAACAGTCCAGGCAGGAGGTGAATCAGTGGTACACCCATGGCACCCTGCGCATCCATCCACCTCAGAAAGAACACTGTGTAATTAGGCAGAGCTGAGAGGACAAGGAAGATGATTAAAGGCAAGGAATTGTCTCTCATGCAGCCGAACTAGGAAAAAAAATCAAATGGGATTATTCGGGGAAAGTCAAGTAGCAGAAGGAGACAGGACACGGCACAATGATGAAATATACATCGTATTTGCAATTACTTTGGGAAAATACACCTAAGCTGCAGAATGCAATGCTATTCACATTACACTTACATGATTTACTACACTTCAGAGAGAAGGTGGACGTAAACACAGGCAACAAAAACATCCACAGCTGAACCAGTAAGCACAAAGGGAGGTTTGGGGGACGCGAAGCCTCGCACGCCGACGTGCAGCCCTGCAGCTTAAAGGCCTGCTCCGAGAGCCCGAATGACACCACGTTTTATCCTCGGCTTCCCTGCATCCTCTCATAAAACACCTGCCCGACAGATGCGGGATGGGGACTGTCGGGCTACGGAGTGGGACGACGGACATGATCCACTGCGGGGCCTGCAACCCGTCGTGTCGCTGCCACCGCGCCAGCCCCCGTGTGCTGAGGACTCCCCACACCGCAAAGGGTCACAAACCCGGAAAAGCCTTTTGCACTTTCTCCGAAAAACGCCTGTTTTCATACCTTCACACACGTCCTCCTATCTTCGTGTACTTCCAGACCAGGCTGCTTCACCTCAGAGCAGCAGCTGCCATTTTCAAGCTCGCTCGCCGCCCCCGGTGAAGGGGGATCCTTTTCCCCTCGCTCACCTCAGGAAGCCTCGCCCCCGCGCCCTTCCCCTCCCCTCCGCCCGGGGCAAGGCCCCGCGCCCCCCGCCGGGCCGCTGCCAGGGGCCATGGGCCGGGGGGCGGAGGGGGGGCAGGCGGCTCCCCGGGCCCCGCAGCGCCCGGCCGCGGCCCCCTCCCCTCCACCCGCCCGGCCCCGGCCCGGCCCTCCCCTCCCCGGCCGCAGCGGTGCGCGGTGTCGCCGCCCTCCGGGGCCCCACCTGAGCTCCAGCTGGTCCAGGTTCTCGAGCAGGCGGCTGGAGCGGTCCGCCATGGAGGTGGAGCGGTAGAAGCGGCCTCGGAGCTGCCCGCCGGACTGCTGCTGCTGCTGCTGCTGCGCCCCCTCGCTGGCCTTGGCGCTGATCTTGGCCTGAGCCATAGCACCCGCCCGCTGCCGGCGGCGGATCCTCGCTGCGGCCGCTCCCTCCCTGCGTCCCGCAGGCGGCGGCGGCGGCCGAATGCCGGCACCTCGCTCATGGCCAAAGAAGGAGCCCGCCCCGCCGCCTGCCCCCGCGGCCACCCCGCCTCCGCGCCGGGCCGCGGCCCCGCGGGCGCCGCCTCACGCAGGGCGGCGGGCCGCCTCGCCAAGCCTCGCCTCGCCTCGCCAAGCCTCGCCGGGGCGGACCGCCCCCCTGCCCCCGGCGGGTGTGGGGCGGCTGCGCGGGACAGCCCCGCCGGCGGGACGCGCAGCGCTTCTCTGGCAGCGGTAGCGCCGATCGCGGCAGGCCGAGTTCCTCAGCGAGCCGGCGGTACGGGTGGGTCGCCCGCGGGGACCGAAGCCGCGGGGCGACAAGCGTTCCTTCCCGTTACCGACACCCCCGCGTCACCCTCCGTCCTGTCCCACGCGGGAGCCTGACAGCGGCGCCCGGCCACCGCGCAGGGCTCTCCTCCTCCCCGAGGGCTCTCCGGGGCCCAGGGAGCCCCCGGCTGCCCCCGCTTCTGTCCCCGCTCCCCGTCGCGACCGAAGCAGCGAAACCCGGACCGGCCGGAAGCAGCGTGAACCAGAAGCGAAGGGAGGAATCGTGAGGTCTTCAGGATCGGCATTAACTTCGTCCGAGAGGGTAGCCGTCAGTACGAGGATTTGCTTTCCAGAACTGTTCTGTAGGGTTGGTTCATTGGTTTGCTCTTTCGTTACAGGAAACGAGAAAACCCCCGCTAACCCTATCAAAAGCTATTCAAAAAGTGAGCTACAAAGCTGAAACATCTGAAAATGCAAGAAATGGGAGGGGGAAAACAAGAAATGCTTTAAAAATCTAGGAGCCCAGTTGAGGGGAGAGAAAAGTTGGAGAAAAGTAAACCAGAGACAGCCCTTACTGTAAGCAGAACCTGAACAGCATTCCAAAAAACAAGATACTTGAGATACTGCCACTGATAGCACACCTTTCTGGTGCCAACTGTAAGAGCCACCTGACTACCTGCAGAAAAGAAGCCATTCCACCAGCCAGTGTTGTCCAAGGTGATATGAAAAGGCTTTCCAGTAAGAAAAGTGTTTAAAGTTCCCCTTCTTGCCAGAAAGAAAAAAATACATCTATTTCACGGTAGCCAAGGTAGCGGATCTACATCACTAATGATTTGTTCTGAGATCGTATTTAACTTGACTGTACAAAACGCTACCTTCTCTCTCGCAAGCGCCCACTGTGCCAACTTAGTAAACAACTTGCACAGAATCTCTTGTACTTCAGGTTCCTGCTGGGACCATTGGTTCCAGCAATTCAAGTCACACATAGGCTTTACTTACCACTGTGGTGAGCATTTAAAAAGGAATTTGTTAATCCCGAAAGACCAGGTTTGGGCAAATACCCCACAGCTCTCACAGACCAATTTTTGGCACTCAGCTAAGAGGGATTTTGTTGCACAGGGATACTGTTTTGTATGCTTATCCTGCTGCGATTCAAAATAGCTGTTTTCTCAGGCTCATCCATTCAGAATGAAAACATGTCCCAAGCGCTCTTGTTGAATTAATTGCTTAAGTTTTCTTTGTTTTAGGTAGTTGGATAAGTAAGGCTCATTGCCTGTGAGCTCATGGAAATAACTTCATTTGAACAATTGTTCCACCCATCTCTCTAGTCTTTGTAGAAGATAATTAAAAACCGCTTCCTACCCCAAACAGAAAACATTTGTAGTCATGACACACAGTTTGCAACCAGTTTTTTCCCTAGGATCCTTCTACTTAAGTATCAATTAGATTGGGTTTAAAAAGCAGAAATCAAAATAGCTGAACAGCTATGAACATTTTTTTCCTGGCACAGGGGTTTAATTCCATGCAGGTAGAAGCTGCAATAAAACACAGGCACAGGACAGCTTTAGTTGTGTCCAAACGTATCACATATGACTTAGCCGCTTTAACAGCAAAATAGCATTTCACCTTAGAAGTGAGACTAGCACAAACCATGGAACCAAAACGCAGGTTTAAAAGCAAAAATGGTCTTCCGGGACAAGCCTCGACATCACTGCCTGTGCAACCCAGGATATTTTCCCATTTAGAAATTTGGAGGGACCATGAAAACTGCTTTTCCTGTTCTCTAGAGGGGTAGACTGCCCGCTGTCCCCTCCCTCCGTTTCTTGCTGAGGTACGTAAAGGGGCAGTTATCACGACTTTTCCAAAATAATAGATGGCTGGGCTGGAAAGATAGGAGTCTGTCTCTGGAGGAAGTGAAATGACTTGCAGCTGAATTGGAAGTCTGCAGACGCAAAAGGCAGGAATTGGGTCCTTCAGGGCCACAAGACAACGGGAGGAGGAAGGGCCCCCACATTTGAAAGAAAGTGCAGATCTCATCCTCCTCCTTGCAGTCTGTGGTGAAGAACAGCGATGGCCAGGTCAGGACTGATGGTGCTGCCATGCCTATGTCCCCCTCCTCATCTTCTCCACAGCTGTCTTCATGTGATGGACTGCACAGCCCTGCTCCAGCTACAGGCACCAGCGAGAAGAAAATGAGAAGAGGGCATGTATCTCATGGTCTCTGCATTCCCACCTCAGCAGTGAAGCCGCTGGCTGTCTCTTTAAACTGCAGCATCGTAAAAAATTGGTGCCACTTGCAAAACAGAGCAACATATAGAAGAGTCTCATTCACACACACAAGGTCCCTTGAGGCAGCAGAGAGCAACCTTCCCAGGTCGCAGACGTCAGATGTATCTGTAGAAGTCCCAGAACCAGGGAGATGATCTACACCAAAAGCACCACAAATTGTCACATTGCCAAATGGCACTTTAGTTCCAGCTTTGCCATATTCCAAACCCTGATACAAACCTTGTCACATACCCTAATGCTTATACATGAGCTGTCATGGAATAGGATCAAAGAGAAAGTCCACACCCAAGTAATGCCATGCCAGATTATTTTTCTCCCTCCGCCTACAGGAACTTCATCTGAAGAACCTTCTTTATGCGCAGGTATTATGGAAACACCACAGTTCCCATCCATAGCAGGATGCAACTGTGGCTTGGGCCAGCCAACCAAAGCCAGCTTGCAGGCTCCCTAGCACCATAACCATAGCAGTAAAGATGGGCCAACGTGAGTTTTTAGGGTATGTTTTCAATCAAAATACATACCCGCTATCATAGTAGGCTGCCCCCTCACTTAGCACCTGCTGAGCCTGTGCTACTGTGTCTTTACTGCTATTGCTAGCAATGCTAATTAAAGCTAGCCCTGTATTTGCCTATACATGTCACAGTCATTTTACTGTGTAGGCAAGCCCCGAGGTCCCAAGCCTGTCAGAAGTCTGAATGAAGTCCTCTATCTCAGGAGCAACCTGAAAGTTCGTATGAGCATTTCGGGGCATGCAGCAGTTCATTCTCACAGAGAGGAAAAGTGACTAGTAAGTGAGCCAGTGAATTCTGTACAGCTGCAGATTCTTGGCCGATTGTTGATGGAGCTCTGAGCCAAAAAAACAAATGGAAGGACTCGCAGAAATTAGGATACTGCAGTCAGTGAAAATGAACTTACACAGATTTACAAAGGGAACTTCACATTACATTTCCATGCACACAGAGCTTTGCCGTCCAAGTGCCCACTTTGCGTGTCCTTGCCATAAATTTTCTGACATGTTTACATCCACTTTTATAATATCTTGGACCATATTATTTGACCCAGATTATTGCAACTGAATTAAGAATTTCTACAGGAAGCTTTAAGAGGTTTAGAAGCATCAAAGAAATATGCAGATGCAGACTTTAATAAAGCTACTTAGCTGGAAAGAATTGCCAGAAAGTATCTTTGTGCTAACGTCAGCCAATTTGTCTAAATTAATTTTCAAACAATTCGTCATCCATCCTCCTCGCCTCCTTCCAATTTACAGCTGTTATTGTAAACATTGCTAGGACAGCACAAGCAGATGATAGAACACTTTCCTTTTAAGAAAGAAGGCGGCATAACATCATACCTCTACAAACTTCACCATATTTGGTAAAGATTCAGTAAACGTTTGCATTCCGTGACCACTATAGGAACAGTAGTGGTCATTTTGGTCATTTCTGTGTACCTTGAAGAGCTAAGAAAATTAACCCACCACCCAAAAACACATACAAAGCAAGTAGCTCATAGTAAGCTAATCCCCCCTTTTTTTTTAAATTCTTTTTTTATATTAAACTACAGCAGCAGTCAGGCAGGCATGATGTTTTAGCATTCCAGTAACTTTCGTAACAGTTGCACTGACTTATTTGGCATCTCATCTTGTCTCTGAATATGACCAAAAGAGGGATTTTGTGTGATATTAAAGAATACGGCACACAAAGTACTAAAGAAGCAAGAGCCTTGTACCAATCTCGACTTGTCGCTATTTCAATTTTGTAAAACTTACACGTGAACCATACAGAAATTAAGAGCATTAAAATGAACAGCTGGTGGTAGCCAGGTAGAGATTAGACATTTTCCTCCTTAAAGATAAATACAAAAAAGCACCATAGGGTTACTTTATACTAATGAAGGGTGAACTCCAACATCACCACAAAAGCAAATTCTTTTAAAAAGGGCAGGACAAATCACTTCTAGTACAAGCACAAAGGATGCTGGGCAAGCTCCTTTTAACAGACAAGTTGTGCTTGTAAATGCAGACGAGTCTCTCAGCATGTACAGGGCAAGCCTCAAAAATTTCAGCCAGTTAAACAAGACTGCCCAGCCAGCAACATTAAATTCTGAAACACAACCATTCACAAGACACCTTTTCCAGCTGAAGAACAAGGTGCAGTACCATGGGATGTTGGTAACAAGTCACATGTCTGTACATGCAGTGTTTTAAGAATCCAATTTTCTCTGCCTTCCTGGAAACAGAAGTATCACAAGCCTGTGATGGCAGAAAACTTTGCAAAGAAAAATTTCAGAGTTAGGAGAACCATAAAGAGACCAAAGAAAATGTGGACAAGTTTCAAGACATTGATAATTCTGGAGACTACTTTTAACATAAAAAGAATACAGAGACTAGAACTCTATTTAGCTGTTTTATAAAGCCATAGTAGCTGTGGTTGGGATCTACTACTCGTTTACTTGTTTTGGTGAGCGGATGAGGAGGCCAATTCAACGTGTTTAGCAACTGGAGCTCCAAGTACAGAGAATGTGTATGCACACATGGTGGCTTTTTTTTTTTTTTTTAACGCAACCGATTAAGTCATGGCCCATCAGGTACAAGCAAACTTTACTGTTATGATGGAATAAAATGTTATGAGTAATAAAGCACTTGATCAAAATCTAACAGCAGACTCTGGAGAAGACCATCTACCCAGGTTTTAAACATTTGTTGAGCCAAGCAAAGAACTTTCTCAAGCTGAAACATCTTTTCATGTGAAAGAAATTTGCAACTTTAGGGTCTGCACTGAACCCCGCCCCCCCCCAAAAAAACCCAAAAACCACCTGCCCAAAAGCCTCCATAATTTGGACTGAGATGTTTTTGAGGATGAAAACTGTTTTCTGTCCACTCTTTAGTAGAAGAACATGATGTGAAAAATTCTGCAACTGATTTAGCTTGAGTCAGTAGCTAAAGGCAACTCAAAATCTTCCAGAATAGGGCTTGCTCAGCAGCAGTATGAACTACACACCCAGATTTTAAGAGGAGTGCAATTAATCAGATTTGCAGTAGGAAAGCAAGCAGCAGGGACAAGGAAGAAACATTAAGAGGTCCTGTTCACTCTGTAACACTTGGGTGTCAGAGTCAAATGCACTGGAAGTGTCCAAACTAATTTCTGGCATTTGAAGAGTTTTGGCAAGTTGCATGACTGCTAACGAGCGCTGAGACAACTCACTAGATTCTTCATTAATTCTATTTGTTTCAGAGATGGCAATTATGTCAGAATGATTGGAAATAAACCAGTGCCAATTTTCCAGCTTTTCTAACCGTGATGACACACATCTGCAGTTACTCCCTTAGGAATCGAGAATAAGAAAAATCTAGCCTTCCCCTTGTCTTACTCGTCACAAAAAGTATTTCTTTGCATAATAAATATTTAGATTTACAGCAGTTAGAAGCAAACTCGCAGGCTAATGAGTAATAATAAAAAAAATCAAGCTGGCATTTTATTACATTGAGATTTCTTACTGATTGACAGCAATCATTAACTGAAGTGTAATAGGCTGGTAAAGCTGGACAGCTTGCATAGGTATTTTTAAACAAAGGAACTGAGAAAGGTGGCATAGATAATTTTAAACACAGAAATAATTGTTCACCTTAATATAAGGACAGTACAAAAATAATTAACACATTTACATTCATTTATCCAAGGCCACCTCTTCATGAACAGGAGGGAGCAAAGACAATAGTATATTAGGAATCATACAGCTTAAATTCTCTCACATCTATTCCAAACAGGAACTAGAAAGTTTATTTAGCTTCTGTTCCCTTAAAAAGTTGTTCCAGCCTCAGATCAGGGAGAAGAACTGAACCCGTCAAAGTTTAAGCCATCAAATCCAACACTCTACCACGCTACTATTGAAAAAACATACACATTTATAAAAATAAAGCTAACTAACTAACTGTACAGCCTGTGGTCCTGATTCTGACATTTACAACAAACAGGACGTAGACAAAAGTATGGTCTATGAAGTGAGACTGGCCACAGGCAAGAGTTAGGCCATATGTTTAATTTATAAACCTGGGATCTAAGCTTCTCTTTATAACAAGATTAGCTAGGCAAATCTGAGATAACTGGAGTTTACTATTTTTATCTCTTGTTAAGACCACATGAAAAAGTAAGTAACGACAATGACATTCTGTGACAGAAAAATTAAATAAAGAACCAATTAAAAAAAAAAAAACAAAACAACGAAAAACCCCAAAATACCTAGTAAGACCAGCCTACTAATTAGGCAACAGCTTATACAGCTAGACTGGAGAGACTTAAGTCATCATCCATTAGAAACAGAATACACAAAGGCTTAAAAATTTATTTTTATCATACACAATGTATTGCAGCGGATATCCATAAACTCCAGCTGTTCATCAGCATGACAGAGGACATCAGATTATAAATCTAACAATTCAAGATACAGACGTTGTTTTTGAAGTGGTATTTCTGAACCTTTGTGAAGAGATGAACAAGCTTCCATTTTTGTGAGTAGCTCTGATGACATGGTGTTAGTGTACTGAAGTATCTTCATTTACATTTCCTCAAGGCTTCTCTTGATAGCTTCTTCCAATTCTGCATCTTGCTCTGTATAAATACAAAAACCCAATTATAATCTCAAACTATGGTTGCTAACTGGTCATAAACACAATTACATTAATATTACTACATAAAGCAATGAATTACTTCTGTGGGCAATGTCAGCAGACTGCAAAAAAAGATAGAGAAACAGAATGAAAGTTATTTTCCCTCTTTCTGTCTTATGGTATCTTTTCAACACTTCAACATACAGGAACAGCCTCTGCAACCTTCCACTGTATTAACTGTAGGGGCAGCCCAATGATCAGTTTAAGACTATAATGCAACTAGATATTTACTAGTCAAAATAATACCAACATTAGAACCCATATGTATGGGCCAAGCATTTTGGTATTTTTGCTCCAGTTCCATATCAAAAGATACTCCCGCGTCTACATTTTAATTTGGCACCACAGTTGTCACTCTTACTAGGAAGGCCAGACTTAAGTAGATAAGAAGTCAAATCAACAGTAAGAATAGTCTAGATCAGAGGGGTAATATTTTTGATGGTGGAGAGGGAAGACTGCATTGCACTCATCTGACTTGTTAATAACCTCCCTTAAACACCTTTCATAATACTCAAAGAAGAAACTCCATGTCTGCATTACATTTAGGTTGTTTTGGGCACTAATTGTTTGCTGTTATTGAATTAAATATAAGTTAGACAAGATTTATATGTATAGTAAATATTAATACTAATAGTATAGTTGGAAAAATTACAGCAGCTTTCAGACACACTTGTCATTCTTGAATTACTCATTCTGCTTTAGGAGGACACAAGCACATCCTATAAAAAAAAAAGCTGTCTGTTCTTATGACAAAGGAAACAGAATAATTGTATTTATTAACATTAACAGAATTTAAAACTTTAACTATTGTTGGGCTGTTTTATGCAAGGCCTATGTTTGGAACAGAAATAGTATCAAAGAATGCTTCCTCATGTCAGCAGAGCCGTATTCATTCACCTGGAGTTTATTTTAACATCGGGTACTACTGATAAAAGAGGTAACTTTTTGGCATGCAGTTAGCTCCACAGCAATACCTGGATTGTCCCCTATTCCTGTCGCTGCTGAAGCAGCTTCTTCTGCCTCCTACACTTGCTTTTTGCTTTCTCCTCTTCCAGCAGCTGCTAGTGCTTTTTCCTTTTTACCCCTTTCTGGGGTTGATTTTGCCTCCTTAATCCCTCTTACCCCATGACAGAACTGCCATCAACCACACACACAGCCAACAAATGCAGCTGAAGCCAGGCTGCTTCATAAGGTCAGATGCCTTCAGCACTGCAGCATCAGAACTGGGACCTCCTGTATGCAACAAATGCCACTGCTATCCCTGATGGCAGTACCCAGTGCTAGGGGGACCTGAGTGTGGCAAACTTTCAGTACTGTAGATGAATATGTTGGACATTTAGTAACTATTTAATAACAGTTGGTAAATTTATAACTGAATAAATTCTGGGAATATAAGATTCAGTTATCAGTTTCATCACTCACCTTGTACAAGTTATTTATTGATTTTCTTTAGTTCATTTTATTTCCATCAAGTGGAAAGGCAGAGTCAAGCCTTTAAACAAATTATTTTCAAAGTGCACTGTAGTCTGTCACCAAAAATTAATGATTACATTGTATGAACACCACCAACTAAGCACAACAGCAAAAGGATAAAAGCAATTTCAAATAAGATACGATGTGAGCAGACAGCTGTGCTGCTGATTCGAACTTTTATGTAGATCTACAGCTCTTTTAGGAAACCAGAATGCTTTGCTGAGATATTAATACCTAATTTTGAACTATTTATTCAGAAGTTCAATTATTTAGTCAGCAGTTCTACTCTGAGTCAACACAGTCATGTTAAACTGGTACAAAGTGAGCTCAGTCAAGTCTTTTAATTGCACAATACCCTGTGGTGCACCAATAAAATAGACTTTGAGTCTGCTGGCACACCTTTCAGGTTAGGAAATTATTTTTTATTTATAACTCATCACTGTGTTCTTAACTACTCATGATTGTCCAGCGGATTTTAGAGAGAATTCGTAAGAGGTCACTTGCCATAAAACTGATTGTAAGTTTAGTTTCTATATCTTCCATAATTAATAGCACTCTTGAACACAGAAAAGTAAAAATTAACAGACCTTCCTGTTTCTTTGTTTCTTCTAAGCTCCTCTTCACTGTTAGTCTGATATTTTCATCTTCTTCGCTATCTGAACCTTAAATGCACAAATGAAACATAAATTACACATTGGTTCTAATAAAAAAGTTACAGTCCCCTCTTGCATTTCTTCTTACTGTAACAACATTGTAGGTTGTATTTGAAGAAATATGCTTGTTATGAGCTGAAAATCAAGATAAAAATACATTATAGTGGTAGTTTAAGACAGTAACTCAAGCCAGTTATTTTTCAGCTATCTTCTCCCCTTTCTCCCCAAAATCTAGAGGCAGACTGCTTCAATTTATATTATTTTAAAGCAGTAACAAGAAAGAATAGGTGCAGAAGCTACTGTTAGTGTCTACTGCATTTGCTTTTTTGCAATAGTTATTAAAAAAAAAAAAGGACATTACTCACTTTCTACAAAATCTATCAAGGATTTAATTATGGGAAGAATTGCTATTAGTGTCTCTGCCTACACATGATCTTAGCTGTATTTTGTTGCCTAAATACTCCATTTGGACAATGGAGTGCTATAACTCAACTGAGGAGTGCAATTCAGCAGATGTTGTTCAAGTCTCACAGAAGAAAAAAAATCAATACACTTAGTTTAATCTGCTAACTCACTATAGCCAAGCCCAGCCAAAACTCCACCACCTTTCCCATTCTAAATAATGCTATTCATGAGGCTCGTTTCCAGTTCCAGAATGACAGCTCTGTTTTGAAGTGTCTAGTAGGGACTGGTGTACCGAAGGTGGGTTGGGTTTTTTTTTTTTTTACCCATTTGTTTTAAACAGAGTCTCAGTAAACTATAGGTTAAAAAAAAATGAAGTTAATGAGTCACATTATGTATTCATTCTCATGCTACAGGCTATTGCTATTTTGGGAGACAGTCTCTGTAATGAGGTCTTATAGTATTCACAATCAACTAGGTCTCCTACGGTCATATCAACAGAAGCACTTCCCTTCAAGTCATCACATTTATTAGTACACCAATGTACTTCCGATTACGTTTACCAGCAAAGAACATTCCCATATGGACATCTAATTTACTGACTGTGTGACATCTGGCATTTACATGAACCAAGTTAGGCATTCAAAGTAACAGGTACACTTGCTAAAATTTGTTTCAAACTTCTGACACATATATTTTGTTTGAACAGCAACCTTGCTGATTTTCCCAATTCCAGGAATACAGACTCCAACAGCTGGTATCAAACAGAGATCAGGAGCCCACAAAGATGCCAGAAATAGCTGGATATACACTGCAGTTAAAATGATCTTTCTCCAGTCACCTGGCAGACTGTGAATCCTGTCTTGGAGCTGCCTGCTATCTCCAGGCAGAAGAGATACTATTTTTCACATCATCTTCCAAAGCAAACAAACACAAAACCCAAAAAAGTGTCATTATACTCACTTACGAAAGGAAGGAAAAAGCGCAGGGAAAAGGCTTTACACAAGTGCCTTCTCCCTTATTAATCATCCTTTCAATCTTCCAACCTGGAAGACATCTTAGACTGCTCTAAAAAGTTTTGTATCTGCTAGAGGTGTAACAGTTGAAGCAATCACTTCCTAACTCCTTGGCATAAGTATAAAGGAAGAGTTGAGTTCTTGTGAGCAGTAACGCACAGTACAAGAGGGTCTCTGGTTTATTACCACTTCAAATAAAAATGCATTAAGAGCACTTTTCTGTAGGTTTGTGGGGATTTTTTAGGCGACTTGACAGAAGATGGAGCCAAATGGGCAAGGCAATATTCTCCCGATAGGCATCTTGCATAGACGGTTAAACAGCAGAAGATAGGAGTAGCCAGAAATCCAGGAGTTTCTTCCAGATATGACCTAAAGAGGTCAACTTTCCTGGAACAGGTTATAGAGTCAGTTAGCATTCACCACAGAAGCAGCCATGATGGCAACCTATTGGCACACTGTTAGACGACAGCACCTTCCACCTTACTCCTGGCTTCCCTGACCCAGGCAACAAGCCAACTTGACACTCGCTTTTCAGAATACAGCAGATCAGCAGCTAAGTTGACTTTACTGTCAATTAGGACAGTTATGAACACTGAAACAGGATCTGTAGATAGAATTATTTTAGTTCATTAAGAAAGTTTATGATTCATTTTATGTATTAATGCAGGCCTCACCTTGCCAAAATGTTTTGCTAGTCAGACCACCTTAATTACACCACTGTAATAACATGGGGTACATACTCATATTGGAACAGAGGTATATGCAAACTAGCATGCAAAATATTTAAATGTTTTTAAAACAAGCTGCCTGCACCATGATTTATCACTGCACCTGATATGCAATAACTAAATACTACTCGACAGTTATCACAGAGAACAGGTTTGCTTAAAGCATAGTTGAAGACAACAATATTTCACTGCCAGAAACTATGAAACTTTAAAATAATTAGTACTGATGATCTTCTGTTAGTTTGAGGGGGGGAAAGAAAAATCAGCTCACAGTCAAATGTAGTTATGAAGCATGTTTAAAGTCTCATGAGCTACACTCTGCCTTCACTGATCTGGCAAAGCCTCATAAGCAACACTCTGCCTTCACTGGTCATTATTTGCAATACTTCTCTCCCCTTTACCTAACTGTATTAACATACATCCAACTTCCCATGGAGGCAGTTGCTGGCTTCTCTGAAATATTTGAGTTAGTGAAAGGTAACATATTAAGAGGCTAACAAAAAGCCAAACCTTATTTAGGAGGTTTTCACACAAAGGCTTGCAGGTATCTCAAATTACACTGAGACTTTCCTTATCCAGAAACAAAGACACGGTTATGCTTGTCCTCAGTGTTCCCCCCCTGCCCCTACCCTCCCCAAACTTATACAGAGCAAAGACTAAAGGCACAAAAGCAGTAAAGATGAGAATTTTAAGATGTTCTGATATGGCTCTACAGGAATTGGGAATAAGTCTGTAACAGTCAGAAGAAAAGCTGCCTGTAGGCAAAAATTGTAGGCAGAAATGCTCCAACAAATAAGGGGGCAGGGGGCAGGAATTCAGCTTTGTTAGGGGGTAGACAGCAAGAACTATTAGTGTGTGTCATGGTTTAACCCCAGCCAGCAACTAAGCACCATGCAGCTGCTCACTCACTTCCCCCCCTGCCCAGTGGGGTGGGGGAGAGAATCAGAAGGAAAAAGGTAAAACTCGTGGGCTGAGATAAGAACAGTTTAATAGAACAGAAAGGAATGAACTAATAATGATAACAGTAACAATAATAAAATGAAAACAACAATAATAATAAAAGGATTGGAATATACAAAACAAGTGATGCACAATGCAATTGCTCACCACTTGCTGACTGATGCCCAGTTAGGTCCTGAGCAGCAACCCACCTCCCAGGCCAACTGCCCCCAATTTATATACTGGGCATGACCCTTTGGCCAGTTTGGGTTAGCTGCCCCAGCTGTGTCCCCTCCCAACTTCTTGTGCCCCTCCAGCCTTCTTGCTGGCTGGGGATGAAAACCTGAAAAATCCTTGACTTAGTCTAAACACTACTAAGCAACAACTGAAAACATCAGAGTGTTATCCACTTTCTTCTCATACCGAACCCAAAATATAACACTATACCAGCCAACAGAAAGAAAATTAACTCTATCCCAGCCAAAACCAGGACATTGTGGAACTCATCACTTGTCAACCAAAGAGAAAGAAAGGCCAACTGATTGGACAGAGGCATTTTCAACTCAGAAGACACCAGGCTGCTTTTCCACATGGGAAAGGTCATTGTGCTTGATCTAATGTTGCTCATAACATGTCTGTACCCTGTGACTGAACTCTGCTCTCAAGGAGACTGTGGATTCCAATTAAGAATATATTCCATGCAGGTATCACAGAATGTCTGAGGTTGGAAGGGACCTCTGGAGGTCATCTTGTCCAGCCCCCCTGTTTAAGCAGGATCACCTAGAGCCAGCTGTCCAGGACTATGTCCAGATGACTTTTGAATATTACCAAAAAGATACTGTATTGGGGAGCTCAGAACTTGACAGTTATGGCCTTACCAGTGCTGAGTGAGTTATGGCCTTACCAGCGAGAGGGAAAGGACCACCTCCCTCAACCTGCTGGCAACAGTCCTCCTAATGCAGCCCAGGGTACTGTTGGCTTTCTTAGCCATGAGAGCACATTGCTGGCTCGTGGTCAACTTAGTGTCCACCAGGCCCCCCCAGCTCCTTTTCTGCAAAGCTGTTTTCCAGTTGGTTGACCCCTGGTCAGCATATATCAGTGCCTGGGGCTGTTCCTCTCCAGGTGCAGGGCTTTGCACTTCTCCTTGTTGAGTTTCATGAGGTTCCTGTCAGGACATTTCTTCCCTGTCAAGGTTCCTCTGGATGGCAGCACAACCCCTCTGGTGTATCAGCTGCCACTCCAGTTCTGTGTCATCAGCAAACCTGCTGAGGGTACACTGTGCCCCACCACCTAAGTCATTAAGGAACACATTAAAAAGGACCAGACCCAGTACTGACCCCTGGGGTACACAGCTGGTTACTAGCCTCCAACTGGACTTCATGCCACTGATCAACATGTTCTGGGTCTGGCCATTCAGCCAGTTTTCAATCCACCTCACCGTTTGCTCATCCAGCCCTTCATCACTTCATCAGCATATACTCCTGTGGTACTGCTGGCATCTTCTGATGATGAAAAGTAAAGGAGAATGTTTAATTTAGAGAAATCAGGCATGTCCTGTCTCTCTTGTTAAAATGCTTAGCATGTTCTGTAGCTCCCAGCTCCCCTGGGGTCAGAGGAAAAGCAACTGCCCAGTTTCTCAGCCAAGAGATCTTAAGATATGGCCTCTTCTCTAGTACATTTTATTAAATAAACAACAGCTAAGAAACTCTGACTGTACCTATTCTCTCAAGAAAATCCTACTGCTCACTATTGCCCTCACATATTGCCAAATTCCTGCTGGAAGAACGAAAAAACAGGAAAGCAAATTCTGGATGAATATAGAACACAGAGGTCAGAAAGATTAACCCTATAGATGGGAGCAAATATGGTGATTTTTTGGCATTTGGCAAGTTTCTCATAGAAACCTGTTCTGGGAAGAGACTGGTAAACTTTCAGAGAATGCAAGCGCCACCCGCTGTCCTGACATCAAAGTGCCACAGCTTGAATTTGGGTTAGCTGCCCACATGGCTCAGCATAATCCCCGCTCTATAGCTGATCCTCTCCTCTTGCAACCCCCCCTAGTTACCACAATCCCCTTAATTTCCATCAGGTTTACTGGTTCCTCTGTCTCACCAGAGACTTGATTTCCGTTCCCCAGCCTTAACCGTCCTCCCTTGCCATACAACTTCTTAACACACCTCCTGACTACTGCACACATTGTACAGTCCCACACCCTACCTCCACTTCTCTCTCCTACAATGCTCCTTCTCTTAGTCTTTTCTGTAACTCCCAATCTCATCCTCTCTTTCCCATCCCAATGTACGGTGAAATTAGTATCACACTTAACTCAGTCTCTCTAACCACTGACCCTTTTCCTTCTACAGTTGATGTCTGAAGTTTTAGTGCTACCTTACCTTAAGGATACCATTGAAGTTACCTCATTTAGGATCCTAGTGACTACTTAACCAAAAACTTAAAATCAGTACCCCATCCTTATCTTCATAAGCAATGACGTTCAGTATGTGTGATCATGCTGCCTTTATAATACTGTTCCTTGGCTTCCAGAATCCTTTCCTTTATTCCTTCTCCCATATGTCCCCAGAGGATCCTCCCCACATACTCCTCCCCAATACTTACTGCTCTAATCTCCGTTTCTTCATTAAGGTAACATCATCTGTAAATGCAAGTACAGCTGCTCCCTGCTGAGGGTTCACAAATACACAAGACCTCTCTTCCTCCATGCAAATTAAAGCTTCACTCTGTATCTCTCTCCCCATATATACTCATTCATCTGTTCATTCAAGTGTAGCATGACTAAAAATAAAGCTCTCAATCCGCCCCCCTCCTCCAATTGCGTTTTTTGGAAACTGTGGCCAATACCATGGTGATCACTCAGGCTTTCATTTAACCTTCATCTTAGACACCTCTCTAAAATTCACAACCAGATTAAACTAAACTTTGAGGATTATTTTGTATGATCTGAGGTCTTCCCAGTTCATCCACTTGGCTACAATTCTTGTTCAGACTCATTATCTTAGGTCTTAATACACTGCTTTCTCCCTAGGGGATATGCATATATTTAAAAGGTGCACACAAGAGATGCCACTGACATACCAAAGCCAAGTAGCTAAACACACGGTTACAACTCAAGGGTGACTTTCTTATCACTCCCCACTGCAATAGGCTGTGGCCACTGTAATAACAGTGTATATAAAGAAATAGATTCTTACTAGAGTAACCATCATTCATTCACGGTGCGTCACACTGCAGATGCTCATGCCCTTCACGTTCAGTCTCTTTGGACAGTGGGGGCTGGAGGCTGTGACCTATCTTCAGTCATGTGCAGTCTGTGTTAACTGAAGGTTCGAAAAAAGCAGAGACTGGGTGGGGTCAGATGTGGTATTCATATTGGATGGACCTCAACACCCACGAAAACTTGACCATTGAGAAGGCGAGCAATTATTCCCAATTTCTACTGTAAATTAATTCTTAACTCCTCTTAAATTTTTTTGTTGGCTCTATGTAAACCAAAAGCTTTTTGGGATAGTGGGAACTAGGAAACTTGGCAGCATTCATCAAAATGAACTGAAATCCTGCTCTTCCAAATATAAACTATCATAAAAGCTACATGCAGTAGTATGTAAACACTTCAGGCAATAGTAGCAGATTGAAGATGCAGGCTGACAATGCCACTTGAGCACAGTGGAAATGAACCTAATTCATCAGTAGAAGAGGTGCAGTGGCTATTTGGCAGACAACATAGTACATCACTTTACCATTGATTTTGACAGTCTCATGAAACAGCCTGGCTCTTTAAAAGAAAGGAGGAGAAATACTCCAGAAAATTTGGTCCTCTTATTATTAAAAAAAAGTCTATTTTACTTAAAAGCTCAGTCAATAAAGGTTCTCATTTGAATACGACTGAGAAATACAGTTAAGCTAAAGCCATCAACTTACACACAAATCACTTTTGTCAACTAAGAAGTTGGGGCACTCCTGTCAGTGTCAGGATGGACATGATGACCCCTAACCTACCATCAGCTTTGCCCTCAACATTGTCCAGCACTCATTAAAAGTATAAGCTGTTGCAGTACTGTCATGACTAGATATCAAGTGTCAAGACATAGACAAGGGAATAATGGTGTTTTTCTGCATGCTACAAACTTTTCTTTACAAAGGAATTGCGAAGGGAGACAGAGAAAACTCTTCTCTTCTACCCTTCTCAAACCACTCTAACATGCATGAATTGTACATCATGTGTTGTGCCTTCAGCATGAAAGAAAAAAAAAACCTTCTGTGTTTACGAACTCAGGTTTAGCAGCAGGAGAGAGCAAATAAGAATAAATGTCTTGCCTACTCTTTTCATACCTAAAAGGAAATTAATGCATTCACTACTGCCAATGGTCTCCTAAGGCAACATACAGTCGATACCCTACTGCAACATATGCAGGAAATTCTATTTTTATTTATTTATTTTAAAATGAATGCATATACCACAGTTCCCACAGCAGTTCTGCTGACATAGTAAAATGGTTCAGAAGGTGCAACTGTCAGATTGCCACAATTCAAACACAATCCAGCTGCTCACAAGCTAATGATAGCTCTGTGAAGGCGATTCAGGGAAACAGGTTTTTCATTTTGAAGTTCATCCAATACCAACAACTGTCTTATATTTTTCAACACAATTCTCTGTGGTAACTGTTTCTCACTTATTTCTCCCTCCAGAATAATAGCCATAGGCTTGAGAAAGTCACAAAGCAAGCAAATCTTGTTTATATTTCCTTATGTTCAGCTGCATTTCTGTAACAGGACAACAGGTTATACCAGCCTATGATACCTTGCATGACTTTCCATCTCAGCCCTCTGATACTGGTCTTGCCACACTAAGACTTGCAAACGCTTACTGATGCTGCTGAGCCATACAGTGAAGTGCGTATTATGCAGTGGCTTTATCTTTTTAAAAAACTTTATAGACTCTTCGTAACAACATCATCCCACACGCAGCAAACATAGGCCTATTAGCAAAAAAGATTTTCTAATGTCCTGTTTTAATACAGGAACAGGAGACAACGGTGGCTCTCACTGTCTGGGTCCACCCCCTGCTGACACTGACTGGAAAGGGGACCAAGGATGCCTCAAGACAATTCTGTTCCTTACAAGTTTGCCAGGGAACGCTGACAGCCAAGGGACTTGTGCAATTCCATCACTTTCCTGCTCAAAGTATTTTATTTTTTTTTATAACAACTGCATGCATAACTTAAGTGGGATGCACAACAATCAGACAGCCAGCAAGTTGAGGTTTAGGGCCTCGCAGTAGAGTCCATCACCATAATAGTACATTAAATATTAACATAGTAAAGGACATTGAAAGAAGGGTTAGATTAGGAAACTTCTGAAAGCAAATCCAATATAAAAAAAAAACAAACCTGGAGTATAATTTATACACGGAAAATTGTTAGATCAAAGATATCACCTCTGAGCCAGTATACCCCCGTGAATAAAGCTATCCTAGCCAAACTACCCAGGCAGGGAGCTAGAGTACCCTTACATAGCAAAACAGTCATTCCCCTCTCCTCACCATCTCGTAACGTTAAGTTGCACAACAAACTGTACAAGAAAGGAAGCGCCTACAGCTGAATTGACTTAAATTGACTGCTTGCAAGTTCCAGCTCTCTTCCAACTCTTCCTCCCAAAAACATGCAAAGCTCCCAAAGCAAAAACAGCCTCCTGCATTAATATACAATTATAGCTATAATTACATTAGAAGAGATCTATCAATCTAGGAATTTCAATACACTCTACAAAGAAAACATTCATAGTGGGAATACAACGATTCAATGTGTAGCTTTATGGACAACTGTGGAGAAAAGCAATCTTCCCCTTTGAGCAAAGTCACCTGCACCAGTAAAAGGTGACAGTTCTATAATTAACTACGCCAGGAAATTTTACTGGTATGGCTGCTTCTGGCTGGGAATCACATCTCCATAATCCAGCTAAAAAATCTAGACCAGCAAACGCCTGGGGTAGCCAGAAAACTCTATAAGCACCTTTTCTGTATCAGAAGCACATAAATCAATCCCAGCTCACCATAGATCATTTTTTTCAGGAAACCATTTAATTATCCTATCTTTCTTTTTCCCTCTAATCAATCGATGCCAATTCACCAGTAGTGCTAGCACTCCACTTCAATCTTCCCGGTAGAACAGGAGTACCACGTGATAGCTCTCATACACCTGCATCAAGACTAGCAGTGTATTTTTCTGAAAACAGTTTAGGGCTAGTTCAGAAACAACTTTCTGTAATACACACTTAATTTACAAGCCCCCCAAACCACAACAAGAACCCAGGAAAAGCAATAATGTGTTTACAGAGAAACGCCAGGTCTTCTAGGAAAAGTTTACTTCCAAGATATTTTTAGATACTGAGAAGTATTAAAACTCACCTCAGCTCCGGTATCCTTTGCACGAAAATGAACTGGCTCAGACCTCTTTGATTATCCTATATAAAACCAGCGTGATTGTTTTAGCATGCCATTAATTAGAATATGGCATTCCAGAGAACCTAAAAGCTTTCCTTGATACTTATCCTCCAAACAGATGTGTTAGCCATGTACCAGTGAAGACACTTATCAAGTGATTGGGAGTAAAGAGGAGGACAATCAGAGTTAAAATAGGCAGAGATATTTGGGGAAGTAATGATGCTTTAGCAGGGTCATGTTTGTTTCAGACCCAGAACAAATCAAGCAAAGCAGATTTGAGTACATATTGACAAATATGCACATGAGAGTGCTCTAGAAAGGAGTTTTCAGACTGAAACAACAGTTTGTCTCTGCTATAATAATGAATACAGGGAGGACAGAGTTTGTCATGTTGAATAAAAATGCTTAATTAAGTCTGTTTTCGAAGCTTGCCCCAAGCAAATTGATTTTTCTGATCTATATTTCATAGAAATACCAGTACAATACAAGAAGCATCAAGCAACAGCTTGTGTTACCAGCACAAGTGTTCAATTCTTTTATTGGAAAGAACTACCGGTTTACTGGAAAGACAGTGTTTAATGTTTACTTTCTACCTTTTGTGGTATCTGAAATGCTGTTTAGCAAGGCACACATCATGTCTCCTTCAATGTGGTGAGGATTTAGGATGCGAGCTGACCGCTGGGTCATCTTAAATTGAGTTTCCAGTTCCAAGAAGCTTTTGTCTCCAGAAAGTATGGTGAAAGGAATTTGCTTGGGCAGGTGCTCATCCAGACGACCAGCCTGTACGGGAACAAATGACAAATGTTGAACTGAGATTATGTTTTTATCTCATGGGGTTTGGCTAGCTTTTTGTAAGAGAGGTCTTCATAGGAAAGCCTTCTACACTTCTGTATCACCACTTTTATGGTCCAATGCACGTTATACCACTGTGAAAGGTACTATTTCAACAGTTTGACACTGCATTTATTCTATACATATGACAACAGATACAGGAAATGGCTACCAGAACAGTACAGATGGAATGTGGAACAAATTCCTAAAAAGCAGCATTTCAGAACCATCTCTACATAAAACAAGTCATCTGTGCAGAGCATTTTAAGAATCATAAAAAAGTGTAATGTAACATACAAACACTGTTTCAAAACACACATATCATGACACCTTGATTAATTAGATCCTCAAGTAGCTTTATCTAACTCATAAAGCACCATATTAAAAACATGAGTCCCCATGGCATCCCAGATTCCTGTCCTTCACTTGCACCCCTCCCAATACAGCCAAAGCCCTAGGTCTACTGAACAGAGAGACTGCTCTCTTTCAGCCCAACAGGGTCTCTGAAACTAGCACCCATCCAACTCCAGCTTAAAGATGGCTCTAGATTTGGGCTACTTGAAGAGAGAGGCAGAAGTTACATTTCTCTGAAACAGAAAGTGTAAGAATTGAGTTTTTTAAGTCATTCCCTAACCAGTCCCCTTCCCCTCTACAACAGACTATGTCCTATTTGCACTAACTTTCTTATTCCTATGGAAAACAAAAGGGGGTAAAAAAACGGGTAAAAAAACGGGTAAAAAAACGGGTAAAAAAACGGGTAAAAAAACGGGTAAAAAAACGGGTAAAAAAACGGGTAAAAAAACGGGTAAAAAAAAGTAAATCACTTCTCAACAGGCTGTCTCCACTCAATTCACTGACAGGTTTATCATTCTTTTTAGAGGATGCAGAAGTCATATGAAAAGAATCTTAGAATCTCATCTGTAATTAGTACTTGATGTCAACAGCAGATATCATCTGTCACTCTTCTCTGGGTTCAGAAACACAACAATAAAAGTGTGTACTAACTTACATGAACACAGAGAGCAAAGTCTGCTGCTTCTCTTCTGGTACCACAACGTGGATGAAGAAAGAAACATCCAATCCTCTTAAGATAATTGTAAATTTTGCACTGCACTGGAGGTTTCCAGTTGCTGTATCCTCCTAAACATTGAAGAAGAAAAATAAAAAAGAAAACAAACAAAAACCAGAAATGCCACCATGAATTAAGAATGCAAGAAGGCAAAAGCAAAGATAAATCTGGCTTTAAAGACAGAATTTATTTTGACCAATGCAAAAGCTAAAATAAACATATAACCAAAATCCCGAAAGAACCCTTGTTCTTGGGTTAGAAAACAAAAAAGGAAAAAGTAGCTAGCCTGATCCTACACAAAGCTTCTCATTCAATTTTGTACGAATTTTTCTGCTAATCCTGAAAAACTTATCTTCTAGATATCATGTGCATTTAGACATAAGAATGTATTTTTTTTAGTTTTAAGCAGAGTTATGGTTAATGTGCAGAAGCAGAGGAGCTCTGGGAGCATAGTACAATAACAGAAATGCTTCTCTTAGGGAATCCTGTACTAATGTAATGCCCAAGGTTATTTCCACCAGATTCTGTAACTGCCTGACACATCACATGGATCCTCTTCTTAAAGACTTCTGACAAGAATTGGAGCAACAGCTGAAACAAATGCTGGAGTCCTGACAAACACTTGGATGCAGTCAAGGATAAGCAAAATGACGCTACAAGTGGGGAAAAAAATAAGTGCAGGAATTTACTCAACAGTATCCTAAAACATGTAGTTACTGGCTGAGAAAACAGTTGGATAATAGAGATGAATCAAGTAAGAGGTCTGCTACAGATAATACCAGGCTGAAACAGCTTGTAAGGGGAAGGAAAGAAGCAGCAAGTCTCTTGAGAAGAGAGGGAAAAACAGAGGCGCTGGGAGTTACTCTGACAACATAAAAAGACAAACAACTGAAGGACAATTTGAAGGAGTAAATAAGAATTTCATGACATTCCCAAGAATATAATAATGGAAGAAATAATGGGTCTGCAATGGGGAGGAAAAAAATGTTGCTTTTTCTGCCAGATGATAGAGTGTCTGGATGTAAGAAAGGATTTTGAATGGAAAGTGAAAGCAGTCATTAATGGCACTTCATGTGACAACATGTGAAATTAAGGCTCAAGTAAACATGCAGTAGAGGATTGTGTATTCCAACCTGCCCACACCCAGTCCGACAAAGAAGTAGAAGCAATCTTCAGTAGATTTCTCCTGGGGCTTTTTGTGTCTTCCCCGTCCCCCCTCCCCTTCCCAGCCTAATGGTTATAAGAGGGTATCAAAAATTATCTCAAAGCTCAAAGATTTAGTAACAGAAAACACAGAAATGATTTAGGGGTATCTGTCCATGAGAAAAACAGTATTTGCAAGTCATTCACATCTGTTGTGACAGCCTTGGTCACGACTTGTAATCACTAACCTTGGCTTTTGGCTGCATAAATGTGCAACACAAACATTTGACCAGGACAGCTGAAAACAATGACAGAACTGTATTTACTCTGGCAGAGCTAGACCACAAATGGGTGAAGGACAACAGAATATCTGAAAACAGAAACAATACAGAGCAGGGGCAATACAATGGAGGAACTCAAAGCAAAGCTAAGGCTGTATTAGCAATAGGAATAACAGAAATAATACAAAAGTATTATATAAAAATAATAACAAAAAATAAATTGGAAACATTGTTTGGGAAATGCAGAAAAAAAATCAGAAGAGACAGGGATGTCACCATTTTCACAGGCTAAACAAACAAGAACAGCATGTATCAAATAACTCTGTAAACCACTATTATGAGAGGGCACCTAAAACAATGAATCCAGATGTGCCTGGGAGCCTTAGTGTTCCCAGGCTCTGTAACAATATAGTTGATGCTAATAAACTGATGAAGTGTTCTCTGATATTAACATGGCCCATTTTAATCACCATTTACTCTTCGGTATGGGTTTTTCAGTTCAAGTGCTCCAGGAGCCACTCCCACGAGACAGCCTGCATGCAGCAACCCTGTTTGGGGAGCAAGAAATTGAGTGGCACTGATGTGGGCTGGGCTGTGCTAGCAGGTGCCTGTGTCTGGAACATCCCTGGGCACAGTGTCATAAGCTAGCACAGAGATACCTTTGGGTAAGATTATTATATTAACAATAGATTAGTAACACTAAAACTGTACTATGGCTTATTTCTCTTTCTTAGATAGGTCAGCGAAGAGATATTTCTGACAACAATACAGTTCAGGCATTTCTGGGTTCAATCAATTTTTTCTTACTGAATCAAACCAGGGCATTTTAACCTTGAAAAACAGCACAGAAGACTCTGTCATAACAGACAAGCTTGGGTCAATTAATGACAAACCAGTTTTGAGTCAATTAAGTAGAATAACAAAGTAAGACTGAAAGCAAGTGTCTGAATTCAAGTGGGGAAAGTTTGATATAACTGTGAAAAATTATTCTTTACTAAATAATTATATATAAAACACAACAGAGTAGCTTTGGACTTCAGATGTCAAACAGGCCTGACATTTCTTCAAGTCATATTCCTAATAGGTTCTTATTTTTATGTGCAGAAAAAGAAAAAAAAATGTTTCTCCAAGGCCAAGTGGATTGAATAACTATAGAAATGAACACAAAACCTTCAGCAATTAAAACCACAACCAAACCCCAAATCACAATAGCCTTAGAAGTCAAGAAGTGCAGAGGTGAAGTGAAATTTGACCAGAAGTCAAGCTGGGTAAAGCCTCACAAAAGATAGTAAGAACAAACAACAGGTTGTTCAGCCATACAGAAAAGAGAATATAAATAAATGGAGTAGCCAGGCAGCAAGGATGGAATAGAAATCCAGGATGATTAGGTATAATCTCAACCCTCAAAATCAGTGTTTTCTGTGGCTTTGTGCATGTACGCAAGAACACTGTTACTGTGCAGAGAGGCCAAATGGTAGGTAATGACAATACAGGCAATGATACAGAAGTAAAGCCTGAGCAGAACACAAAATCCTGAAGCGTTAACTTGCTTTAACAGAGAAGACCAGAGGATTTGTCCCCAGAACTCCTAACAACCAGACATTACACTCAGGTCCAGGAGCAGAGCTAAAGAAGTTATACTTTACATTAACAGACATACTTGCTCTGCCTTCATCAGCTAACTGGACTACCTGTTTCTAAGAGGGAAAAAAAAAAAAGGGATTCAGGCATCAACAAGCCTTTCTGTCCAACCTCAGCAGCATGGAAACTCTCAGCTTTCAGCATGCCCTTGATTATCTTCTAAAGGAAGAGATAATCAAGAACATTAAGTGAAGAACTGCAGTGCTGTCCACCAAGTGTAAAACACACCTGACAATTCCTACGAGTCTGCTAAGATGATGCCTATGTTTCAGGCAATAAATATTTTGAAACTATCCCTTATCTAGGTTTTACTGAAGTATTCAATGTACCAGAGGCAAAATAATTATAAAGGCAGATTCAGAGAAAAACAGTAGAAAAAGCATGAGGTGGACAAGAAGTTGGTTCAAGAACAGTCAGGTAAGGAAAAGTATCAAGTTAGAGGGATGCTATTGGTAGACTTTGCAAAAAGCTTTCTTACAAACCCGTAACTCTGCGAGTTCCATCAATCACCTTGTACCACTACTGGTACCTTCCAGATGTGAGATACACCTATTGATATGCAGGACGACCACGGACATCCTTAAGGAGCGACCCAGAGACAGTACAAAATTCAAGTACAAGAATGTAAAATCATGCCTTTTGAAACTAAAAAGAAAAAGAACATGACAAGGACTTGGGAGTTAGAAAGAAAATAATCTCTGAGTATTATGGCTGTCCTGATAATTACAAAAACCTAGTATGATACAGCCTAGAGTAAGTTCAGCAGGTAAGCCAGAAAGCCTCCTAAACCGTTCAGCAATTCTGGAACATATTCTACAAGGAATAATAAGAGCAGAGGAGGTTAAGACTGACTTAGAAAAGCTCAAGAACATTTCTATGACATGGTGCCTGTGACACTGTGACTTAAGAAGCCCCTGTGGCTGCTTCTTCCTGTCCTTCACTCTCTCAGATTCAAAGAATCTCTGCTCAAGTATCTGTGTAGACTTCTTAATCTTATCTTTGTATTTCCTTCAATCGCTTTTTACCTTGAAAACCCCAGATAAACGTCCCTTGGTTCAGGTTAGCTGGCAGCTGCGTGAATAAGCTTCCCCAGTTGTCCAGATCCACCAACACAATGTGAGTCATGGTACTCAGGTAGTCAAGATCAGGAAGTTCACCATCTTCAATGGGATAAAAAGGATGCATTTAAAGTTCACCTGACTTTCTGGTCAACCAACATACATCAGCTTAAGATATGCTTTTGAAAATTTATGTATTCAACTGTTCTATAAGCTAAAAGTTATAGAACATGATCGTATTTGGTAATTGCATTGTTTTTAAATCAACTGAAGTAGCATTTAGCAACGCACAAATCACACAAAAGAAAGTAAAATCTAGCTATATGATGGCATAGAGCTGGATAGTTTTGTGGTAGGCACAGAAAGCTATTGTCCTGCACTGAGACATTTTAATAGTCCATTTAATATTCAGCTGTGCACCCCCGACTATGGCAAGTCTCTGTAACATTTAATTGCTTACATGCATAAAAGCACGTAAAATGTTTAGAGACATACTTTTTGCTGTATATCTAACATGAATGTCAACCTTTTAATCAAAAGCATTATGACACCATGAGTAATTAAAAACACTTCCAATTTTTGAACACAAGGTACACCTTCAGCATTCTTGTTGTCATTCTTAGAAGTGACATGAACGTAAAGAAAAGTATTTGCATGCTCAAGGCAAAAAGCCTAATACATAATGTGACTATAAATTCTCAGCCAAAATTATTTTTTGGCAAGCTAAGGAAACTGAGAAGATGGTGTTATAATAGGACTGCCCACATAGAAAGTACTACCAGGCTCATAAATATTTACACATACAAAGGAGACAAGTTTCTCTTGAATGTGTAAGTATTACAGACCACTCTTACATTTCTAGGAGCCAGATCTCTGTTTGCGGTCCTTGATTGTCCTCTTCCTTTTAACACCAAATTATGCTCCCAACTAATTTGAAAATTAAATGTTTCAGTCCCAGGGTTCCCACATCTGCCTACTTTTTGTTTTTTGAAGACTTCATGCATATGGCATATAGCAATAAACTGTTGAGTCCAAGTTCTGGAAACTCAAATACCAAGAATTCAAAATGCAGCTTTGAGAAATAACAAACATCAAATTCTGAGCTGATTTATAGACCGGATGTAGGCAAACAGTATGCTACATACTTGCATTGACATTGAAACAGAGTATGTTAAAGACAACAACATTTTTCTAATGCTAAAAAAAAAAAAAAGTCTACAAACCTTCACCAGATTCTTCAGAGTATGTTGAGTTCTCTTTTTTTTCTTTCTTTCCCTGTACTGGTCCCTGCAGAGGAGACGATTGTGGTCTTTCCTGAGTCTTGGATGGAGATGCTTGAAATTTTAGTTTGTGAGGTCTTCTGTCCACACAAGCCCCACTTGCTGTGAACTTGAATACTGTATTTTCCAATTCTGATGCAAGACTTGATAGATCAGGTTTCTGCAAGAAGCAGTGTTTCATGTGATAGTGCTGATGTGCACTCTGAAGATCGTCAAAGTTTTTGTTGCATGCAGCACATCTAACAACATACATCTCTCCCTTATGTTTCAGTGGCGTGTGACTGCTGAGGTGACTGTTCAAATCAGCAAAATTCTGTGCAGTTGCAGAACAGAAGCAGCATCGAAACCATAAATTTCCTTTTTGCAGCATGGCTTTCTGACAATTCCCATAATCGTGCTTCCTGTTTGCTTTGGAGACATAAGTTGTCCGGCAACCACAGGTTAAACGGTCTCCTTCTTCTACTGGGAGGAAGTCCTCCTCTTTTTTTATTGATACTTCCATCTGCTCAGGCACAAACGCATAGTCCATGCTATGAATCTCCTTATAATGGATTAGAAATTCTTCTTCTGTGTCAAAAAAGAGATTACCACAAAGGCCACAGAAGTATTTAGTCTGTATCTCCTGGTTATGATGCTCTTGGAAGTGTCGCTGTAGCGTTCCTACTTTCCGAAAGTGATTTCTGCATAAGCCACAGCAGTATCTGTGAAATGCATGGCTTTCTAATGACATGCAATGCTGTTTAACACTCTCTTCAGATTCAAACATCTCTTCACAAATGTGGCATTGCCATTTTCCCAGAATAGGACTTTTTTCAGAGGAGAGTTCCATAGGACTAGGAATGCAGTCTTTCCTTTCACCTGCAGAAATGCATGCTGCGTCAGAAGCAGATGGCATAGGCTCATCTTCTAAAGCTTCTTGCTCATAATAGTAACTATGTCCACCATGAAATTCACTCACGTGTCCCATAATATCCTCTTCTCTGAGGAGATCTACAGAGCATGCTCTGCACCAGAGAAGAAAATTAGTCAAGTGTGCTCCCCCATGGAATCGACTCATATGCAGGCGGATAATGCTCGAATTTTCAGCAAGCTTTCCACACACAGCACACTTGTGACAGATCCGATTTGCTGATAGAATGTGCTTTTCTACTGACTCTTCTGTAAAAAACTTTTGAAGACATTCACAAAACCAGGCTTTTACTTTGCAAGCACTGCCCTGACTTTGGTTTGCTACATGATCTTCATTTTTATCTTTTGAATCGCTCTTCCGTTTTGAAGGAGTAGACCCCATTTCACTGGTAGACTCATTCAAAGTCAAATGTCTTTTAAGCAGTGGTCTTGACCGATCCATAATATGGCACAAATGAGACTGATTTTTATTTTTTCCATTGATATGACAGAACATCAAGATGGACTCTTCCATTGTAGTAAGAACTTTAATGTTATGTTGAGTGGTTTGCTTATGCTGGGTGATCTGATTCTTATCAGCAAACAGTTTATCACAGTTCTCACAGTGACCTTTTGTTTTAAATATCTCTGCAACTTGGGAGATGCTCTTCTTTGACAGTGCTACGGGCCCAGAATTACGACAACGTGTTCTAGAATGGATTAAAAAAAAAATAAATAAAGAAGTTATATCATAACCTGAAACATTTTTAAACTTTCAGATTTACTTTGAAATATTACCTAGTAGCTACAGCAATTAGTCCATGGAAATAGTGTCCTCTGTATACTTTAACTCACCTACTAGCTCGCCAACAAAAACATGCAATGCCTATCTAGGCTCTGCACTTTAAAGAGAATTAGGCGCTAATTTCCGAAACTAGCACTTAGATTGATGCTTATGTTGTTGACATTTTAGAAATCAAATGCTGCCAACTTAGAAAAAGTGGAACAGAGACCAAGTTCTGTTGTTCTGTTACAGAAAGCAACAAAAAGGATACAGACATCAATCAGCATTCTGCAGTGGATTGTGTGGGGTAAGGCAGGGTAAAAGACACAGAAAGGGGGCAGGGTTTTTGATAGTTCACTCTGAAAGTCAACATTCAGGTGGTCCTAGATGCCCTGAAATCCACTAGCACCACTAAGAACACGTCTGCCTATGGATGTTCACATTATAAAGACAGCTGTCTCTCACAAACCTGAAATGAGCCGTTAATTCCATATGCGAGCGTAGTATCTGGTAGCAGGATATACACTTCACTTGGAAGGGGACCTCTTTGCACAGAGATATCAGAAGGTTCTTTGCATAGGATGGGAAAGGTAGAGGAACACCAGCCTTCATTTCATCTACAGTATGAATGGCAGAAAGTTCAACCACACGTTAAAGAGTTCCTTCATAGTACATCTGCTCTCAGATGACCTAGTTACAATTGTACTTGTTGTCACGGGGTTCAGAAAGCAAGTTACCATGTGTCAGCTGAGTCGGTAATTGTGCAATGGAAACTTTTAAGTAAAACTGCATTAATTTTTTAAATCTCTGTAACAATCTCATTTTCGAATGGGCATCTTGCTTTTTCATATACTTAGTGACTGACTCTACTTCCCTTT